>NW_021703767.1:7182717-7230181 GCF_005190385.1 Monodon monoceros
GAAGAAGAAGAAGAAGAAGAAGAAGAAGAAGAAGAAGAAGAAGAAGAAGAAGAAGAAGGAGGAGGAGGAGGAGGAGGAGGGGGGGAGGGGTAAGGAGAAAGGGGAAGGGGAAAGGGGCAAGAGTCAGCGTGCCTATGAGCACACAGTTAAGTCCTGAGATTAAAACAGATCCTGACAGGATCCCTGAGGAACTGGGGTTCTCTAGTCACATGTGCAAAATCACTGGATGAACAACTGTGCAGAGAGGTAACACCTCTCATTTATAAACCACTTTACAGTGCACAGAAAGTTGTCACCTCTGGTAGGTTTATTTCCTCTTCATCCCTATCCTATGAAGGAGGTTTCATGACCCTGAAGCCTCCTATTTTACAGATAAAGAAATTGAAGCCCAAATGTTTAAGGAACTGGTCAAGATCACTAGTGAGTAAGGAAGCTAAGGCTAAAGTCCCCATCTCCTAACAATTTTTCCTTTTAAAAGAGCACATACAGGTTAAAACAAAGTGTGGGAAAGTCCTCCACTCCCAAGAGGTCCACTTTCTCTTCCACTCATTAATCCAGGACACATTTGTTCTTGGACGTTAGGAGACTGGGCCAGGCTCAGCTTCCAGACATCAAAGAAGATGGCCCCATTCGTCAATGAGAAATGCCTATTGGGCATTAGTTGACAAACAAGACTCGGATTCATCACTCAAAGTCTTATTTAATTGACTTCCTCAAACTTACAATTTAGCAAAAATAATATTTTATAAACATGAACATTTGGGTAGTACATGGAAGAGTCACTCAAGAAATACATATTTTGTTCTGTTAAATTACCTATGCCAATTTCACAATTCGTATGGAAACACAAAAGACCCCGAATAGCCAAAGCAATCTTGAGAAAGAAAAACGGAGCTGAAGGAATCAGGCTCCCGGACTTCAGACTATACTACAAAGCTGCAGTAATCAAGACAGTATGGTACTGGCACAAAAACAGAAATATAGATAAATGGAGCAGGATAGAAAGCCCAGAGATAAACCCATGCACATATGGTCACCTTATTTTTCATAAAGGAGGCAAGAGCATACAATGGAGAAAAGACAGACACTTCAATAAGTGGTGCTGGGAAAACTGGACAGCTACATGTAAAAGAATGAAATTAGAACACTCCCTAGTACCATACACAAAAATAAACTTTAAATGGATTAAAGACCTAAATGTAAGACCAGACACTATAAAACTCTTAGAGGAAAACATAGGCAGAACTCTCTATGACATACATCACAGCAACATCCCTTTTGACCCACCTCCTAGAGAAATGGAAATAAAAACAAATATAAACAAATGGGACCTAATGAAACTTAAAAGCTTTTGCACAGCAAAGGAAACCATAAACAAGACAAAAAGACAACCCTCAGAATGGGAGAAAATATTTGCAAATGAAGCAACTGACAAAGGATTAATCTCCAAAATTTACAAGCAGCTCATGCAGCTCAATAACAAAAAAACAAACAACCCAATCCAAAAATGGGCAGAAGACCTAAATAGACATTTCTCCAAAGAAGATATACAGATTGCCAACAAACACATGAGAGGATGCTCATCATTAATCATTAGAGAAATGCAAATCAAAACTACAATGAGGTATCACCTCACACCAGTCAGAATGGCCATCATAAAAAATCTACAAACAATAAACACTGGAGAGGGTGTGGAGAAAAGGGAACCCTCTTGCACTGTTGGTGGGAATGTAAATTGATACAGCCACTATGGAGAACAGTATGGAGGTTCCTTAAAAAACTACAAATAGAACTACCATATGACCCAGCAATTCCACTACTGGGCATATACCCTGAGAAAACCATAATTCAAGAAGAGTCATGTACCACAATGTTCATTGCAGCTCTATTTACAATAGCCAGCACATGGAAGCAACCTAAGTGTCCATTGACAGATGAATGGATAAAGAAGATGTGGCACATATATACAATGGAATATTATTCAGCCATAAAAAGAAATGAAATTGAGTTATTTGTAGTGAGGTGGATGGACCTAGAGTCTGTCATACGGCGTGAAGTAAGTCAGAAAGAGGAAAACAAATACCGTGTGCTAGTGCATATTACGGAATCTAAAAAAAACCCAATGGCTCTGAAGAACCTAGGGGCAGGACAGGAATAAAGACGCAGACGTAGAAAATGAACTTGAGGACACGGGGAGTGAGAAGGGTAAGCTGGGACAAAGTGAGAGAGTGGCATGGACATATATACACTACCAAACGTAAAACAGATAGCTAGTGGGAAGCAGCTGCATTGCACGGGAAGATCAGCTCGGTGTTTTGTGACCACCTAGAGGGGTGGGATAGGGAGGGTGGGAGGGAGACGCAAGAGGGAGGAGATATGGGAATATATGTATACGTATGGCTGATTCACTTTGTCATAAAGCAGGAACTAACACACCATTGTAGAGCAATTATACTCCAATAAAGATGCTAAAAAAAAATTACCTACACCACGTATGTCAAGAACTGGTTGCAGTTACATTATTTGGGGGGCAAATTATTTCTACCTGTGAGGAGGAGATTCACAGTGAGGCTGCGTTCTTCAGAGTTTGCTCACAATTTCGTCAGATCTGTTATTGATTTCTTCTCGATAAGAACTACATTTGAGCATTGGGTGGATGCAGTAAAAGAGATTTTCTCACACATACAGCTTTAGAGGAAGATACACAATGTACCAGTTCTCCAGGGTGTTTGGGGATGGTTGGCTTTTCTGTTTTTGCTGATGGGTGGGAAGTATGGCCATTGAAACACACCCAGGTCACCTGATTGCTTGGAAATCAGAGAATGTGGCTAAAGGGAAGATGAGCTGAATCCAAGGTTCATCTAGAAGTGCCTTCCAGAAGCAGAAACAGACACAGGATGTATGAAAACCAATTTCCAATGAAGCGCTCTATTTCCATCTCCTTATAATTGGAATGATCTTGATGTAGCCTATTGGCACTCACTTTGTGTTTCAGTGGAGTTTCCCTGGAGAGCAGCACGAGGCACCGTATCCTCTGTGCCCTGTGTCTTTGCTCACTGGATGCTGCAGAGGGGTTCCACGGCACTCCTGCTTCTCCCATCCCACACCCCCTCTGGCTCCTTGGAACTGTTGCCTCTTGTAATTGAGACACCTCCTTTCACAACCACAGCCCTGGATGCCAGTCTGCAGCTTAGAGCCTTTCAGCATACAAACTGGAGAGTCACAAATCAAAGGAATCCACTCTGGTAGTGTGCTGGACTGCATGTATGATTCTGGGGCATGAAGAATCTCAGGGTGAACAGTTCTGATCGTTGGCGGCTTTGCTGTTGGATTGGACTTTTCATAGCAGTAAGAGCATTCAAAGATTCCTCCAGAAGGTGGAAACTTGCTGGGACAAAAGTCCTAGGGAGACACCCTTAAAGGTATTCCCTTAAATGTCAGTGAGTTAGACTTATTATAACCTCCTACTGCAGTGGCTCTTAAATTTTAGGACTATAAAGTCACCTATGGATTTGTTGCATATTCCTGGGCTGTACGTTAAGAGAGTCTAATTTGGAAGCTCTGAGGCTATTGGAAGAGGTTTGAGGAACGCCTAAGAAAGCCTACAGACTCCTTTACCCAGCAGTGCTGGGGAGCGTCAGTTTTTCCCCTCTGAGAAACAACTATCATATCTCAGCCATGTTTTGCGTCCTGACCTAGGCAGGTATATTTGCTGTACCTCTCCCTGTCCCCCCACTTGCTGTGGATTCCAGAAGTCCATTGCATCTCATGTTTCCCAGGATTTAGTTACCTTCAAATGCAATGAGGGGTTAATTCTGATAAGAAAAACCCTATGGCTTCCTAGCTATCTCAGGAACGTTATACTAACTATGTTCACTTATGAGCCAGGTTTAACGGGCTAAGAAAACACATGGCTTCAGATTGAAAGGTCTAACATAAACTTGGTTCGCTCAAAAAGTCTGAAACATTTTAACGTAAAGATCCTTCTTTCATCCACATATCTCTTCCATACACTAAGAAGATTGTCTATTTCAGTTGGAATATAAATATGGAAAAAGAAGGAGTGAAAGTAAAAGGGGCTGATTATTTTTTTTTAATTGTATGTCCACAATAGCCGGACATGGAAGGGATCTAAGAAAACTCTTCAAACAACATGAAAGTGTTACCACCTTCCCCAACAGGTATATTTGGCACCTTTCTGTATCAACCACACCCAAACTCTGTTCCAAGAGAAAAAATTGATTAAATGATGTTCATTGCAGGGCGATGGACTGAGCCTTCTAAATTCAACCCTTTCTTTTCCATGTAGTTGGTGCCCCCTAGTGGCTGAAAAGACCGTCCCTCATTCAGGAGGTGGATGGTCTCAGAAACAGATCCAATCAACTCTGTCCCTGGAATTCAGGTTTTCCAGCTGTGCCCTCAATTGCTTGTGAGACCACCAGGGACTGAGGACCGAGATTGGGAGTGGAAGAAACTTCACGGATTTGTCATACAGTGTGCTGAGCACTACCCATCGATTGTCTCATTAAATCCTTAAAAATCAAGGAGAGTTACCGTTAGTTCCCTGGCTCTACCGTTGGGTAATGGCAGCAGTGAGGTCATGTGACTAAAGTCACTATACTAGTAACTGGCAAAGCCAGGATTCAAAGCAAGCTTGACTTGACCCCAGCACTCATGCCTTTTCCCAGTGCATGGTAAAACACCCAGAAGGGGAGGGACAGGAGTGGGGTACCCGCTGCTCTCAGAGCATCCCAGGAAGAGAGAAAGGCTGCACCTCCTGAGCCTCTGATGTTCCTCTTTGCCACATTAGCCTGGGATGCAGGGTGTTCCCCTTTTGCCAAAGGCTCCTGATGCTCTTTCCACCCCCTTTCTGAAAAGAACTCCAGGTTGTACCCGAGTGTACAGTGGAGAACACTTGGGACTTGGTTTCCCTCATAATCCATATTCTGGCAGTATTTTATTTTCAGCAACTACTGACTTGATAATCAGGGTAGTTTTCTCCTCCATCTAGAAAAAAAAATCCACCCTTAAAGAGATCGTTTTTTTTTCCTCTTCCCACACTGCTGGTCACATATACTAAGTTATTCCTCAGACCCTTACAGTAACCCCTTTGGTAGTCTATATACATGGAAATTGATGGTCTAGTACATGGAAATTGATTTCACACTGCAACAAATGCCAAGTCTATCCTGTGGGTGGTGGAGGCCATGTTTTGTTGGACTAGAATGGTTAGTTTATAATTAGGGTGCATTGAGATTCTGATAGGATCCTTCACTCAATCCATCTTGACAGAAGGGTGAGGACCAAGATGTTTCATTCAATAGAGCATAGAAACTGGAGAATAAGTAGCTGGAGAGGCTGAAACAGTAAGAACTAAGTCCAAATGCCAAAACAGCCTGTGTGAAACCCCGGGGTTTGCCCCTGAGTCATCATAAATCTATTTCCATAAGTAAATTTATTTTCAGAGGGAAAATGCTGGAAAGTGAGCCAGAGTCACTATATGTTGATGAAACAGGCGTATTTGAAGCTGAGGACATCTTGGTACTTGTTGAGCTAAGCTCTGCCTTGGAGAATGCCAAGAAAAGCTGGCTGAATCCATCTACTCAGGGGTGGGTGGAGGCCATGTAGGCATCACCTGCCAGAGAGTCCCCGGGAGCAACCCCAGGATACAGGGGCCTCAGGAAGCTACAGAGAATCACACATATGGTGGAGGTGTTGCTCCTTTCAGCAGCACAAAGCATCACTCTGCAGTAGGTGAACTGTCTAGAAAGATGACAGCATCTCAACACAGACCCACCTGCTTGAAAAACAGTGCCTTGGCTTCAAAGGTGGCCAAAGCCAAGCAGGGGCTTAATGCTAATGTCTACTGTGCACTTCAGAGCAAGGAAAACCTGCACGTGAAAAATTTGTCTTTCATTCAGTTACATTTGTTGAGGGTCCCGTAGCTGTTGGGCATTTAGAGGAGGCAAAACCTATCCCGCACACAGTGCAACCCAGGCTAAGAATCCCAAACTGGAGGAGATCTCACTGATTGACCAGCCAAGCCAAATTCCGTACATACTACTAAACCACAAATAGAACCAGTGTTAAAAACAAAACAAAGTATTAACAACAACGATAATCAACAACAACCGCAGTGGATTGATTGATGGGAGAGAACAGAAACTCAAAGCTCTGTATTTTCTATACCATTGAATATGGAATAAAATTGCAACATCAAAACCTTCCGAGAACTGAGTGGGGCAGCAATGTGAGCTCACTTGGAATAAGGGCCTGGCGCGCAGAAGCTCAGCATACTATGCCCTCAAGATCCATCAGTTCAATAAGACAGCAATGGAGCACAGTAGCTGATTATCCACCAGAATCTAAACTGTGTTCATTGCAGAGGACCAGCCTTTCCTTTTAAGTTAACAGAATTACCCTTAAGGAGCTCTGTGCACTGGGAACTTAAAGCCTTCAGTTTGCTTTAATGCTTTTTAACAAGATGTGTGTGTGTGTGTGTGTGTGTGTGTGTGTGTGTGTGTGTTCATTTTCTGGGTGAGATTATCCTATGTCCTCTGAAGCATTTTCCATCTCCTTTCTCTGAGCCTGCTTCTGTATTTCTCTGGATTGCCAGCAACCCACCACCCTTTCATCATTTGTTTCCAGAAAAACCCTATCCTCCAAGAAGCCTAAAGAGTTATGATTGCTTCACTACACAAAATGCCACAGGGTGGAAGAGTCATTCTTCACTATTTTACAGAAAACCAGAAAGGAAGAACATCAATTATCTCCCTGTTGAGCTCTGTGATGTGCTGTATGACCGTTGTTTTTTTTAAAGTCACTGCTTGTTCAGTCACACAGAGGGATGTTACCACATACCATGAAGGGCTGATGAATCAGGAGCATGAGTCTCTCGGGGGTTCACTGGATGATAGGAAATGGAATCAAAGGATATTATACCGCATTGGTGAAGGGTCACCAGAGAACAAGGCCATCAGGCTGACACTATCTGTGAAGTTCTGACAGGAATACTTAAGCCATTCCTTTAAACTTACCTGGCCTTAATTTCTACATTCTTAACACTAGGAGTGTTTTCCAAGAATATCTCCCTACGCCAATGCCTGAGTTTTCTTAAGAGCACGGAGAGCAGAGCTTTTTCTGGAAACTCAGAAGAGAGAGATTGTCAGTACATAGCTGCAAAAATCATTGTGATTTCTTAAAGCCTGTTTTGGTATGCAGTATTGCCAAGACTGTCTTTGTTTCAATAAGATGATGCAAATCAGATGCAGAATTATTAAACGTTTGAAAGTGTCTAGCACACATGAAAGATATTTGTGTAATGAGGTATGATAAGAATTTTTATTGATGGAAGCTTTGCAATTAAGTATGTGTTCACTCTTATGGAAACAAGTGAAAACAAACAGTAAAAGTAGCTTTAAGGGAATTGCCACAGCACGACCTGGATGGACACATAGTGGACTGGTACTGTAGGTCTTGGCATGGACAGTTGGATTATTCCAGAAGAACTTCCTTCATTTCCAAGGCTTACAACATTGCTTTAGAGCAAATAACTCATGGATCCACTGACATGGGCAAAATAGGTCATTTTTATCACCCTATTCAAGAATCTGCCATTTATTACCCATTAAGTGGATTCTTATTACCCACTGGGTGAAAGACAAGACCCTCACTCAGGGCCCCCCAACTATAGCCCTTCTGCTCCAGCTATCCCACTTCTTTTGATATTTCCACCATACTTTGCTGATTCCTCATTCCGCATTATTAGTAAGCCATACATCCCTGAAAAATTCACCTGTCTCTTCTCCAAAAATTCATGCCCTTAACTTTCTTTAAGACCTTATAGGAAAGAGGTTTCAAAAAGTGTTCCTCTACCTTTCCCCCTTATAATTTTACAATTCATTCTTTATTCGCTGCCTCCACCACTTAAACAGAAAATAATTAATAAAATAAAATATTGATCTTATTTACATTTTATTGGAAATTGCTCCTCAATTTTGTTGATGTATATATTTCTTTGAAAGCAAACTCTATGTCTTCCTTAAGAAAAAGATTACAGTGTCAAGTATCATCTGGAATCAGAATAGAGGACCCTATCATGTTGATCGTGAACTGCCAATCAATTTGAGTCTTGACTGTTCCATTCTCAAGTTGACCGTCATGATAGTGCTTTATGCTCATCAACACACAAGGTTGCTTTAATATTGCCTTTCTTTAAAAATGCCTTGCCTAGACTCTACATCACCTCCAATTGCTACTCTGTGTCTCTGCTATCTTTATATTACTTCACAACTACTCCAAAGAGTTGGGTAAATTTACTGTACTTTCTCACTGTATGTTCTCTCTCCAGCCTATTTCATTTAGGATTTTGGAAACTACTCTGGTTAAGATCACCTACAACTGCCATCTGACAAAATCCAGTGTTAAATTCTCATACTCCATCTTATCAGTATCAGTATCAGTGTTTCACACTGATTATCATTCTCTCCTCTTTCACTTGACTGTCAGCAAACCACATCTCTAGATGGTTTTCTCATGTTCTCAGTTTCATTGGCTGTTATCTGCTCCTCTTCCTGACCTCTAAACATTCTCCTAGTTTTGACTGGATTACTTAAGCCATTTAAGTTAACTTCAGGTCCCAACTTAACCTTCTTTATCTTAGAGCATTTCTCAATTGCCACCATATCCCAGTTTCCTAAAAGCATATAGGACCGTGTTCTTGGACCTCTTCTCAATCTACTTATTCCCTAGGTAATATTCTCTAGTTGCACTCCTTCAGTTACCATTTGTATGTTTGTGGCTCCCCAATTTATATTTCTCTCCTTACCTTTCCCCTGAATTCTAGACCTGTGTATCCAACTGCCTACTTGAGACTTCCAACTTGGATGTGTTTGTGTCCACAGGAAAACTTATGACCAAACAATCTGAAAATGTTTTATTATCCCCCCTCCCCCCAGCCTATAAGGACCAGTTCTTCCCCTCTTTCATGTGCTGTATGCTTCTTTTTGACAATCAGCTGAAAGGCTGGGAATTTTATCTTCCAGGCTCATTTGCCTTTCAGCTTCCAGTTACAGCTGTGTTCTGCTAATGAAATGCTCTAGCGTGAGATTTTGAAGGTAGAGGAGAAACAGAATATATTCTTCTCCCCTGTGCACTGATGTTGGACATGGGAGCTCTGGCAGACAAGTTTTTTCAGTGGCCTCTGGGTTTTCCATTGAGATAATTCCACTCAGGGCTGTGAGGCAGCTTCAACCATCACCATCAGTTTCTTAGTTTCCTGTAGTTTCCTAATCTCTGGGTGGAAGCAACAATTCCTAAATTCACTGGACCCAACAGTGGTGGCAGAACTGAATACTACTAGTCACCTCCCCTAACTTGTGTTTCCTCAGCTCTTCCAAGGTTTCTGTAAGCACTCAATTCCCTATCTTAAATCTCTTTCTGCTTAAAACACCTGGAGTGGTTTCTTTTTTTTTGTATGAACCCTCACTGATACAGTTATCCATCTTCTCAGCTAATAGCACCAACATTTACCCAGTTGCAAAGAACAAAAATTTAGGAGTCATTCTGACTCCTCATTTTTGTTCTTTGCATCCCACATTTAATCCAGCAAAGTGTCAGGCTGGATTTTCTTCCAAAATATATGCTGAATCCCACTTTCACAACCAAAGGATTCTCATTTCAATTATAGGATCCATTTTTCAAATTTCTTTGGGATTATCTATGTTCTCCACCAGAATGTTCACAAGATAGCTTGGTCAGCTAGTTCACCAATGTGTCCCATTGCTTAAAATTATATCTAGCACATAGTAGGCATTCCATAAAAATCGATTGAATACATAACTGGATTGCATTGCTCCTCTCTTCAGAGACAACAAGCCTTCCAAGAGACACAATTAATGATTTTCTCAGCATATTCTCTCCCTTAGCTAGCCACACTCATCAGACCCTGAGGAAGTTACAAGGAAAATTTAAAAATGGCAAGATTGTCAAGGACACAGACCACTTACCTAAATATACCTAAACTCTTAATGGGGATTCAGCTGAAAATAAAGAAAAGCTATTTTAAATGTCCTTGAGTAGCATTTTCTCTGTGCACATGTTTTTAGAAGTTGTTTATAACATAGTGTGTCCCTATATTACATTCTTAAGTTGATTGACACAGCTCACACTTCCCTGGGAAGAGTCCACCTAATGGATTGATCCTTGATAAATGAATGTATATCATGTGTCAAGATCGATGCCATGTACTACTTGTGTAATATAACGGAGAATGGAAAGTCAATGGAGAACAGAGAGCAATGGAAAATTACAAGTTAAGAAATACAGTGATCTAATGGCCAATGAAACTTCTTTGACTGCCAATTTTCTGCCTTGGTGGAATTATTTCTGAGAAGCCAAAATTATCAGGGGAGATTTGAAAGATATTGAGCAAGAAGTTCAGAATGAAATGCAGGAGGCATGACCTCCAAGAGCTAGTAAGTAACTGCATATTTGCATTTTAATTATTGCCCACTACCACCAAGGGTGTAATTTCTTCCATAGGAAAGCTCCTTGATATCAGCCCAAGATGCTAAACTGCTTCTATCTGCTTGGAGACTGATGATCTCATAGCTCAGGGCTATAACTATTGGAGGAGCTGTACCATCTTCTAATAAGCCATACTTATCTCTGCTAAGTAAGATGGAGAGGATGCTTCCTGAAGAAAGCATCAGTCTAATGCTAAAAGAAGTCTTTTGTCCTGAGCAAGGAAGCAAGGTGAAGTTGACTCCTTACTACATAATATTAATTAAATATGCATACACATGAATACATGTAAATACATGCTCTGAATAATAATAACTGTGAAAGCTGTTAATTCTGTTCTCCAATTATTGCATTTCTTAAGGCTCCACTTGACTACTTAAGCATTTCCAGTCAACAAGTTCTAAAGAAAGAAAAGAGGTATTCATCACCGCAGTGTAACCAGGTCTATCTTAACTGAGATAGGCACAGCTACTGAGGGTCAGAAACCTTATATTAACTTGACTTGTATTAGCTCATTATTTCTCACAGTAATCCTGCGAGGTAGGTATTTTTATTATCTCCATTTTACAGATGAGAAAACTGAGGCCTAGAGTGGTTAAGTAGTTTTCCCACAAAGCTCCTAAGTGGCAGAGCTCAGATTTTAACCTATAGAATCTGACTCCAGCATTCATGCTCTCAATCACTCCAATAATGAGAAGGCCTTTTGCTGTGCCAGGAAGCAAGATGAAGTCACACGTTTGAGGTAAAGCACATTTACATGTGATGGTCAATGACTCCACCCTGGACATCCATGGTAGTTTTTATTTGCATTAACAGGGACTTTTCTCAAGTGCTATTTTACAAATGGAATTGTATTAGTCAGGGTTCTCCCAATAGGATATCTCTCTGTATATCTACATAGAGATAGGTATATCATTATATAGGTAGATCTATTCAGATATAAAAGATATCTATATCTATATAGGTAGATATAGATAGATATACATATATAGAGAGAAACAAAGATACAGAGGCAGGCAGACAGACAGACTGGGGGGAGAGAGAAACAGAGAGAGACACACACACACACAGAGACAGAGAGATTATAAAGAACTGCCCCTGGCAAATATGGAGGCTGGCAAGCCCATAACTGCAGTGTGGGACCCAAAGGAGCTGATGGTACAGATGAAATGTGAAAGCAGAGAATTCCATCTTGCTTAGAGAGGTCAGTCTTTTTCTTCTATTCAAGTCTTCGACTGATTGGTGAGGCCCACACACATTATGGACAACTATCGGCTTACCCCAAAGGTCACCAATTTAACTGTTAATCTCATCCACAAATGCCCTCTGAGTTGACATATAAAATGAACCATCCCAGGAATACAGGTCTTGGAGAGGATGATTCAATGGTCCAGGGCTACATGGCAAAACCAACACCAGAGCTCAGATCCTCTGGACCCCTGGTCAGCATGACCACAACACCACACTACCTCCCTGTGAAGCCAGGAGAAGAATCTGCTGCCCCCGAGGGAAGGGTAAGGAGAGTACTAAGGCATCCTGTTCTTCCAGCACTGCTGTCAGCCAGCAAGAGTGTAAAGGAACTTCAATTCTTTTTTGCTGATTCTTTCGTAGGTTGATGTTTCAATGAAAATTTTTTATACTATGGGTGTTGTTTGTTCTTTCTCTAGTTCCTTTAGGCGTAAGTTTAGGGTGTTTATTTGAGATTTTTCTTATTTCTGGAGGTAAGCTTTTATTGTTATAAACTTCCCTCTTAGAACTGTTTTGGTTCCATCCATAGATTTTGGATCATCATGTTTTCATTTTCATTTGTCTCTAGGTTTTTTTGTTAATTTCCTCTTTGATTTCTTCAATGATCCATTGGTTGTTTAGTAGCATATTGTTTAGCCTCCATGAGTTTGTGTTTTTTGCAGTTTATCTTCCTTTTTTCCTTGTAGTTGATTTCTAGCGTCATAGTGTTTTGGTCAGAGAAGATGCTTGATATAGATTTCTGTTTTCTTAAATTTACCGAGGTTTGATTTGTGACCCAGCATGTGATCTATCCTGGAGAATGTTCCATGTGCACTTGAGAAGAATGTATATTCTGCTGCTTTGGGATGGAATGCTCTATAAATGTAAATAGCAATGTTCTATTATATACTGCTCAGAAAGATGGTAACACAGGAAGCACAAAATAGGGCTTAAAATTAGGTGAGGTATATGATTTTCCTGAACTTAACACTTTTGTTTATGAGAACTATAGTTTGATCCCCTCAATTAAGACTGGATCTAGCCCATGATAAGGAATAGGAGACAGATTACATTTGAGCTTATCTGAAAATTACATTTTAATTGTTTCTTTCAGTTTAGTAGTTCCTGGCTTCTTCTAAATTATTCTTTTAACAATAAAAGAATAATTGTCCCCCTGCCATGTGCCACACTTTGTGACATTAGCAGAGCATGTGTCAAGCATTGTGCTTAGTGTAATATTGACAATCAACTCAGATGCTCAGAAACACATATCTTTTTTTTTTTTTTTTTGTGCGGTACGCGGCCCTCTCACTGCCATGGCCTTTCCCGCTGCGGAGCACAGGCTCGGGACGCGCAGGCTCAGCTGCCACGGCTCACGGGCCCAGCTGCTCTGTGGCATGTGGGATCCTCCCGGACCGGGGCACGAACCCGTGTCCCCTGCATCGGCAGGCGGACTCCCAACCACTGCACCACCAGGGAAGCCCAGAAACACATATCTTGATCAAGGTTAAAGGCATTGTTTCATCACCTATACATGTAAGACATATGTTTAGACATGAGCTGGACACTAAAAACGTCAGGGCACAGATTCTATCTGTGCAGAGATGATGTAACCAGGACCTCTGCGAGAACTGAGAGGTTCAGAGACATTTACCAAAGTCAACCATTTTTTTTCCTTATAATCCCATTGACACATTATTTGTATGCCAATAGCTAGCTACTAAGTGGAGCACTTCCCAGGTGCAAATCACTGCTGAGAACTTTCCAAGTATTGATGATTTTTTCTCATACAGCCCTGAGGTGGGTGTGCCTATGCCTGGCTTACAGATATGACAACTAAGGTGAAAACAGGCTAAGTTACTACCTCAATGTCACTCCACTGGTAAGCACTGGAGCCAGAAACTGAACCTTACATCATCTAGGCTGAGGCTAGCAAATGTTTTCTGCAAAGGGTCAGCTGGTAAAGACTGTAGGTTTTGTGGGCTATACATTTTAATTTGCAACTACTCAACTTTGCTGCTGTAGCCTGGAAGAAGCCATAGAAAATAAGCAAATGAATGAGCATAGCTGTGTTCCAATAAGACTTTTAAGGACATCCCTGCATCATAAAAAGCAAGCAACTGGCCAGATTTGCTCCATGGGCTATAGTTTGCCAAGCCCTGATCAAGACCATCACAGAGTCTGACTTGAGAGAGAATGGCAGAATGAATGTAAAATGAGGAGTGAAACACATTCCTTCTACTAGCCCATCATAAAGTTGTAACTTCCAAGTAAATATTGGAAAGAAGTACTGTATGTCTACTTATGAGTGGGTTTAAGTATCAGAGAAGAGACAGCCAAGGTGTTGAGGTGTGTGCATGCAACAAAATGGCCTTGACCTTGACCTAAAGTTCTATTTGAGGATATTTGTGCTGGGAGTAGAAAGGGGTGAGAAAAATGATTACACCTTTCAGAAAGTAAGTGTAGGACAATGCCCTGGGGAAAAAATTTTTTTTCTGTATTTTTCTTTTTTTCTCTGTTCTAGCAAGAGTGACAGTGGAACATCAACTTGTCTTTTCTAAGGTCAGTAGAGAAACTTTGAGCTCAAAGGGGGATGTAGCTGCCTGTAGGTGAGCAGGGAGACAGCTCTACTTCTCCAGGAAAGGTATCTAATCTGACTGTTGGGATTTGAAGGCCTGGGCTCCCTGGCGGCAGTAGAGGGTACACTTTAGGAGGAAGGGCAAGGGAAACCTATTAACCCATGAGCTGTGCACTGAAGTCTGAGAGCCTTGGAATCAAATCTTGGTGTCCCATTAGCTGAGCTCAGCTCTGAGCATCATGGTCGACCCATAAAGGAGCATAGGGGTCTGGACAGGGACTGAGGTCAGCAGCTGCCTGTGAGTCTTCCAGGTGGATGGGATCAGGGATCCCAGACATCTTGGTGCCTTAAGTCCTCAGCCCACAGGACTTCAAGATTCCCAGTAGGAATAGGAGGGCAATTGAGAGTCCAGATCAAGGACCAGTTAAACAAGAGCAGGAGGCAGGGTGGGGACTGGTAGAGTGAAGACCCCTGATGTGGGGCCTGAGGAACCCAAGGCTCATCAACACTAATTCTGTTTATTGACACTGGGAAACTAGCAAAGTGAGAAAAGAAAATCAAAGGTAATATGCATTTGAAAAAATTTTAGATTGCTTATCATCTCTGCCTAATTACTGAGAAGCGATAATCATGACTACTTGCAATCACCAAGTGTCACATTTGCTTTCTGTTTCCGGTGCCATTTATTCTCAAGTCTACATCTTTGGGACGTGTGGTTGCAGCTCTGATGAACAGGGCTGTCTCCATGAGCTGCACACACATTTTTGCATGTCCCTTTCTAATCATTCTTCAAAGATGTATTGTCTTAACAAATGAGAGGACATTGCTCCCAAGAGGTGACTCTTCAGACCAGGCAGCAGCTCCTGGGTCTCTTGTCTACTTGTGTCTTCCAGGTCCTTGTATTAGCATACTTTGTATCCTGATGCTTTTACATCTGGGACATGGCTAACCTGGAAAGACTGCTCCTCCCAGAGCTAACCAATTCCTATAGACTGTAAATGACTCACCTACAAGCATACCTTCCATATGCAAACCAATCAACCCAGAGCCCATACCACAACCACCTTTCACACTCCAGGCCACTCTTTCCCTGACCTAATCACTTAGCGGCCAGGTACTAGACAATTTGCGACAGCCCCTACACTCCAGAGACCACTGAAATTACTCAAATGAGTCAAACTTATGCCTGCTTGCCCTGTCTCATCCATCCCTTCCCACAAAGACCACAATAAATGCTCTCACCCACATTTTGCTCCCTTTCTCTCTCTGCCTCCTGACTCACCCTGGTGCTTCCCCATGTGGCCCTGTGTGGTGTAAACATGACCCCCCATCTCTTGGTAACTATGAAGAACAAGCTATCTTTTCAATGGCAGTTGTCTCCTGGTTCCTATGCCTAAATAATAATAAAGCCTACATTTTAAAAGTCACGTGCCCCCAGATTCTGCAGATCCCCAGATCCTGCAAAAGCTTAAAATGACAAACACTTCCATGTGTAAAGATTTTCTAGCAAAAGTGTGTAAAGAAATGCCATTGGTGGGGGAAACCCTGGCTTTAGAATCAGACTTTGGTGCTGGAATTAGACTTCTGCTCCTTCTGCTGGAGACCTTGGTCTGATTCAATTTCCTCATCGGCAAAACAGAGGCTCAATCAGGACCCAACTCAAAGGACTGAAAAATGACACATATCAAAATTGTGTGTCATACAACGAACTTTTAAAACTACTATTGTGGTTGGTAACATTGCTCTTCCTCAATATTTGGTAACCTCAAATATTTTTTAACCAGTAGACTAAATTTTATCTGAAGGAAGTTTGCCATTTTTCCTTTTCCCTCAGCTATTCTTTTAAACATTTGATTTCCATATGGTCATTTGAAAGGGCACAGACCTTCTCATTAATTACTAAGGTTTCAAAGCCTTTGGGTCAGAACTTGACTAAGACAAAAAACAGTGTTTCCCAAACTTGAAATTTAGGGCACCTAAGAATACTTCTGCAGAACCTAGTTTGAAAAACCCTGCATTAAAAATTAAATACTGTCAGTAGAGGTGACTGCTTCTTGTTGACAGATTCATAAACCCCAACACAAATGGGACCCTGAAATATTGTAATGCATGGGGCTTTTACCCAAATAATCTATGATAGGAATGTAACTGTATGAAGGTGGATAGAATCTAAATGAAACGAAGGAAAAAACCTTTTCCGAAAGAGATCTTCATGGATCCCCAAGGAATGTAATTACAAAGTAATTTGAATCATCTTGTAAATTCCAAGAAATCCAGGGTTGAAGCCTTCTTTGCAAATAGACAGTTTTCTTCTGGAAGCATAACTTTTATTAGAGTCTTCCCAGTCCAAACAGTGTATTTGGCCCCCAAATTATAAACCTCAAGTCTCTGGAATAACTAGTTACTAAATCAATAGTGAGAAAGGATTTGCTTTCCCTCACTGAGACCACCAGTGCCAGCTTCATGGGCCCGTGATCTGTGCAGTCGCCCAGGACCCTGTGCTCAGAGCGGCCCTCCATGTAGTTCAATTGTCTTCTATCTCTGTCTTGAAAGTCTTACTGCTTTTTGAACACAGTACCCGTATTTACATTTTGCAATGGGCCCCTCACGTTAGGCAACCAATCATGAAGACCCCCCATTTACTGCCCCCTCATTAAAGGGTACAACCCAGGTCAAAACAACCCTGGGAGGCTGCCTTGAGAAATGTGTGACACCATCATGTCATGCTGACAGGGGGCTGGCTCTTCAGAGAACCACCCTCTGGTAGAAAGATAATGAGTGCCCTTAAATCATTGAAAATTCAGCACATATCAACTTAGAAAAGATGACCTACACTAATTCAATTGAAAATACCGGAACAAGAAAGATAGAAAGAAAGAAAGAAAGAAAGAAAGAAAAAGAGGGAAGGAATAAAGGCTTGCACTTTTTTTTTTTTTCAAACCCAACCATCTGGCTGTTCTCTCTTATTCATCTTGACATCTGATTCTCTATTTGGTAGCAAATTAATCCAGGTAGTGATCCCTATCATAAGTCTTCTGAGTGGTTTAAAGGGCTGATTTTATTACAAAAGGCTAATTCTTTGATGCAGAAAGTGCTGCCTGTTCTATACAAGGTCAATGGTCCAGAGAACTAATGTCTTGTATCTGAACAAACAACCTAGGTGAGGCCAGCCCAAAACCTTTCCTCTTCGTCTTTGGCATTGGAAATAGGGAACTGGATCACCCTGTCAATCTTTGACCAGGCTGGGAACAGACGCAGAGATGAATGTTGTCCTTAGCACCTACGCATCTCTTTTCAGAGTCACTGTTTTCTTTTTTTTTTTTTAACATAGTCACTGTTTTCTTGTCATGAGCTATCTTGAATCCCAGGTGCCATTTCCAGGTGATGCTGTTGGTTCTCTGATGCTTCCTTCCTCAGTGGGGTACCTGACTGCTCTTCCAATCTCCTCCTTGTCAAGCCCTGCAACCTGCAACCTCAGAGCTCTGACCTCAGCCACTTGTCCCTTTTTGAAAATATTAGGCAAGTAGCACAGCTGATGACTTCACATTGGCAATCAAGGAATGTTTGCATTTCATAAAAGAGCAGACTCTTACATATGGAACTCTAACCCACAGGGAATGCTCCCACGTGTGGACATTGAGTTCTACTTCAAGAGTAACAAGGGCATGATTTGAGAGTAAGATGGGCGGGGAGAAAGGCTATATTTTGCTTAGATGTTGAAAAAAATGTCATAGAGTTGACCCTTCAGCAATGCAGGGGTTAGGGGAGCCAACCCTCCGTGCTGTTAAAAATCATCTTGTGGGCTTCCCTGGTGGCACAGTGGTTGAGAGTTCGCCTGCCGATGCAGGGGACGTGGGTTCGTGCCCCGGTTCAGGAAGATCCCACATGCCGCGGAGCGGCTGGGCCCGTGAGCCATGGCCGCTGAGCCTGGGCGTCCGGAGCCTGTGCTCCGCAACGGGAGAGGCCACAACAGTGAGAGGCCCGTGTACCGCAAAAAAAAAAAAAAAAAAAAAATCGTCTTGTAACTTATAATTGACCCTCCACATCTGAGCTTCCTCCATATCCGCAGTTCTTCATCCATGAACCAACCAAGGATCCTGTAGTACTGTAATATTTACTATCAAAACAAATCTGCCATGTAAGTGGACCTGTGCAGTTCAAACCGTGTTGTTCAAGGTTCAAGTGTATTTTGCTTAAATGTTGCTTTGAAAATTTAAGTTGTCTGAAAAGAAGATGGTTTATTTAGCTGAGGCTGACTCTATACATCTCCTTGCAAGCATTTTGCTAGCAGTTGAGATCAACCGGTGGGTCACCAAGGGTATGATCTGACTTCCCATAGACTTATCTGATATCAGCTATCAGTGCACTTGCTCCACTGATTTCTTATTTCAAATAAAAATAAAAAAATTAAAATTCTTGCGAATCCCCTGGCAGTCCAGTGGTTAGGACTCCACACTTCCACTGCAAGGGGCACTGGTTCCATCCCTGGCGGGGGAACAAGGGTCTCACAAGCTGCACAGCCAAAATAAAGAAAGAAAGAAAAGAAGGTTACCCCCAAGTCAATATTTAAAGATCAATAGCAAAATACAGTTTAGACAGTCAAAAAAAAATTGTGAAAGAGTTTGAAATGGACAAAGGAATGACTGAGTCTCCTGTCTAGGGCACCCGTCTGCCCTGGCTCTGCTTTTCAATGCCTTTCAGCTATTTCACAGCTCCATAAGATGTAGAAAACTGACTGTAATGCAATTGATTCTTGTCTATAGAAACTCAAATAAATTGTGTCCAGTGGCGATGCAGTTGGTTACTGTTCTGGGAATATTAGCCAATTTTGTTTTTACTTGGTCTATTCAGATTTAATTTTTTTCTTGAGTGAATTTTTTTTTTTTTTTTTTTTGCGGTACACGGGCCTCTCACTGTTGTGGCCTCTCCCGTTGCGGAGCACAGGCTCCGGATGCGCAGGCTCAGCGGCCATGGCTCACGGGCCCAGCCGCTCCGTGGCACGTGGGATCTCCCCGGACCGGGGCACGAACCCGTGTCCCCTGCATCGGCAGGTGGACTCTCAACGACTGCACCACCAGGGAAGCACTTGAGCGAATTTTTAAAAATTATAATTGCTAGCAAAGGTTTAATCTAAGATTCAAATTTACTGGCATCATGTTCTCTTGAGATTTAAAAATATTTACTGTACCCTATAGTTATATATCCTTTTTTATTCTTAATGTTGTTCTTTTTTTTTTAACATTTACTTCAGTGACTTTTTATTATTTTATTTTATTTATTTATTTTTTAACATCTTTATTGGAGTATAATTGCTTTACAATGGTGTGTTAGTTTCTGCTTTATAACAAAGTGAATCAGCTATACATATAAATATGTCCCTATATCCCCTCCCTCTTGTGTCTCCCTCCCTCCCACCCTCCCTATCTCACCCCTCTAGGTGGTCACAAAGCACTGAGCTGATCTCCCTGTGCTATGAGGCTGCTTCCCACTAGCTATCTATTTTACTTAATGTTATTCTTTATGTTCTTTTTTTACCCTGGGCCATTCTCACTCATTTTATTTATCTTTTCAAAAACCTAGCTTTCAGTTTTCTTGATATTTTGTCTTCTTTATTTTTATTTGTCTTGCTTTAATCTGATGTTGTGTCTTGTACCTTGTCCATGACACAGAATATAAGAGAATAGCTCTTTGCTCCTTAAAATATTTTCTACTTGGGGCTTCCCTGGTGGCACAGTGGTTGACAGTCTGCCTGCCGATGCAGGGGACATGGGTTCATGCCCTGGTCCGGGAGGATCCCACATGCCGTGGAGTGGCTGGGCCCGTGAGCCATGGCCGCTAGGCCTGTGCGTCTGGAGCCTGTGCTCCGCAACTGGAGAGGCCACAGCGGTGAGAGGTTTGCATACCTCAAAAAAAAAAAAAAATTTCTACTTGAAAAACCTCATTATGAAGACATGATACAAGCTCAAGGTCAACAAATATTTTTAAAGGATTCCTTTTATTTTGATTAATATTAGTATGGTTTGATGAAAATTACACATTCAGCAAGTATGTTTCCAATAGGACATAAATTCATGGATTACTTCAGAAATGTCATATGCAACAAGATAAATAGTAAAACCAGACGGGTATTATATGAAACCATGAAAACATATAGTTTATGACAATATAAATACTCATTTCCAAATTCACTTATTCAACATTCATACCACAAGTATTTATGGAGTACTGTCAGGTTACTGGAGCTTTACTGGTAAATAATACTAAAGGGCCCCTATTCTTCTCAAGTTTTCATTTTAGTAAGGAAGACAGATAATAAATAAGAAAATAAAAATATATAAAGTAATTTCAGATAGAGATAGGTCCTTTGAAAAAAAGTCAGGTTGAAAGATATGGGATAAGTTGGTTTAAATTCTCTCCTGATGGTGATGGCTACTAGTAATGAATATACTTTATGTATTTTATGGGCTTTTTAAAGCGTGCCTAGGCAGAGTCAGTGAATGGAGTAGTGGAGAAAAGACAGTTGAAATAATTATAAAAGCCTAGGTTAACAATAGAAGACCAATAGACTTCTCCATTTGATTTATAGACAAGAAAACAAAAGACATCTTTATTACAGAGCAGTCAACATTACCTACTTTGTGAAATCTATTGAGAGTGTCAGTTAAAGTGTAAAATATATTGAAAGTGTCAGCTAAATACCTGAAGGTATTATGAGTTAAAAAGAAAAGCCATGGAGATATAATTTTATTGATGCGATGGCAATTTCAACAGTCATGGGGTATTTCCATCCACTCCACTCGTCTCTCTCTCTCCTCTGAACAAAAGCTTCCATTTTTCTCAGTTTACTATGTGACCTGCACATCTTTAGCACAGTCTCACCTAGTCCCCCAACCACCCTGCCAAGAAAGGACTGTCATTACCCCATTCCACAAGTGGGGACATGGAAGGTCAGAGCCATAGCCAAGATCAACAGCCAGCAGGTAGGGGTGTGGGTGAGGTTTGTCCTAGAGGTCAATGGCAGAACCTGAGTGCCTACTATGAGCCTGCACTTTCTCCCATCCTCTCAATTTTGACAAAAAAATAGACATGTTTTTCTTTGTGGAATTTCTTCTTGGCCAAGTTGCCACAAGCGTGAATAACAGGAGGAGATTCTCTGAAGTTTTGCCAAGGGCAGATGAAGAATTCTGAAAGACTGTCTTTGCCAAAAGCACTATAAGTGGAGTAATGCTTAATTGATCTATTTTCATCTTTGTTCAGCGGCCCCAGCAGAAGGGCATTGTCTTTAGGCTGCAGTAGCTTCTGTTAAAATTTGTCCTGGAAGCCCCAAGCCACTTGTATGAAGCACAACCTAGATTTACCCACCCAAGCCCTCTCCTCCCTTTTCTTCTTTATTCTCTTCTGATTTTGTCAGAGACATATATTCTGAAGGCAGTGGTGGGGTCAGTGTACATGCTAATTAAATAAATAATACACAAAATATACCCATCTAGTTGCATTGTCTTTTTGAATATGAACACATCAATATCTGTTCATAGTTTAAAATACATTTTGCCTAAATTCTCTACTTCTCCTTGAGGAATGTTAAGCCAGATCTCAACTGAAAAAACAAAATTGGAGACATAAGGTGTTACTGGTTAGTTTCATTAAATAAATGAAACCAGTCTTTCCAAAATTTTGTGGGTAATTTAAGAAAGTCTTTTATTGTGACTGGATTATTCAATGAATTGATGCAATTATTTCACAAACGCCCAGTCCCTGATGAACTATCATCACTTCTTTGTGATCTCAACTCATATTTAGTGGCAGGAAAACCAAACAGACATCTATATTGGAAGTAAAGAAAGTGAGACACGCTTTCAGGAATCATGCATTTTTATTTGAGTTACAAATTTTAGCAACTACATCAGGCTCAAAGAATTACAGGACAGGAATTTCTCCCCTAAAGCAGCTAAGTGGCTGAAATGCAAAAAAGAAAAAAAAAAGGACTAAAAATTAAGAGACAGGCCTAACCTTGCCACGAAAACATTGCCTCATCCCCCATAACTTATTTAACTTCCCTATCTCTCAGTTTAAGCCATATGACTCTCAAAAGAATAAGTGGATGGATGGATGATGGATGAATGCCTGGATGGAAGGATGGATAAATGGTTAGATACATGATGAATGATGGATGGATGGATGGATGGATGATGGATGGATGGACTACAAATAGGGGAATGGATGAGTAAATCATTTAGAATGAATTACTGATTTTGAAACATTGATGAACGAATTAATGATTTTTGCCAGTTTTTCCATCCTATATACCTCTAAAGGTCTGAATGTATTTTCTGAGTATCTGCCTGAACGCTGATTGTGAACTTTACATACAAGAAAATATTGAAACATTCTCTACTTTACAGAAATCTATAGTCTGAATCAGAGAGGCAAGTTAAACCACGTAAAGTAAACCATAAAAATGGGAATCAAGTGAAAAATTATGGGACATAGACTTTGAGTGCTATAGGCATTCAAGGAATGGTGAAGTCTGTCCTACAATTCAATAGGCTCCTGAACCAGAAGGGCAGGGAAAAGTAGAGCAGATCAGAACGGGAGCAAGTGGGCCAGACCCTCAAAACAGAAGCAGCGTTGAGATCAGAATGGGGTTGGTAGGGAAGCTCAAGGCTTTGAGCCCTTCTGGGTGTCATTCAGTTAAGTATGCATTAATCCACTGTTCACTGTCCTAACAAACATTCAAGCTTCTTGCCTTGATGGTTAGTTTTATGTGTCAACTTGACAAAGTAATCGTACACATTTATTTATTCAAATGCTAATCTAAGTGTTACTATGAAGGTATTTTCCATTGTAGTTAACATGCAATCACTTGATTTTAAGTAAGAGATTATCCTCAATAAAATGTTTAAGCTTTGTCCAGTCAGTTGAAGACCTTAAGAGCAAAAATTATTTCCCAAAGAAGAAGCAATTCTGCCTCAAGACTGTCTGAGTTTCCAACCTGCCAACCTGACCTACAGACTTTGGATTTGCTAGCTCTGACATTGCATAAACCAATTTCTTAAAATAGAGCCTTTTAAAACTTTCAAAAATTAAAATTAAAAATATCTATCTGTCTATCTATCTATCTTCTATTGGTTCTGTTTCTCTGAAGAACCCTGACTGATGCAGTACCTTATTTCAATATAAGCAGATTTCCCATTGGTGTGGAATACAGGTGCAAACCTGGGTATCTGTTTTGGCTTGATTTTTATGACAATTTTTATGTATATTTTTAGGACAAGATGTGAAGTTTGGTGATGAGCTGCTGGGGTTCTGAAATTAGGCAGAGGGGGCAAAATGATTAGAAACCACCCTACATGCATGGTCCCTCAGGGACGCTTTTCAGCTTCCAGTAAACATAATCTTTGGCAAATTGACAAAGTCACCAACCTGCCTGAGTCTTCAGCATGATTTTGTTTATGGGAAATGAGGAGGCACAACCCTTCTCCAGCTCTTTCCACTCTGCTCTTTCTATGGTGCAATTAAAGCTTTCCAATATCAGTGACTTCAACACTTGAAAGATTTTCTTAAGGGAAGGCAAGGACTGTAAAGCATCTCAATTTTAATTAAACTTAAAAGGACCTCATTACACAGTGAATAAACTATGGTGCTGATAATTATCAATTCAAAAGAGTAAAAATGGTAATTTCTAGCTAGGAAATAAGTACCAGTTCACCCCCTTATTTAATCCATCAAATTTTAATTTCCCTCTTGTTTATGTAGTTGAGGAATAGCTGCCAGATTGGGGATGACAGTGCTGCAGCCTTCTGCTTTGAAAGGAGGGGGCTTTCTTCTTAACTGTCACATAAGCCATTAAAGCCTCTGAACTGGGCTCTCTCAGATAGATTTTCCTACTTTCCACTTACTCATCCTGCCCAAAATAAGGAAGTTCATTAACCTCATACTGTTAAGAAATGGAGCTTATCACAAGAAGTCTGGAATGGGTTCCTTCTGTGAACTGGGAATGAAGGACCGTTTTTCCTAAGGTGAGCACTGCTGCAGGAGCCTAGGGCATCAGGTGTTATCTGGCATCTTCCTTCTCTCTTTTTTTTTTTTTTTGGTTTTGTTTTGTTTTGCTTTTTTTGGCGGTACGCGGGCCTCTCAGTGCTGTGGCCTCTCGCGCTGCGGAGCACAGGCTCCGGACGCGCAGGCTCAGCGGCCATGGCTTACGGGCCCAGCCGCTCCCCGGCGTGTGGGATCTTCCCGGACCGGGGCACGAACCCGTGTCCCCTCCATCGGCAGGCAGACTCTCAACCACTGTGCCACCAGGGAAGCCCCTTCCTTCCCTTTTTTAAAAATAATTAATTAATTAATTTATTTATTTATTCATTCATTTATTTATGGCTGCGTTGGGTCTTTTTTTTTGGTTATTTATTTATTTTTAACATCTTTATTGGAGTATAATTGCTTTACAATGGTGTGTTAGTTTCTGTGCGTTGGGTCTTCGCTGCTGCGCACGGGCTTTCTCTAGCTGTGGCGAGCAGGGGCTACTCTTTGTTGCAGTGCACAGGCTTCTCATTGCAGTGGCTTCTCTTGTTGTGGAGCATGGGCTCTAGGCACACGGGCTTCAGTAGTTGTGGCTCGCGGGCTCTAGAGCGCAGGCTCAGTAGTTGGGGCGCATGGGCTTAGTTGCTCCTCAGCATGTGAGATCTTCCCAGACCAGGGCTCGAACCCGTGTCCCCTGCATTGGCAGGTGGATTCTTAACCACTGCGCCACCAGGGAAGTCCCATCTTCCTTTTCTTAATCATCCCCCAGAGCTCAGTCTCCCCCACCCACAGTATGAGAAAGGTTTAAGGAAGCAACATAGTCTCTAAATAATAATATCCAATGGCATAGCAATAAAATGTTGCCAAATAACAAGCAAGACATTTGGATTTACCTTATTCTGGTGCTGTATTAGACTTTAGGACTTCTTCTGCGAGGAGGGCAGGACCTGAGGGGAAGCAGATGTGAGATTCTAACATCTCTCCAGTACATTATGCTGGAGTACAGTAGAATTACCTCGGAAAATCATTTTAAGTTGCCAGCTTCTAGTGCTCCCAGATGCCGTAACATTTGATAGCTAGCTGTGTTTTTAACATGAGCATTATCTTTTCAGCTATTGGTATAATTAATGGTTCCCTATGTGAGTCCCATCAAGCTTTGGAGATGTTTAAAATGAAAACATAACTTTTTTTCTTCCTCCTTTTACCTTTTCTTTGTTTCTAAGTGGTAGTATCCTTCAGAGTAAAACCTGGCCACCATTGAAGCATCTTTAGCTGAAGATTAATCATGGTTCCTACAAAATGTCAGAAAGGCAAGCTGAGGGGGTGTATTTCAGACAATGACGTGTGGAATGTCCTCTAAGCTATCAGGTGGTGCTAAAGTAGCAAATCATACCTAGGCCGGATATAACCTCTCTGTTCTGCACTAACAATGATGTGAAGTTCTTCTGAAATTAATTTTCAGGTCATGACCGCTCAGCCGTTCTGGACAAAACGGGGCTCAAAGGTTAGTGGTGGGTTATCATCAGAGAGAAATATAATTTCTTCTTCCTTAGAGCAGAGCTTCTCAATCTCAGCACTTCTGACATTTGGGGCCACATTAGTTTTGGTGTGAGGGACTGTCCTGTGTGTTGTATGGTACTCAGCATCACCCCCTGGCCTTTACCGGCTGGATCTCAGTAGCACCCCCCACAGTAGGGAAAATCAAAAATGTCCCCAGATACTGGAATGTCCCCTGGAAATGGGGGGGGCAGTCAAAATCAACCCTGGGTTAGAACCACTGCCCTAGAATAAAGCAGCCTCAAGTTGAATATATGTGAAAAACATAGATCGGGTATTACCTTTGAATTCTAAATACAACATGTAATTAAAGTTAGAAATACACTACCCAAATCTCTACCTATTCCTTTGTTGCCACTTTTTTAAGGTATTTGCAAATAAATAATCACACCTATAACTATTATAAAAATCATTCTGAAATAGTAATAGTGACAGTGTTTGCCTCTGAAACAAAGACAAAGTTTGAATTCTTTTGCTAAGAGTACAAATGTTGAGTGCATTTATATTTACTTCTCAGGATTCTAGGAAAGAATTTGTCTCAGTAAAATGAGCATAAAATAAAGTTAATCCCCATAAAAATTAATAAACTACTTCATGTTGCCTGTTTTCTATAGAACTCTACCTAAAGTTATGCATGATTGTCAATTATTATGATCCCTCTTTAAGGACAAAATCTCCATCGTCTTCTCCCCCTAAATTTTTCTGGCTGTGGTGTTATGTGGGCACTACCAGATGTTGTTAACTATACCAAAATTGAGAATTCTTTTCTCAACATGTCTAGATGGTTCTCGCTGGAATGTATGGTTGGTTGTGGGGTTTTAACACAGTTCAGTAAAGGGAGATGCTACACCCAGCAAGGGAATGTTCTCAATTCCTAAACCATCACAAACCGTCAGCATCTGGATATAAAAATTATGCTTTAAACTTTTAAAAACTTGTCTGCCAGCTTATAAAACTTCAGTTGGCCACAAATCTCATCAGTAGAACTTGGGGTTTTATGAACCTGCGTTGGAGAAGCACTCATAAGATTACAGCAGGGAAGGGGTGTCATTTCAATAAGAAAAGATAAAACAGAGCTTCAAACCCCCCCTCTAAGTGTTCATTCCAGCAACCCCCCAACACACACACACACTCACACACACACTAACACATCTATGTCCACCTACATCACCTATTTTTCAAGAAGGTACTGTGAAGAAGGACAGGTATATTCACTACTGTTACCATTCAGAGCATGATTCCCCAGAACATCGTGGACCATGGCTCTTGTGTGAACATCTTGGCAGAGCCTTTCTGAGCATATGTGGGAAAACAGATCTGTCCTGCTGGGATCTGGCACTTTCCAATGTGTATACTAGACAGAACGTCAGGCAGACACCTGAGCCACAAAGAGACACTGCTGGCATCACACCTGGCCTTCATTTCCTCCCAACATCAAGGTCATGACTGCAGCCCAGCCATATGGTGAATCTGGTTCAGGTGAAACTTGCTGAGGCCCCATATGCCCAGGAATTGAGCCAGAAGAGTCTCACATCCCATCTTCCTGACATGGCTTTAAGCCAAAAGAGTAGTGTCCCAGCCTAATAGGACTGGAAGAAACTGAAACCTGCCAGGTCAAACTCTTTATGTCAGAAAAAAGGGAACCAAGACTGAGGACATCTAAGAGATCCTTTCAGTGTCCTGGGGTTAACAAATCCAGAGCAGATGGTTGTACTGAGAACCAAGACATCTGAGTTTATTGAGCATCATTGTGCAAGCCACTGTTCTGAGGCCTGCTAGACATACAAAGAAGTATAAATTATGGACTCTGCCCAAAGAGCTCACAACAATCCTGAAAAAAATAACTCCAGAGAAAAAAATGCAAAGAGATCAAGACAATAATCGAAGAATAACATAGGAAGTGCTGAATTGTGCCAAATGGAATGATTTGTATGTCATTAATTTTTGTTTGGTGAAGCCAGTTCAGCTCTATTTTGGCTGAGGTGCTTGGGAGAAATTATAACAGGTAAAACTAGATTTAAACTGGACTTTGAAGGATAAACAGATTTTGACCAGGTGCAGAGGGAAAAAGAGAGACACCCAGAAAAGAAAATGGCAAAACAGGGCCAGGAAAAATAAATAACCTGGTGTGCTGATATAGAAGTACAGGCATGGAAGGGAAGAATACTGGCTGTAGAGCAGAATGTCTTGGGTTCAAATTCTGTGGCTGGACTTGACCAGCTCAGCAACTCTACCCCACAGAGACTCAGCTTCCTCCCTATAAGAGCAAGTAGTGGCCCCAGGCAGAGAGGACTCAATGAGATTGCGTGTATGTCACCCACATGGCAGCAGTAGCATCTCTGTACTTTGAGCCCCCCACTCCATGTCTGGGGGAAGATCTGTGATCCATGACCACCCCAAGATTTCTCCAAGTATCCAATGGTTTAAATAATGATAATCACTTTCTAGTCTCAGAATCTCCTTTCCAAATTCTTATCTCCCCTCCCAGGGCTGAGTTCTCTTTGATTGGCACTAACTCATCCCTGAAAGTAATGTGCAGGATGCCACAGTGATCAATGATGGGAGGACACAGTGTGTTTGGAGGCAAAGAGAACTATTGGACGGTTATTGCACTGACTGGGCATATTAGTTTCCAAGGTCTGCCTTAACGAATTATCACAAACTAGGTAGCTTGAAACAACAAAAATATATTCTCCCATAGTTCTGGAGGCTAGAAGTCCTAAATAAACATGTCCAAAGTGTTGGTTCCTTCCGTAGACTCTGAGGGAAAATCTGTGATGTGTCTCTCTTGTAGCTTCTGGTGTTTATCAAAAATCGTTTATTCTTCTTGGCTTGTAGACATAACACTGCAGTCTCTACCTCCATTGTTACATGACCTTCTCCCTGTTTGTATCTGTGTACAAATTTCCCTTTCCTTAAAGATACCAGTCACTGGATTAGGGCCTACCCTAATCTGGTATGACCTCATTTTAACTTCATTGAATCTTCCAAGATCCTATTTCCAAATAAGGTCCATTCACAAATACAGAGGGTTAGGACTCGAACATATCTTTTTGGTGGACACAACTCAACTCACAACCTTGGGTATGACCTGATGAAAGTATGGAGTAAAAGTCATCAGTGAGAAAGGAAAGACAGCAGGAGATGAAAAAGTTTTCTGAGGGGAGAATCAACTGATCTTCTTAACATGGCTTTGTGAAATAGAAAGGAAAAAATGATGTCAGTTTTTAGCACTGTGTGCTTATAAATGAGAAAAAAACTGCATATTACTTAGCAAATGCTCAATAAATTTTGCAGGAGCCAGTGCAGTAGTATGTAAGTTCCATGAATAGAGGTGCCATATTTGTAACAGGGGAGAACAAATCTGACTCCATATTGGATCTGTTTCTTTTACTTTAACCTTTGTATCTTATTGCTCTTGCTACAAGTTAAGAATGTTGCCTAGAGCCTGAAATATACAGGATAGCCCATTACCAATGCTCTGACATTTAAGACTCTGACCTTTAAGGCATTACACTTTTCCATTCATATAGAGATAAAAAGTTACAGAACAGAGAATAACATTTGTCTTGTTGGAGGTTTACAGGAACATCATGA
Source organism: Monodon monoceros (assembly GCF_005190385.1). Classification (NCBI taxonomy): domain Eukaryota; kingdom Metazoa; phylum Chordata; class Mammalia; order Artiodactyla; family Monodontidae; genus Monodon; species Monodon monoceros. The sequence goes on from NW_021703767.1 coordinate 7,212,221, forward strand.
CCTGACCTACATGGACAGATGTAAGAACAAAGGATTCTGACACCAATAAGTCTGCAACAACCAGCCACACCCCTCCCCTTTTAGTATAAAAGAAGCCTGAATTCTAACTCAGGTAAGATGGTTCTTTGGGACACTAGTCCACCATCTTCTCGGTTTTCTGGCTTTCCAAATAAAGTCTCTATTTCTTGCCCCAACAACTCATCTCTTGGTTTATTGGCCTGTCATGCAGCAAGCAGTATGAGCTCGGACTCGGTAACAATATTGTATTCATCCACAGTATAAAACTTTCAATAAAATGTGAGCAGAAAAGAGTGGGAGGGAGTGAGGAACAGGAGGGCCATGTGAGGTTACAAAGGGAGGGAGAGAGAAAGGATGGGAGAAGGGTGGGAATTTAGAAGGGAAAACCATCTCTGGAGAAAGTAAGTCTTCAGTGTCAGTAATGCTGAACATAGATAGATTCATATGCCCAGGAACCCAGTGGAACTATGTTTCTAGATCTCGGGGCGACATCTCATATTCATCTGGTATCTGGAATACAAATAAATGAAATAAACAATGACAACTCATAAGTGGAGACAGAAAGGTAACAACCAGTTGGGGAGTTGTTTTCCTCAAACACTAACCCCTCCCCTCTCCTGGAAAAGGATGAAATAAGATCTTCACTCAAGAAAGACCCCGGGGACATTCTTACCTGGAGACTAGCCCTGACTCATATTTATAGAGTGTGACAGATTGGGTGAAATGAACTTGAGCTTTGGGGACTTTCAACCCTCTGCAGGTGCTACATGTCATATGGATGCTGTGAAGAGACTCACTTCATTATTCTGTCCCCCCAAATCTGAGACACTTAAGTAATAAAGTCACTCTGAGTTATTTAATGTTTATTGCCTCAGATGAAATTGGGCTGAAAATATACTTAGAGAATTCAGAATTTTAATTGTAACTCATTGAATTGAGACTCATTAAGTAGCAAAAGAACACCTGGGGCCAAACAAGAGGAAGGAGGAGCAGCATTTCCCAAATGAGAACTTACTCCCCGATTTCACGTGTCTGGGAGCCACATCTTCTTCTTACCTGGCAAAGCCATGTCCATGGGGATGTTGGGGGGCCTTAACCAAACCTGCTGTGGGAGAGGGAGTGGGCTTCCCTTCTAGTTCCTAATGCATTCGAAGACAGACCTCAACTTGCTCATTTATTTTTTCTATGAAAATTCAAACTAAAGCAACAAGACCAGAGGTCTGTGCAAGGCTGTCATCTAGAGGGCGGCAGAGTGCAGACCAGCAACCCCATGCACAGGGGGCACCCTCCAAAGCAGGAGCAGGCAGAAAGGTGACTTGATTTGTCTGTTTGACTCTCATCTGGAGGTCTAGAATTACCACTCTCCCTGGCATGGGAGCTGTGCCTTTTCAGAAATGACTAAGAAATTGTAGAGGCTCAGGCCAGTTGATTAATATTCAGCAAATGAACAATAAGCAGATTTTGAATGCTTACATGCAAAACACTGGATAATGGTGGGGAATAAAATATAGATGAAATCTCCCCTCAAGAAGCTCAAAATCTGGTAAGAAAATAAAATATGTACAAGCATCACAAGTTGTAAGTGCCACAGACAAACACAAATTAAGGCTGTAGAAGGATCCCGTCTGTTAGTGCCTATCTCACTCTAGTCCTTTGTGAGCTGTGAACTCATTAGCTGAGACATGACAATGAGGCCAGGAGGAACCCTACTTCCTAGTTAACATATGGAAGGTTAATACTAGGTTTCCAAATGGTTTGTAATTTTTTTTAAGTTTTGTTCACTGCTGGGCCCATTCACCTAGAATGGAACCCGGTACATAGTTGAACCTCAATGATATTGGTTGAGATAAATTAAATTGTTCTTTAACATGTTCAGTGGAAAAGGAGTTTGTCAGCTGGAATTATAAGAAGCAGTTTTAAAATCCAGTTATACCCCCTCAAAGTTGAAAACATTTATCAGTGTTATTGAGTTTGAAACTTTACTAATGTCTATCCCTGGAAGAATGAGTGATGTGAATGTTTTTTCCTAATTTGATGAAGACGGCCATGATGGATTTGTAACCATGTGTAAGAATGCTCCACATTTTAAAAATAAAACAAACAAGCAAAAACCAGGAAATAATAAGTGTTGGCAAGAATATGGAGAAATTGGAACCCTGTGCATGCTGATGTGAATATAAGTGGTGCAGCTGCTATGGAAAACAGTATGGCCATTCCTCCAAAATTAAAAATACAATTCCCATAAGATCCAGGATTCCACTTCTGGATATATACTCCAAAGAATTGAAAGCAGAGCTCCAAAAAGATATCTGTGCACCCTTGTTCGTGAGAACATTATTCACAATAGCCAAAAGGTGGAAGCAACTCAAATGTCCATCAATGGATGAATAGATGAACCAAAGGTAGTAGTACGTGCATATATAGACGTGTATACATATATAAACGCACATAATGGAATATTTCTCAGCCTTACAAAGAAAGAACATTCTGGCACATGCTACAACATGGATGAATCTAAAGGAATTACGCTAAGCAGAATAAGCTAGTCAAAAAGGACAGATGCTGTATGATTTCACTTATATGGGGCACCTAGAGTAGTTGAATTCACAGAAACAGAAGGAATTTTGCTGCCAGGGGCTGGGGGGCTGAGTTATTATTTGATGGGGACAGAGTTTCAGTTTAAGAAGACAAAAAAGCCTGGAGATGGATGGTTGTTGCACAACATCATGAATGTACTTAATGTCACCGGAGTGTACACATCAAGATGGTTAAAATGATCAATGTTTTATATATTTTGCCACAATTTTAAAAGATTAAATTTTAATTTAAAGAAGTTCCAGGTACACAAGAAGAGTGATGTTCCATTATATGTTAAAGCTGATGTAACATAAGCAGTAATGTGGCACCTACGCCTCTACTCCCACTCAGTGAACGGAAGAAAAAAGCAACGTTAACATCAATACTTGGAATCATAGATAAATCTAGATTTTCAGATAAAAATAAGAGCAGACAAAAGTAGCCAGCCTTAAGAAGCGCTGAGACAGAAACCTCTAAATCTTACATTAAATGAATAACTTCAATTTAACCAAAAGCAAAAAGGAAATCAGAGTGAATGAGAGATGTAAAGAGTTCTTGTTTGGTTAAATAAACCGCTGAGACAGAGCCCATTGATCTTATCAGAGCTTTCATTTCTAGGAACTGGAAACAACGTGGGCTTTCACAGGTTTCAAAAGGTGTGTGTGTGTGTGTGTGTGTGTGTGTGTGTGTGTGCACGCATGTGTGTGCATGTGTGTGCGCACACGTGTGTGTTCGTACCTGCGTGCGTGTGTATGTGTGCTGCGTGTGTGCGTGCGCGTGTGTGCATGCATGAGCATGTGTTCATACCTGCATGTGTGTGTGTGTGCGTGCTGCATGTATGCGTGTGTGCGTGTGTGTGTGTGTTTATTTGCTTGGCGCAGGCAGTGGGGAGAACATATATGAATGCTTGTATTTAATATATCCCAACTTTATGTAAGGTCCTCTTTAAAAAAAGCTGAAACTAGTTCTGATTTTGCCCTCTTTATACTTAGCATCAGTAAACTTTTAAGGGCAATTTATGCCATGGGAAGAAAGGATTCACATTCCTGATCAATGAGGCATAGAGGGGGTAGTAGGTAGACGCATGCGGTACAGTCCAATGCTGTAAATGATTCCTCCGTCAGAGTCCTGGAGGGAAACATGGCAGTGCTCATACCATGTGACTGTGCTGAGCTGAATTAGGGGACTGTTTACAAACTTGTGGGCAGGGCTGTGGGAAACCAACAATAGATGTTGAAACATCCATGCACTACAACCACAGAAGAACCTTGAATTCCTCCGGGACTGGGGAGACCAGGACCCAGAAAGAGCTGAGATTGGAGCCATAGGAGAAGACTGGGGACAGGGGCTGTGCTGCCAACACGTGGCTTGAGAGTGATGCTGAAAACTTGGTCTCTGTGCACTGGTGCCAAATCGAATATCTGAGACAGAGATTTGGGTGAAGTTGAAAAGAATAGCTTTATTGCTTTGCCAGGCAAAGGGGGACACAGTGGGCTTGTGCCCTGAAAAACTGTATGCCCCAACCTGGGAGGATTTGGTGAGGAGTCTTATAGCAATGGTTCAAGGGCGGGGTTGCTGACAAGATTACGGTGTGTGCAGGGCCTGCACTCCTTTAATCTGGCCTCAGGTGGTCTCCAGATAAGCTTCTCTGGTTCTCAAGGCTATCAAACCATGACCTTCTCTCTGGAATGAGGATTGTACATTTTCCATTCATCGAGGGTTTTAGTTCTATAAAGAGCTCAAAGATATTGTTGTGTGTGTCCCTTGAGGCAGAACCAGGACCTGCCCCAAGGCTGCACTACTGTTTCTTGACTGCTCCTCCCCTGTCTCTGCATCCCCTCCCTTCCCTGATGAGCAACTGTTTGAACCTGCCCTTTGGGACTCAGGGAAGTTCATGGAGGCTGGAGTCTATTCCCTACAAACAAGAAATGGGGGAAATGGAAAGGCTTCCATGCCGAGGAGCCCCACAGCGTCCTGTTTGGCTTCAAAAGGGGAACAGATACCCCACCATTTGGTTCTCTTGCCCCAGACTCCTCTGGTGCCTCCATGGGCCAAATCCCAGGCAGTCATAAACAAAGGAGCCCAGTTAGTTCTATTCATAGAGGTCAGTCTCCTGGGGCTCAAAACATGGTGGGAAGGATGGAAGTGGACCTGAAGGGGCAAACACAGAATGCCCAATACATTGTTATTGTGTTTTTTATCTGATGCTCCTAAACTGCTTTTACCAACATATTCTGTTTGAAAATACACTTTACAAAGGTCTATATTATTATTATTTAATTTCAATTTGTATCTGTGATAATTTTATGTGTTAACTTGACTCAGCCAAGGGAAGGGCAGATTTTTTTTTTTTTTTTGCTGTACGCGGGCCTCTCACTATTGTGGCCTCTCCTGTTGCAGAGCACAGGCTCCGGACGCGCAGGCTCAGCAGCCATGGCTCACGGGCCCAGCCGCTCCACGGCATGTGGGATCTTCCCGGACCGGGGCACGAACCCGCGTCCCCTGCATCGGCAGGCGGACTCCCAACCACTGCGCCACCAGGGAAGCCCCTGGGTCAGATATTTGATTAAACATTATTTCTGGGAGTCTGTGAGGGTGTTTCCAGAAAGGATTAGCATTTGAATCAGTAGACTGAGTACAGCAGATGGCCCTCCCCAGAGTGGGTGGACATCATCCAATCCATCGAGGGCCTGAGTAGAACAAAAAGGCAGGGGAAGGTTGATTTTGTTCTCTCCCTGACTACTGTCCTGGGACTTCAGTCTCCTCCTTCCCATGTTGCTCCTGGCCCTCAGGTCTTCAGGCTCGGACTGGAACCTACACCACAGGGTCTCTAGCTCAACCACACCAGCTTTCCTGAGTCTCAGCTTGCAGATCGCTTGCTCAGCTTGCTCAAATTGCCAGACTTCTCAGCCTCCAAGGCCATGTGAGCCAATACTTTATGATAAAGCACTCTCTCTCTCTCTCTCTCGCTCTCTCTCTCTCTCTCTCTCTCTCTATATATATATATATATATATATCTTGTTTTGTTCCTAACTAATACAGTATCTATGCATTTACTTAGAAGACATAAAGTCATTTAAGAGAACTGAGTCACTCAGAAGAATCATTATATAGTTGCCCATCAGGTATCGTATAGGGCAAAGTATTCCAAATTGTTTAAGAATAAGAACTCTACTAGAAAAAGTCCAGTTACCTGTGCTTACACAAGACATCTCATGCACACTTTATTACCATACTCATTTTAAAAACTTTAACCATTATTTTGTTGTACATTCATCATCTGGAGTTTTTCCCTGTTCAGTATTTCCCATTGGCAGCCAAACTCTTGTCTGGGAAATGGATGAGCAAGTCTATATCTTCCATGATGAGTTTCCAATGAAGCATTACAGTCAGAGAATGATTTACAGTCATTGGTCATACTCATAACCAATGTCTGTAAATGAGGCAACATTCTAAGGATTCGATTCATTAATAGGAAAGCATATACTTACTCACAACAGGTTAACAAATGCCGTCTTGAATGAATGAAGTTCCTTTATCACAGTAAAAAAGATGGGTCCAAGTTTCTTCATTTTTGCTCAGTGAGGTGGAGCTAAGGAAACAGGAGAAGAGATCAACCATCAAATCATTGTAACAACTGTTCTATTCCTTTTTTAAATTAATTTTTATTGGAGTATGGTTGATTTACAATGTTGTATTAGTTTCTGCTGTACAGCAAAGTGAGTCAGTTATACATACACATATACCCACTCTTTTTTAGATTCTATTCCCATATAGGTCATTACAGAGTATTGAGTAGAGTCCTCTGTGCTATACAGTAGGTCCTTATTAATTATTATTCTCCACCATCCACCCCCAGATCCAGAAGATGCTAACCATGGGCCTCCACGTGCTGAGGCAAGAGTACTTCCACTGAGTATCCATGACCCAAGTTGAGCTTTCTTGGTTGATAGACGAGCATTTGTATTGGACATTTGAGACCCAGGAAACTGACAGGGATGAGGAGTAGTGACACACTGGAATCTCTGGAACCCCAGCCAGGGTTCTTCTTAGAGTTGAGAGCTACTTTGACCTTGTAAGAATGTCCACCACTATATAATATGGTAGGGCACAGAGATAAGTTCCCTTTATGAAAGCATCAAAGGATACTAACAACTTTCTTTTATTTTGTTTAAAATAATAGACATGACATCATGCCAACAATGAAGTAAACATGTTAAGAAAACTAACACGACTCCAAACCCACACACGGTGATGTGTGGCCCAGGTTCCCCAGAGGATGGAAGGAGGCCCAAGCGACCTGGAGCCCTGCCACCCAAGGCCCTCCGGTGTCAGCCCCCTTTGGAGTTCCCTCAGCAGGAGACAGCTGCCTCACCCACGGTCACACACCCTCTCCAGGGTGCCCCATGTCCAATGTTCAATTGACTTGGGTGCATAAAGGCCAGCCCTGCTGGCCCAACTCAGCAGAGCTCAGAAAGTTCATTCCACCTTCTGATCTCCCTCAAGGATGGGCAGAGTTTCTTATTGATACTGCCTTGAGCTGAACTTCTTTCTTTCCAAATTCTGCTTCCTTCTCCCTTCCATGGGTGTTGATCCCAAGAACAATCCCTAAACTTTCTGCATGATAATCTCCATCTCAGAGCTCACTTCCCGGGGAAACCACCTGTAACAATTACCAACCCACTGGCTTAACTTTTGTTAACTATTTTTTTTTCAATTGAAATATAACACATATTCAAAAATACATTTAAGTCTGTGTGATGATTCATTTTCTGTGTCAACTTGAACAGGCTTTAGAACCTAGTTATTCAACAAAACCACAATGACATATCACCTCACTCCAGTCAGAATGACCATCATCAAAAAATCTACAAACAATAAACACTGGAGAGGGTGTGGAGAAAAGGGAACCCTCTTGCACTGTTGGTGGGAATGTAAATGGATACAGCCACTATGGAGAACAGTATGGAGGTTCCTTAAAAAACTAAAAATAGAGTCACCCTATGATCCAACAATCCCACTCCTGGCCATATACCCTGAGAAAACCATAATTCAAAAAGAGTCATGTACCAAAATGTTCATTGTAGCTCTATTTACAATAACCAGGACGTGGAAACAACCTAAGTGTCCATCAACAGATGAATGGGTAAAGAAGATGTGGTACATATATACAATGGAATATTACTCAGCCATAAAAAGGAACAAAATTGGGTCATTTGTAGAGACCTGAATGGATCTAGAGATCCATCATACCGAGTGAAGTAAGTCAGAAAGAGAAAAACAAACATCGTATATTAATGCATATATGCAGAACCTAGAAAAATGGTACAGATGAACTGGTTTGTAGGGCAGAAATAGTGACACAGATGTAGAAAACAAATGTATAGACACCAAGGGGGGAAAGTGCGGGGGTGGTGGTGGTGGTGTGATTAATTGGGAGATGGGGATTGACATGTATACACTAATATGTACAAAATGGATAACTAATAAGAACCTGCTGTATAAAAAAATAAATAAAATTTAAAAAATCGTTTAGGTGTTGTTGTGAAGGTATTTCTTCTATGTGGTTAACATCTATCGTCAGCTGACTTTAGTAAAAGAGATTATCCTCCAGAACGTGGGTGGGCCTCGTCTAATCAGGTGAAGGTATTTGGAGCCAAAACAGGTTTCTCTGGAGAACCCTGACGTATACAGCCTCCCAACATGATTGCAGATTTTTTTATTTCTCTTTGAAGATCTGTCCATTTTTATTTTATGTATTTTGAGCCTATGTTATTGGGTACACACAAATCTAACATTGTTTCATCTTAAATTTAAAACTTTGGTTTTTCTTAAATGAACCACTTTTAGCTCTGACCTTGGAACTTTTGGTTTGCACAGTACTTTTCCCATCTTTACTTTCAACCTGTTGGTATCTTCATACTTAAGGTATGTCTCTTACAAGCAGTATGTTAAGCTTCGTTTTATTATATTATCTGGTCTGAGGATCTTTAGATTTCAATTGGAATGCTTAGTCTGTAAAAATTTACTGTAATTTGGGTTTGAATCTACCATCTTACTATTTGTTTTCTATTTGCCTTGACTATTTTATGATTTTTCTGTCATTTATTAAGATTTTTTGATTTATTTAGTATTTTATAATTACATTTCTCCTTCTATTAGTTTGTAAATTATTCTTAATTGTTTTTTGCTATTTGCCCTAGAGATTACAATATGCATTCTTGACTTATTAAAATTCTGTTGCTGTTGTTGATTTTAACTTTCTATTTTAAATCTCATGACCTTGATGTTATTATTTATACAATTAGTACTTACCTAGATTTATCCATATATATATTCTCACCATTACTCTTCATTCTTTTCTTTATTTCCATGTTTTGTTTTACTATATGTCATATACTGAGATAAATGCATTGCATATGTTGCTTGTAAATCTAAAAACAACCTTGCAATGTAGTTCCTGTTTTATAGATGAAGAAACCAAAGTCGGAGAGATATCATCTGATACAATAGAGTTTAACAACTAAGAGCATAGGCTTTGGAAGCCAATGAACTCTACCACTTACTGGTCTTAACGTTTTGAGCGAGTTGTTTACCACTGTAAGCTCTATATCTGTAAAATGGTAAATACTAATAGCAATAACCCCATCTCCCTCATATTCTGGTTGTGAGACTCCAGTGAATTAAGGCACGTTAGATGTTTAATGCAACGTCTGGCTCATTGTAAGTGCTCTGCAAATGCTCACTTTGTTTACTATGATGATTTGCACTCTTGTAATGGGCACATTGCCCACTATCTCCGCTCTCCCACTGTCCTCTTCTAAGGGAAACCCTGCCTTCTGCAGAATATTGAAGGAAGTAGCATTAAGTGGCCTTTGAGAAAGGGGTGACCAGGGATCTGACCCAAAGGCAGCCAGTATATCAGTGGCCAGTGACCTCAGAGTGGCCAGACCTGCACACCAAGTCTCTTGTTCCAAAAGGGTTGCTGTGAGTTTCTTAGACCATCAGACTCTCTCCCATTAGGATCTGAACAGGGAAAGACTGAGAGAATGGGCTGGTTGGTAGCTACTGGAGAAATAACATGACATGTAAAGAGAAGAAGAACAACAGAGAGCATAATGACCAAAAAACAATGACAACATCTCCACCATGGCTGAACTCATGGGCATCACAGCCAACATGAGTGACCTTGAAGAATCCAGCTCTGGAGCACGGCTGACAGCAAATCCTACTACTTGGTGAGACTGTAACAGAAGGAGCTGCCAGAACTTTGCCCAAGATCATACAGTTGCTAAGTGCTGGCGATGACAACTGCTCTCAACAGGTCTGACCACAAAGACATGGCTTTTATGCTCTGCCCCTCAGCCGTTCCATAATCATGTAAGTTGTTCCGGGACTGGGAAAGGCATAATGTGGGTCTGTGTTGCCTAAATATTAAAAATGGCATTAAATGAAAGCTAAATGGACTATTAAGATGTCAGGTTTTTGTTGTTGTTGTTACTGTTATTGTTTAGGAAAAACATTTGAATGGAAATCATGACAGGATGAACTGTCTTATTTTTAATTTTTAGACATAAAGCTCTCATGTCCTTACTGAAATGTGGATTGATTTAGATGGAGTGTAATTAAACTATTTTATAAATAATAACACAATCTTGGAAACGATGGGGAAAAATTTGCCCAGCTAATCTCTAATTCCTATGAATAAGAAACACATACAACCTCATGCAGAGAAAGTGAATGCTGGTTCGTAAGGGAGAGCAATATTTCTCCTCTGCAAAATGGGTATAATAATTGCGACTGTTACCCTTTTTTGACCAGCACACTCCCATCTGCATCTGGAACTCGGGCCTCTCTGAATTCCAAGGGCAGTGTGCTGAAGACACAGAGATCTGTCTGGATTGAGGTTTGGGGAGATATTTTCAATGACTTAATACATCAGTGCACAATGAAATCCTAAGTTTCATTCCAAGAAGAAACATCCCATTGGCTGTCTACATGATAACCCATCTGTAGGATAACACACTTTCTAATCTTGTCCCAGTTCAAACCTAGAAGCATAAACCTCAGAATCAGCAGCAAGAGCTGTTATTATGAAAAGCTGAAGGGGGCTGACTTTTGAGATATGAAAGGTTTTATTTTATGCAGTCCTATCAGTCTTCTGTTGTGACTATTTTGTATTGCTTTTACACTTAAAAAGCCTTTTTCTCTTCTGAGGTACACAAATACTCTGCTATTCTTCCAGGATTTTTATCATGGCTAATTTTTCACACTTAGATCTTTAATCCACTTGGTATTTATTTGGGGGTATCGTATCAAAATACATATCTACATTTACTTCATATTTACATATTTATTCTGTTGTTGGAGTTTCTATTTCATTCCTTTATTCTGATAATGTTTTCTGTGCCACCACCACCTGTTTTGATTATATTAATATTAAATTATGTTTCTATATCTAGTAGGACAAATATCACAAGTAAGTCTTCTTTATTTTGTTTCTGTTTCAACTTTTCTCAGCTCTGCTCATGAATTTATTCTTCTAGATGAATCTTAGTTTTACTTGAACATGTTTTAGAGTAAATCTCACTGGAAACTTAAATGCAATTGCATTGAACATATAAATGTGTTTGGGAAGAACTGACATCTTTTCAATATTCAAAATGGGGTGATTTTTATTTAACACATTCTTTTTTTTTTAATGTAGCTATCAGGTTTTTTGGCTACCTTCACATTTTTTGCAAAATTTTTATAAAGCTTTTTAGGCACTTAATATTTTGTGTTATCATTATAAATGGGAAATTGTTTCCATTAAATATTATACTTAGATTTTTTCCTGGATTTTATAAAAGCCATTAATTTTTATAAATTCATTAACTGTCTACCCACTTCATTTTTAAAAGTGGGGGTCGGGGGTCTTTCTAGACCGAGAGCCATCATTATCTAAAAGTAATAAAAAGGTAAATTTCTTGTTTTTCCCAATGTTACATATCTTACTATGTTGGCTAAAATTTCTAGACCCTTAAATGATAGTGGTGGTAGAAGGCATCCTTCACTGGTTCTTGGTTTTAGTGGGGACGTGTTAATATTTCACTGTCAGGTATGTCTTTGGCTGTTAATTTCATATAGAGATTCTGTCTTGTGTTGAGAAACAGTGCTTACATTTCTGATTAGGCTTCCTGCTTCTCCTCTCTCTCTAATAACAAAGACTCAAATAATAGTAGTAGTAGTAGTGGCTGGCATATTGAGTACTCATCACTACTTTATATACATTTAATACAGTCATCTCAATATTTATAATGTAGCATTGTTATTGTCCCCAGTTAAACATAAAGAAACAGAGATGCTACACCTGTAACTTATGTAATATTGTACAGCAGCTATACTTCAATTTAAAAAAGAAAAGGAAACAGAGATGTTAACTAACCAGTCCTTGGTCACACAGCTGCTAAATGCTAGAACTCAGCTTTGAACTTGGCTCTGTAATGGTCTAGAGTGTGACATAATGATTTTTTAATGATACAAGGAGCTTGTAGTCATTCTTCATCACGTGTCCTCTCCCACATGGATTTCCCACCCATCTGTGCTCTGCTCTATGCCCCCAGGAGGATGACCTCTGCAGACTGCACTCCCCAGCCTCCCTTGCTGACAGCCTTCTAGTGGGTTTTGCCAGCTAGGGTCACTGACATGACACTGGAAGATATGAAGAAGAGGTAAGGATATTTCACCCTCTGCCCTCTCCCTGCCTAGGCATGAACTCATTAGTAGTAGTTGAGCTCACAATAATAGTAAAGTTTCAACATGAGGTTCCAGCACCAACTCTTCCCTTTTTCCCATCAGCCCTAGGGTGGTAATAGCTTACCATGATTACTATCTCTAGGTGCCTCACAACCCCTTATATGTTTTGTTAGCCTTGCCAAGCCTGTTTTTTGTCCCTTCATTAAACTCTCTATTTAAAAAATCTAGTGGGAATGCTGACTAATTCAGAGCTTCTATTTTTTTTTGAGTGTATCTTATAAAACTTCAAGAAGATAACATAGGAGAAAATCTAAGTGACTTCGGGTTTAGTGATGACTTCTTAGATCCAAAAGCACAATAAAATTTTAAAAAAGATAAGCGTGACTTCATTAAAATTTAAAAAATTTTTTTAAATGACACTGTTAAGAGAATAAAAGAACAAGCGACAGACTAGTGAGGGTTTTTTTTTTCAAAACACATATTGGATAAAGGATTTGTATCCAAAATATACAAAGAACTTTTAAAACTCAGCAATAAGAAAACAAAAACCTCAAAATAGGCAAAAGATCTGAACAGATACCTTACCAAATAAGATATATAGATAGCGAATAAGCATATGAAAAGATGCTCAATATCAATAGGGAACTGCAAATTAAAACAAGGAGCTACCACTATACACCCATTAGAATGGCCAAAATCCAAAACAATGACAACACCAGATGTTGGTGAGGCTATGGAGCAACAGGAACTCTTATTCATTGCTGGTAGGAACGCAAACTGGTAGAACAACTTTGAAAGTCAGTTTGACAGTTTCTTACAAAACTAAACATACTCTTATATGGTCAAATAATCACCCTCCTTGGTATTTATCCAAATGAGTTGAAAACTTACTTTCAGACCAAAACTTGCACATGAAAAGTTTATAGTGGCTTTAACTATAACAGTTAAACCTTGGAAGCAATCTAGATGTCCTTCAATAGGTGAACACATAAACAAATTGTGGTACATCCAGACAATGCAATATTAATCAGCAATAAAAGGAAATGTGCTGTAAGCCACAAAAAGACAGGGAGGAACTTTAAACACATACTGCTAATTGAAAGAAGCCGATCTGAAGCAGCTACATACTGTAGGATTCCTATCGTAGGAGAAAACAAAAAAATTTCCCCTTAGCCTTCTGAGTTCTGAGCCAAGACCTGTAATGGAAGATACGTTAACAAGAGAAAAACAAACAGAAGTTTATTCACATGTATAGCTCATATATACATGATGTATATGTATACATGCACCAGCGAAAAATGCGGAACTCCCCAAGGTGGCTTAGAACTCAGGATTAAATACCATCTTATTAGGGTAAGGGAAAGGGAGATGTAAGCCTTTTAGGGAAAAGTAAATGATTTTTAGGAAAGAAGATGGGGGCCTCTAGAATAATAGATGAAGGGGTGATAGTTGGTAACAAAGTTTGTCTGGGTGTGATGTTGACTTCTAATCTCTCCTGTGACAAGGGTCAATTTTCCCTGTTTGATGAAGGGGCTTTATGACAACTGTGTTCCTTTTGGAGGCTCTGTCTTTAGGCAGATAAGGGGAGTTTGGAGAAAGCCTCTCCCTGAGTTTGCTGTTTTTTAAATGCCTTTAGCCCAAAATAATCAATGTTCCAAACAGCATATTTTGGGGAGTCATGTCCTGAACTCCTACAGTCATATTTCAGGGTGGCATATTCTGCTACCGTTCTCTGAAAAATTTAAAACTATGGAGATAGTGAAAAAATCAGGGGCTTGGGGAGAGGGAGAGATCAATAAGTGAAGCACAGGGGATTCTTAGGGCCGTGAAACTGTTATTCTGTATGATACTCTAACGGTGGCTACATGTCATTATACATTTGTCAGAATTCATACAAGGTACAACACAAAGTGTAGACCCTCATGCAAACTATGGACTTTAATAATAACATATCAATATTGGCTCATCACTTGTAACAAATGTACCAACTGACTGCAGTATATTAATAATAGAGGAAATTGTGGCCCAGAGTATATGGAATCTCTCTATACTTTCTGTTCAATATTTTTTTGTAATTAAAACTTCTCTAAAAAAGTCTATTAATTTTTTAAAAATTTGTCAATTTTCTGAATGCATTTTCAGTATTTGTAGAGATCCTTGTCTAGCTTTTACTTTGAACTATAGATATGTTAAATTGATAGATTTCCTAGCATGGAGTGATCCTTGTATTCCTGGAATAATTCTATCTAATTGTGGTATGTTCTCATTTTTATTTAGCATTGAAATTGATTTGTTAGAATTCCATTTAGAATTTTTGCACCTATATTCATATGTGAGAGTGTCTCATGCTTTTTTTTTTAGCTTCAAGGTTTTGATGCTTTCTCAAGCATTGGTATCAAGTGAGTCTAATTCACAAAAATAGAGATTTATATATAACTGTATATGTTTATGCACATGTGTGGTATTATATACAGTATAGAGTATGAAACCACCTGAACTTGAAAATTTTTGGAGTAAATTTTATATATTCTGAGTAACCTTCTCAGTAACAAGCAATAGTAATTGGCTTATTCAGATTTTCTGTTTCTTTTTAAGTAAAGTTTTATCATTTATACTTGGCCAGAAAATTGTCCTTTTTCATAAAAATATCAAATTTATTTATAGAAAGTGTATTTATAAACTTACCCTTATTTTTGTAGCTTCCTCTGAATCTGTAATCTCATCAACTTTTTTCAGTCCCACATTTATGTATTTTTATTTGAGTCAACTTTACTTAATTAAAAGTAAAAATTAAAAGGGAATGCATATCTTTCATTGAGTTTTTCTTATTCAAATAACTGGATTTCAGATTTATTGATCTATCAATTCAACTGTTTTCCCGTTTCCTGATGTTAGGGAGAAAAATCTCTTCCTGCATCTATCTTAGGTTCTCCTGCTGGGGCCTCTACCTTAGACTGGCCAAAGGCAGGTTAACAAGAGAAGAACAATCAGAAGTTTTTAACACATGCATTGTGTATGCACACATAGGAGCACTCAGTCACCCCAAGTGGTGGTTAGAACTCAGGCTTCAGTACGAAAACGGGAAAAGCGGTCTGGGAGCTTCTGTGCAGGGAGGCACTTTGTATGAAGGTGACCAGGAAAATTATGGTTGAACAAGAGGTGTTCAGTAAGGTTTGTTGTGCAGATTTAAGCCAGTGCCTTCTGGCCTGTTAAGGGTCCTCTTCTCCCAGGTACAGCAGAGGGACACATCTCTACAAATGGAAATTTCCTCTAAAGAAGGAAAATCTATACCCTGTTCTTAGAGCTTGTCCTGTGTCTACTGGTTCTCAGTGGCCTTTGACTCAAAATATTTCCTATGCCAAAGAGTATATTTTGGGGTGGCATATTCTGGTACTCTTCAATGACTATTTTTTTAACGAGATATAATTGAAGTATCACATTGGAGATTTGATATATTTGTATATTGTGAAACGATCACCAAAGAAATCCTGTTAACATCCATTACTTCACATAGTTATAATTTTTTTCTTGGGATGAGACTTTCAGGGTTTACTCTCCTACAGAAACATTCAAATCCCATATTGTTAACTATAGTCACCATGCTGTGTGTGACACCCCCAAGACTTATTTCTCTTATAACTGGAAGTTTGTACCTTTTGATGCTCTTCAATAATTTGACCCATACCACCCCACCCCACCCCCCTGCCAACCCTTTTCCAGCAACCACAAGTCTGTTCTCTGTGGCTATGAGATCTTTTTTGTTTGTTTTTTTGTTTGTTTTTTTCAGATTCCATAAATAAGAGATTGTACAGTATCTGTCTTTCTCTGTCTGATTTTCTTCACTTAGCATAATGCCCTCAAGGTCCATCTATGTTGTTGCAAATGTCAGGACTTCCTTCTTTTTCTGACTGAATAAAATTTTGTTCTATGTATCTACCACATTTGCTTTATCCATTCATCCATCAATGGACACTTGGGTTGTTTCCATACCTTGGCTATTGTAAATAATGCAATAAACACGAGGTGCAGATATCTTTTCAGGTAGTTATTTCATTTCCTTCAGATAAAAACCCAGAATGGAATTGCTGGCTTGTATGGTAGCTCTATTTTTAATTTTTTGAGGAACCTCTATACTGTTTTCCACAGTCACTGCACCAATTTATATTCCCACCAGCAGTGCACAAGGGTTCCCTTTTCTCCACATGCTTGCCAACACTATTTCTTGTCCTTTTAATAATAGCCATTCCAAAAAGGGGTGAGGTAATATCTCATTCTGGGTTTTTTTTTAATTAATTTATTTATTTATTTATTTTTGGCTGCATTGGGTCTTCGTTGCTGTGCATGGGCTTTCTGTAGTTTGGGTGAGCGGGGACTACTCTTGGTTGCAGTGCGCGTGCGGTGGCTTCTCTTGCTGCGGAGCACGGGCTCTAGGCACACAGGTTTCAGTAGTTGTGCCTTGTGAGCTCTAGAACACAGGCTCAGTAGTTGTGGCACATGGGCTTAGTTGCTCCGTGGCTTGTGGGATCTTCCCGGACCAGGGCTCAAACCTGTGTCCCCTGCATTGACAGGCTGATTCTTAACCACTGCGCCACCAGGGAAGCTCTCTCATTGTGGCTTTGATTTTCATTTTTCTAATGATTAGTGATGTTGAGCATCTTTTCTTTTACCTATTGGCCATTTGTATGTTTTTCTCTCACTGATCATTTAATTTTGGCCTTTATGTTTATTATAAGCATTCTCCTTCAAAACTTGAATTTGTTTTGGCATTATTTTCTTAATTTCTTATGATGAATAACTAGTTTTAAAATATCTTAATGTTTATTTCTTAACAATGATATATATGGATATATATCTGCTTCTGAAAGAAAAGTTTAACTTCATCTGCTAAGTTTTAGCAGTTTTCCTATAATGTACCAAAGGATGATTTTCCTTTTCTTTCTCTCTTTCTCTCCTTCTTTCTTTCTTTCTTTCTTTCTTTCTTATACATTTGCTGAACTATTTGGGTTTCTTGAATCTGTGGATTGACTTTTATCAATCTGGGCAAATTTTCGGCCATTATCTCTTCAATTACTGCTTTTGCTCCATTCTCTCTCTCTCTCTCTCTCTCTCTCTCTCTCTCTCTCTCTCTGTCTCTGTCTCTCTCTGTCTTCCACCCGCCCCCCGCCCCGTGTTCCAATTATACATATGCATTTTTAATAAGACTCAACCCATCTCTGGTTCTTCTCTGTTTGTCAGGCAAGACCCTTCAGAGATTTGAAAGCCTGGTGGGTTACTGTCTCCAGCCAGGAAAGACTGGGGCAAATCCACTTCTTACCTCTGGTTCCAGCTTGGTTCTTTGTCTCCCACTCTCTTGTAGCTTTCAAATGTGGCAAAAATCTTAAGTGGACAATTGACCTTCCCTGTTCCTCTGGGGAAAAGTAATTTCCAAGTACTTTGATATTAAGGTAGACTTTACTCTGCCTTTTAGAAACTCTTGGGCTGGCACCTCAATCTTCCATGTGCACAGGAATCTTCATGACTTTGGATTAGGCAATGACTATTTTAAATTATTTTACATGTAGTAACTAGAAATGTGTATACATATGTTTTTAATTATTTAAGTTTTTTTTAAATCTTAAAACATACACT
>NW_021703767.1:7230191-7490102 GCF_005190385.1 Monodon monoceros
AAAACATACACTTTAATTGATATACATTTAATTATTATTGCCAAGTAAAGACAGTTTCTATTGATGCTTCTTTACGTAATATTTTTAAATTAGCAGCTTTTTATTTTCTTACTCTTCTCCAGCATCAACGTTCTAACTTTGGTGGCAATGATCCGAGATTTTAGAAGTGTATGTTTGTGTGTGAGTGTGTGTGAGGGGAGGGCTGCTTTTACTTTCTGGAGCATTTAAAAACTATATGCACTATGTTTTCAACAATATTTTTAAATAATTATTACAATTTTTTAAAATAAATCTGAATGTTCTCTAACTCATCTGCCATAATTTCCACATTCTCAAGTTTTTTACTTTGCTTTGATATGTACTCAGTTTTGGGTTTCTTTGTTTTTTCTGTGTGTTTTTTTTTTCTTGTTAAGAAATGGCATGGAAATGAACTACTTTTTAAAGCCTTGACTATTTACTTTTGCCTTTACAGATGAAGGAAGACTTGTTTAGTCTAGATTTCTGGGTTACAACCTTTCCCCTTTAAATCTTTGTAAATGTTACTCTTATTTATATCTGATGTTCATTATGAGGGAAAAGTCTGAGACAAGGGTTATTTTTCTTAATTTGCAGGTAAATTGACTTTTCTGACTAAATACTTGCAGGGTGGACCTTTTGCCTTGAGATTTATAAATTTCACAAAGATGCATCTAGAAATTGATCTCTGTTTTTAGTCATATGAAAATAGGTGAAGCGTTTTTATTCACAGATTTAAATTCTTCAGGTGAAAAGCGTGCTCTTTTATTTTAGCTTTGATCTTTGCTTCTGTTTGATTTCCTACATAACAGACACATACACGCACAGTGTTAAATGTATCAATCTTTCATTGCATCTGGATTTTGAGTTTTTTCCTCCTTTCAAGATAATGTTTTATTGGAGCATTCGTATGGTTTGAGTGTTAAGATCACTAATCATTTGGGGTTCTCCTTATGTGAAGAATTTTATCCTCTTACAAATGAATCTAGCAATGCCAACATCATTCACAAGAAAGTTCATAATTTAACAAATAATTTGAGATGCACTTTTCATCATATACAAGCTTACTTTATAGCTGGATCTATTTCTGGACTTTCCATTCTCTTTCCTTTGTTGATCTCTTCATGCAACATTTCCATGTGGTTTTAATTGCAGATGCTTGAGGCATATTTTAATACCTCATGGGGTTAAGACCATTTCCAATTCCTTTCAGAGTTTCCTTAACAATTAATTCCATATTTTTTAGAATCTATATGAATTTTAGCATCAAATGTCTAGCCCAAGGGAAAACACAAACATGTTAGTATTTTTATTATGATTTTGTTAAGTTTGTTCATTGATCCAGGAAGAATGGACAAGTTTATTATGTTGGATTGTTCTATCCCTAAGTAAGGAGTATCTCCATTGTTCAAGTCCGTTATGTGTCTTTTGGGAGTGTTTTTAGTCTCCCTTGGTTTTTTCCCATTTCCTGTGACATTTATTTCTAAATATTTTTCATTTCTTTCTTAAAATCAATATATTTATTTATTTACTTTGGCCCTTGTAAGTGGGATCTGCTTATTCACTGTCTTTGAATTTGCAGGAGTGGTCAAACGTGCCTTCTGATGTGTGATGCTCTCTCATTCCTGTAACGTCTGCCTTTTGCTGCCTTTTTTCCTTCACCCTCAGGCCTGCACAGTGCCTCCCTCTTTCCTGGAAGACTTGCACCTCTGTTCCTGTGGAATTTCAAGCCTCTTCCCTTCAATCCTACTGTAACCTGTGCTCTGGTCCATGAGGCCTCCAGCCTGTTCTCAATATCTCCCTATTCAGGAGAGCCCTCTCTTCTCCTGAGGGTGCCTTCTCATTCCACCACTGTGATGGGGTTCATGACATGCTACCCCAAAATATGGCACATTGGAATATTGAATATTTTAAGTTGAAGGAGTTAGAGAAAATGGCAGAAGCAAGAATGTCACTCTGACCTTTTCCTCCTGTTGCCCTTCTTCCCTGAAACAGGGAAGAGTCATATAAACTTCATGTGACTTAGTCCTTTCCCTGAGGAGGAGATGAGCTCACTGAGATCGTACCTGTCTTTGGACATCTAGAGCTGGCTCGGACATAAAAAGAGTGCACTGAGTGAACGTTCGTGGAATGGAACTGAGCTGAATGAAATTGAACTTTGACAGGTCCATAGTCTAGACAGTGGAAGTCCTTCAGAAATGAATATTTTTAAAACATTTTAGAACTTCATTATAGAAGAGAATGATTTTAGTAATTTAAATTTAAATCACTATTTCACATATGATTCAATATTTACTAAGCTGTCAAAATACTTTTGTTTTTACCAACTCTCCTTTAGTTTCATGTGATGCTGCTATCTTACAAAGAAAGATGAAAATGAAAATAAATTGTACCTTCTTTCAAGATTATGAATAAAATATTCAAAGTTAAAAAAAAAAAACCTTCATGTAAGAGGTGCCCTCCATGTACCTGGAAGATACTCAGAGGAAAGAGGCAACTTTATCTCTAAAACGTAGAGGTACCAAGAAGAATCTTCATGCATAGGGCTTGCTAAGTTTTCCCCAGTTTACTGAATGTCCTTCATTCTCCTTAACCTACCATGTTCCTCCACGACCACCTACTCTTCATCAAGCCTACATGAAAATACACAGCTTTGTTTCTTTGGGTCTTCATTTTATTGGAAGGCTCCCTGGTCAGTTAAAACTTACATTATGTAAATGTGTGTGCTTTTGTTCTGTGAATCTGTCTTTGTCAGTTTGATTTTCAGACCCAGCCAGGGACCCTAAGCGGGTAAAGGCAAACACTTTCCTCCCCCGCAATTGCTCCATCGGCACTGCAGTCCTATCTCTTCTGTCCCAGCCTGGCGCCTCTCTCTGCTCAGCCTGGAATCTGAAACTGGCTCTGCTGGTTTGGAGTGGTCTCTCCCATCACACTTAGAGTTTATACCATTCTTTGTCTCCTACTTTTATTATGATGAGGGTTTTAAGTGACTTTTATGTGTGATTGTCGTTGATCTGTATGCTTTTTGAAGGATATACGGAGAGACTCAGATTGAGGGGCAGGGATGCTGCCTCTCCTTTTTAATTTGGAAGAGCAGACCCTAAATGTTTGCTTTTGTTTATGATGGTAGCAAAATTACAGTAAGGCATATAATATATGTATAGTATATTTGTAATACATTTCTAATATATAACTATTATATCAACATTGGACAAAGAGAGATCAATAAACCTCAAAAATTTGATCAACCAATAGGTTAGAAAATGGAGATTAATTTTCTGAAATCTCTCATTATTATTGTTTTCAAATAAGTTCGCACTACAAACTCAGCCCCATAAGCAATGAATGGCTTCTACCCTTTGTACCTCTCCCAAGGAACTTCTAAATTAATTGACATTAATTTTTGAATTACCATTAAAGATTGACTAAGAGAGTAAGTACATAACCTATTTGAGACTCTGAATTATATTTATGTATTAAATTACTCACTTGGACAACTGTCATCATAATTAGTACTTACATCAAGTGATCATCAGTTGACAACTCCAGTTATGATATTTACAAAGAAACCAAGTAAGAGTTGGAAGTATGTGATGAGATAAACTATGCATAGAACTCTTTTCCTAACATATTGAAAATCAAGAAATTTTTCTTCAAAGTAAAGTACCAAGAACTTTCCTTTTTGTCTGCCTATGAAGAAGGTAAGTTGGTTTTGAAAATTCTAAGATGACTAAATCTCATTTTAAAAACAGCTCAATGTCAATTCAATTAGATTTTGTTAGATTAGATTTCCAATGTTTCTAGATGCCTATTTATTAAAGCCAATGAGTCAATAAAGAAAGACTAACGCTGCTTTGTTTAATCAATAGTGTGCTTAAGGAAACGAAATAGAGCCATGTCAAATAAATTTCTATGAAAATAGAAGATTTTATAAGTGATGGGCCATTTTTTTTCTCAGAAAGTAATCACTAACTTTAGTCATCTAATCATTATTTTCTTCAAACATGTCTTTCTAGACGTTCTTTATGACAGATAAATTTGAGTCATCACTAAGATATTATTATTCATATCATTCAATATTTTAAACAAAGTGACTCACATTTTCATTTTAAAAATCAATAAACTTAAAGATTCTGGGTATCTCCCAGAGTAAGTTCCCTCCCACAAGTCCTGAATTTCTTTAATGAGTGAGGTTGTGTTGTAAATTGGTCTTTTTCTCTTTTCCCGTGGGCGTGGATGTCTAATCACTCGGTACTCAATTGGTTTGTTTTGTACATACACAGAGCTCAGGTACTAAGGTCTAAATACGTAAAAGAAACCCACCTGGATTACAGACCCTTCCCTCAACTGACTCCTGCAGCTGGAGCTCACTTCTCATCCCTGCTGCTGTCCCTGTTCATGGTCATTTCCAATTGGGAGAGATTAAGAACTTCTGCCTTGCTTCCCAGGGCCATTTTCTCCTGGATCCAAGTTATCCAGTCCTTCCTCTCTCCATGTTCTTCCTTCCACTATCAGCTCCTGCCTCCCACGGAGGTCAGACTTTGCTGAGGTTAGAACAAATAACCTGGTTGAAATCACATTCGTACAGTAATGTCTCCACACCTTCTACTTTTCCTTAGTTTTTCTGATCCAAGGTCCGTGTCCTTCTGAAAAGGAGGACATTCAGAGAACTAATTTCTATACCACCTACCACAATTTAATGTGACACTCCTTCTCATATCAAGTGTAATGTGCTCTCATTAGGTGTACTCACAGCTACCAATTTTCATGCTGCCAATTTTCACATCTTAAGAGTTGGAACTGGAAATGCTTCCTGTAATACAGTTCACCACTTTTGCCAGATTAATATCCATTTACCACTCTAGATGAGAGAGTGGTCTCTAATCCCCATAAATTGGGGATAGATTCCTGCCCTGTGGGTCCCAAGGGATGTGTGTTCATTTACTGCTTGGGGAGGAATAAAGACACTCCCCTGGTGGTGCAGTGGTTAAGAATCCACCTGCCATTTAAGGATACACAGGTTCGATTGATTGCTGGTCCGGGAAGATCCCACATGCCATGGAGCAGCTAAGCCCGTGAGCCACAACTACTGAAGCCCGAGCACCTAGAGCCAGTGCTCCACAACATGAGAAGCCACCACAATGAGAAGCCCTCGTGCCACAACGAAGAGTAGCCCCCACTCACCACAATTAGAGAAAGCCCATGCGCAGCAACAAAGATCCAATGCAGCCAAAAAAAAAAAGACGTTTCTATGTGCTACATTCCCAGCTTCCTTCCCTGGGCTTTATTTATAGGTCAGTTTACTGAACTCCTTAAATGACTGAGGCTAGGCATTTTGATTCATCTATTTTGAGATTCATGAAAATGAAAGAAAGGATGGTCAAATTTCATCCAAGATTTCTTCTGAAGAAAACGATGTCCAATACGTACAAAGTTTATATGCAAGTGAATAGCTCAACTGTCAAATGTATTTATTTTGTGCAATAATTAAGACAAATTCATGGATTTATAAGGACATAATATTGAGTTTAATGAGAGAAAGAGCTTTCTAACAACCAAAGCTGTGGAACATAAAGTAAGTTGGTTGGGGATTAATGAGGCCCTAGCACCAGTTATCTCAGCAGAGGTCAGCTGGTTCCTGGGGATTCAGGGGATTGAAGCACAGCCTGAGGAGACTTAAACTAGATCGACTTTTGGGTCCTTTCTACTCTGACAGCTAAGACTTCAAGGTAACCAAGCACAAGAAAAAAGTTATGTAACATTCCAAAGAAACAAAAAAAAAATGCTATTTTCAAAGGTATCCTCAGATGACTCATGTTGATGAATCTGAAGTCTTGCATAAATATTTTCTTTCACACATGGGTTTATTACTCTCCCTCTGCCTCATCCCTCTTTCTGTCTGTCTCATTACAGCCTTCCTCATCATCTGAACCAATGAACAAGAGGAGCATCAGTGTCTTCCTCATTTCTTGCCCTAAAAGTCTCAGGTGGAATGGAGGGTGACAGAGGTGACAGCAGATTTATGAGATGCCTTCGTTTATGATATGTTCACAAATGCCTCAATGACAAGATAGAAAGGAAATAAATGGATGTTACCTGGTTCCTTTTTCCCATTCTCACTACTGCTCTTTCTTTCTTTGGACATTTACACCTTTATAAAAGTCAACAGCATTTAAATATCAACATAAAGTACCAGTTTCTATCTACCTTTCAGTGCCAACATGCTATGATTTTGTGATTTTACAGGTTCCCATGATTGTACAGACAATAGATCTATAACTGACCAGGAGGCAGGAAGTGTCTGGGGGGTGCCTTAATCTCTCAGGGTCTTGCTCCCCCACAAAATACCCTTGATATCCACAGTCAGACAGGGTTCTGGACTGGGTGGATTGTTGTCCTATTCCAGTGTGGTATGCCTAAGTTTTTATGCTCCAAATCTATTCCTATTTTCTGCTGGGCTCCTTCTGCCATAGAGGATGGGCAGATAGAGAAGTTAATACACTGGCATTTCTTTCCTCTTTACTGAGACACAAATGGCTCCACTAACTAGCCATGTGTACATGCTGAATTATTTATATACTTTTCTTTTTCTTTCTTAGAACCTGGTGAAGGCTCTCAAGTGAAAGGAAAGACTTTGGACTTCTGGTTTTACCTCTGACATGTAAAGAGCTTGGAAATCATTCTATCCTTACAAAAAGAAAAGGCTGAACCTTTTTCTCAGAAAATCAATGACATTTCTTGGAACCATGAGACGATTGAGGTTTCAGGGAAAATTGCTACCTCAAAACCTGGAGATACATAACCTAGATATGTTTCCTGGAAACAGAAGCCACGGGAATCGTAAACTGGTAGGAACACACAATGGTAACTGATGAATTGCTCAGGACTGAGTGTGGACTACCATGAGAGTGAGAAACTCCTGAGGGCCACTGTCTGAGGAGGGACCCACAGCTTCATGGACTTTACCTCCAGGAAGCTCACGGGTTCTCGAGATGAAGATGTGAAAGATCTCCTTATGGCTCTGGCAGAGGGAGGGGATGAGTACACATTCTGAAATGTGTCCACAACAAAAGCCTATGCTCCATGGGAAAAGGCCTTGCTAGAGCCATGCCTCAACTAGGGGAAGGGTATTCCTCCCACTACAGCACCCTCTAAACTTCCTGTCCCCTTGGATAGATAAGGGATACAAAAACATGGTCAACAAGGAACATGGCTTCAAGGGAAAATATTGGGAATGCTGCAGCCAGGATAGAGAGTAGGGGCAGGGGGAAATACCAATGGAGGAATATTTGTGAAGGTCACACTTCCCAGACATAGACCCATTAAAAGACTGAGATTTAGTCATGAGATTTTAGAAGGCTTCTCCTCCCTTACATCTTCTACCATATCAATAGGCTCCAGTATAATAACAGCAAAACAGCACTGAAAAAGCTGACACAGATTCAAGGAAGCCCAAAGTCAAGAGGGGAGACAAAAACAAGAATGAGAGGAATCTGAGAGGTAGAGTACCTACACCTACAGCAAACACTAAGTAAACACAGTCAAATTCCTAGCAAGATGACCACACCTTTTCATACCAAAGGTCTGTTTACCTTAATACTTGTTACCTAATACAATGTGTTTGGCATTCAACAAAAAATTACAAGGCATGCCAAAAGTCAAGAAAAAAAATCACAGTCTGAAGAGGAAAAACAAGCATCAGAACTAGAGTCAGATGTGATACACATGTTGGAATTATTAAAACAGGTAATTTAAAATACCCATGTTTAATATGTTAGGGACTCTAATGAAAAAAGCACACAACATGAAAGAAGAGATGAGTAATGTAAGAGAGAGATGGAAATACTAAGAAAGGATTAAAAGGAAATGCTAGATAGAAAACAAACTTACAGTTACCAAAGAGGAAATGGTGGTGGTGGGGGTGTGATAAATTAGGAGCTTGGGTTTAACGGATACACACTACTATATATAAAAGATATAAACAACAAGGACCTACTGTATAGCACAGGGAACTATAATATCCTGTAATAACATATAATGGAAAAGAATTTGACAAAGGATATATACGCACACACACACACACACACACATATATATATATATATATAACCGAATCACTTTGTTGTAAATCTGCAGCTATTACAACATTGTAAAAAACTATACTTCAAATAAAAGAAAATGATGTTAAAAGACATACGCCCATGTTTACAAGCTGAGGGAAATTGAGAAGTGTCTGTGTTTTGCCAGTATTTTTACACACAACTCTTACACATAATGGGGAAAATTAAAATTAGCAATTACCCAAAAAAATGACAAAAATAAAGAATGCCTTTGATGAGTTCATTAGCAGACTTGGCATTATCCAGGAAAGAATCGCCAAGCTGAAGATAAGTCAATAAAATCTTTCCAAACTGAAATGCAAAGACTAGGAGGGACAAAAACGAACAGAACAGAGCATTCAAGGACTGTGAGACAATTTCAAAAGGTATAATATAGGTAATTAGAATAGTGGAAGAGAAGAGAGAGACAGCAGAACAGAAGAAACAGGTGAGGTACCAATGGCCAAGAACTTTCCCACAGTAATGAAAGGTACAAAACCACAGATTCAGGAAGCTCAGAGAACACAAAGTAGAATAAGTAACAAACACCGCTTGTTTCAACTGCATGTATATTAACATGGAAACGATACAGAGATAAACAAGGCCACTGTGCAAGAACAATTCACCAATTCATGGAGCATTCCATATATTTTTTTGACTACAGTTAATAACACCATGCGGCATGTTGGAAAGTCTCAAAGAGAGTAAATTTTTAAAGTTCTCATCACAGGAAAGAAATAAGTTTGTAACTGTGTGTGGTGATGGATGTCAACCAGACTTACTGTGATGATCCTTTTGCCATATATACAAATATTGAACCATTATGTTGTAACCTGAAACTAATATAATGTTACACATCAATTCTACCTCAATAAAAAATGAAAAAACAAGCGAATGTATCTAAGCATATCATATTCAACTGCAGAAAACCAAAGACAAGAGAAAATCTTTAAAGCAAGAGATTAGGATTTGACAGAAATGGGTGCAGTCCTAGCTGTCCTGCTTACTAGCCAATCAATACTGGACTTAACAGCTTTCAAACATTGGTGGTTTTCTCCCTTATATAAGGGATGATATGATATGTGTAAAAATACCTTGTTATAGGTATTACTTTCTTCTTTGTATAAATGAAGTTCAAATAAGGCCTTTTATATATGAGGAAGCACTTTTTAACAACAGAAAACTCTAAATATTAAGAGTTACAATCATTAAGGAGTTGCATCCTCATCACTCTTCCAGGAGCTTTGAAATGCGCTTCCTCAGCAGAATATTGAAGTTTATTTTAAATCACAAGGCATTACTTTAAAGGATGTAAAATTGTATATTGTTTTTGGCTTAGATGGGCCTTGATGTTTCCAAAGCCAAGTTCATGCAGAAGGTGACAGGATGGTGAGATGCAAACTCATAAGATAAATGGGTAGGGTAGGCGTAAACTAACTGAGCTGCTTTGGAATCAGCAGGAAATAAATATATTCTGATATAGCTATATCTATATCTATAGATGTAGAAATATCAGAATTCCCAGGGAGGTGTCTGAATCCAGGAATAAGGGAGATGTCTGAATCCAGGAATAATGAATTTTAACTCTTTAAACTTACTACAGCCAAAATATATTGGGGTAAAATGATTAGAAAAATAAGATCTAGCAAGTAAGAGAGGAATTAAAATATATATTGAGAGCAACTTAAAGATGGCGGAAGAGTAAGATGTGGAGATCACCTTCCTCCCCACAGATACACCAGAAATACATCTACACATGGAACGACTACTACAGAACACCTACTGAATGCTGGCAGAAGAACTCAAACCTCCCAAAAGGCAAGAAACTACCGACGTACCTGGGTAGGGCAAAAGAAAACAGAAAAAACAGAGACAAAAGAATAGGGATGGGACCTGCACCAGTGGGAGAGAGCTGTGAAGGAGGAAAGGTTTCCACACACTAGAAGCCCCTTTGCGGGCGGAGACAGCAGGTGGTGGAGGGGGGAAGCTTCGGAGCCATGGAGGAGAGCAACAGCGGTGCGGAGGGCAACGCGGGGAGATTCCCGCACAGAGGATCGGTGCCCACCGGCACTCACCAGCCCAAGAGGCTTGTCTGCTCACCCGCCAGGGTGGACGGGGCTGGGAGCTGAGGCTCGGGCTTTGGTGGGAGTGCAGGGAGAGGACTGGGGTTGGAGGCATGAACACAGCCTGAAGGGGTTAGTGCACCACGGCTAGCTGGGAGGGAGTCCGGGGAAAAGTCTGGAGCCACCGAAGAGGCAAGAGACCATTGTTTCGGGGTGCACGAGGAGAGGGGATTAAGAGCGCCACTTAAAGGAGCTCCCGAGACGGGCGCAAGCCGCGGCTACCAGCGTGGACCCCAGAGATGGGTCCCAGTACTGGGCATATACCCTGAGAAAATCATAATTCAAAAAGAGTCATGTACCACAATGTTCATTGCAGCTCTATTTACAATAGCCAGGACATGGAAGCAACCTAAGTGTCCATCTACAGACGAATGGATAAAGAAGATGTGGCACATATATACGATGGAATATTATTCAGCCATGAAAAGAAACAAAATTTAGTTATTAGTAGTGAGATGGATGGACCTAGAGTCTTTCATACAGAGTGAAGTAAGTCAGAGAGAGAAAGACAAATACTGTATGCTAACACATATATATGGAATCTAAAAAAAAAAAGGTCATGAAGAACCTAGGGGCAGGACGGGAATAAAGACGCAGACCTACTAGAGAATGGACTTCAGGATAAGTGGAGGGGGAAGGGTAAGCTGAGACAAAGTGAGAGAGTGGCTTGGACATACATACACTACCAAATGTAAAACCAATAGCTAGTAGGAAGTAGCCACTTAGCGCAGGGAAATCAGCTTGGTGCTTTGTAACCACTTAGAGAGGTGGGATAGGGAGGGTGGAAGGGAGGGAGATGTCACAGGGAGGAGATATGGGGATATATGTATATGTATAGCTGATTCACTTTGTTATAAAGCAGAAACTAACACACCACTGTAACCAATTATACTCCAATAAAGATGTTAAAAAACATAAAATAAAAAATATAGATAGATACATTTGCATTGCGCATTAGAATTTACAATACATTCATAAGCATTGTATCATTTAGGTTTCATAACCAAGGGCATTTAAACTCCAATAAATTAAGAGATTTTCTGACTTTGCTTGACATCAATTATAGTTGAATAATTATTCTCCCTGCCTCTATCTTTTAAACTCTGAACCAAACAGCTCATGAAAATATTTTTCAATAAGGGCAGGAGGTAGAATTGATAAACAGTGAAAATTTTCGTGTAGACATTTTTTAAATTGCAAGGTAATACTCAAATGGATTATTTATATAATGTTTAGTTTATAAAATGCTTTTTTTTTAAAAAAATAGATCTTTATTGGAGTATAATTGCTTCACAATGCTGTGTTAGTTTCTGTTTTACCCCAAAGTGAATCAGCCATATGCGTACATATGTCCCCATATCCCCTCTCTCTTGAGCCTCCCTCCCACCCTCCCTATCCCACCCCTCTAAGTCATCGCAAAGCACCGAGCTGATCTCCCTGTGCTATGTGGCTGCTTCCCACAAGCTATCTATTTTACATTCAGTAGTATGTATATGTCGATGCTACTCTCACTTCGCCCCAGCTTACCCCCGTATTCTAACGCATATAAAATGCTTTTGTGCAATGATCTCATATTATGTTTGTTCCCCAACCTTGTAAGTTTGGCAGGGGCCATTGTACTCATTCTGATTTTGTTGAGGAGCCCAGGGGCAGCCCTGTGGAAGTCTTGTCCCACAGCTATTGAATGCCAGGGCTGGGAATCAGAGAATCTGAGACTTCTGACCCCAAACTTGTCTCAGTCAGTGCGAGCTGACAAAGTACCACACCCTGAAGTATTATCAACAGCAGACATTTATTCCTCACAGTTCCAGAGGCTGGATGTCCCAGACCAGGGTGCCGGCATGATCAGGGTCTAGTTGCAGGCTGCCAACTTTTCACTGTGTCCTCACATTGTGGAAAGAGGTGTGGCAGTCCCTTTATAAGGGCATTGATCCCGTTCATGAGGGCTCCACCCTCATGACCTAACGTTCCTTCCTAAAGTCCCCGCCTCCTAACACCATCACATTGGGGTTCAGATTTCAACATATGAATTATGTAGGGACACAGACACCCAGTCCTTTGCACAGCCCCACGTTGGTTTTTTATTTGGCTTTCCTTGTCTGTTTCCTTGTCATTGGAACACTCCTCATTTCACCTTCACAACACAAAAGTGGTAGTTTTACCTTCAATCATTCTAACGTTTTAATTTCATCAGCTTCTTTGACATCACTAATCAAATCCATTTCTTCAATAACTTATTCAAGAAAGAAATCCTTTCACTTTTCCTTCCCAGTATGCTTTTAAAAGTTGCCTCTAAAAATGTGTTTAGTAATCTCTGATGGATGATTTGTTTAAGGTTAAGTCATCCCTATCTATTTTCAACACCTTTAGAAGAGGGTTTTTCTTCTTCCTCATCCTGGAAATCTAAATGCAGGAATCTACATCCATCAACATCCCTTCATATGTGACCCTTCAATTCTGTTGGTTCTATGGCTCAAAACCCAGTTATTGGAATCTGACTACATTTTACCTCAAATAGGAATCCAGGCTACAAATGACGTGCCCCAAATTTCTCAAATCACACAAAGGTGACAGCAAATTTCTTTGAATGTATAGAATATAGTGACTTTTTCCGTTCCAAGGCAAATCTGATAAATCCTATCAGGCCTTTATGTTATGCTCTCTGCACAGAGGATTTCCTTCCTGGTTCGACTTGATCTCAGCCATGCTGAGACATAATCGTGCCCTCACACTGCAGTGAATTCAACATCATTTAAGCTGCATGGAAATTGAATGTTATTTCTAACTGACTGCATCGCTTTACAGCACTGTGTGATTATATTCATATGTCACCTCTGAGTCATTGAATCACCCATCACTGTTGTCTCGGGGGCATCCTACCCAGCCCTGAATTAGGAGGAAAGCATCAGTGGGTATTGATGGCAGGTCTTAGTGTCTGAGGTGTGTTAACTTTATGTGCTAACTTATTAGCAGAAGTGAACTGTAGCTTAGTGAACTGTAGCATCAACAGGCATTTTGAATGTCAGGTATTTCCAGGGGTGATGGGCAGAACGGTTAAACCTATGTGTGTTGCCAAAGCTCATTTTTTAAATGATAACTGAGTATTTGTAGAGCGTGTGTAGAGTTTACAATCTCTCTATTCATGTTATTTCCTTTGATTCTCATGATAATATATTGAAGTAGACACTGGGGGAAGATTGAAGAGGGTGCTGCTCAGATGGAGTTGGGGAGAGCTATACTGAGCACCCAGCCCCAGGGACAGGGGGTTGCAGGTCTGCCTGGACCATTCTTCCCTCCTCCTTCACTCACTGCGCTAGGCCCGCTTCAGCTTTTTGCCCTGCAGACAGACCCTCCTTTAAAACGTGCATTTTGGTGGCATTCATTTGCATGTTTTACAAACTATTGGATTGTATTCATCATTAATCTTCTGGGGGTTAAGGACCCATTTAAGAAACTGATAAAAGCTATCGATCTATTCTCTAGGAAGTGTACATACACCTCCTCTGTTTTACATACAATGTTAGAAAGCTGATTATTGGGAAACGTTTCAGCCATTTCACTTCAATTCAGTTTCTTATTTGGGGCAGTTCTTCCCTTTCACAGCTTCCCGCTACCTCCACAGCAGGGATAGAAATGAAATAGCAAAGACACTTAAGTCAAGAGTTCATTACACTGAGTCCTTCAGGAAGCTCTAGTGTTAATACCCCAAACACCTCCATTCAGGACCAGTTTAAACACAGGAAATGCCATCAGGAGAAATGATAAGAGCCCAAAAGGCTATGGAGGAAACAGAAAACCTGGTTTATTGCTCTAAGTTGTCCACACAAGCCTGGTTGACATGTCTGTTTACCAGGTAATTGCTTTTCCCATCCCTTTGACTGGAAAGGTATACCCAGTGTATAAAATGCAGTTCCAGGAGCACTTTGGGCTAAAGGGGAGACACGCTGTTTTAATGTGTATGTGTAAATACGATGTACATTAAAGGCTAAAGCATAATTGGTTTCCATGACATTTCCCTTTTCTAGATGATCAGCCTCAATAGTCTTCTGTATCTGAGCGAGGACAACAAACACGATTTAATTTCATGGTCAGTCACTTGAGTCGACAGGGCTGGAAGATTTGATCTCTCCCTCAGGTAAATCTAATTTCCTCTTTTAAAGGCTGAAAGTTCCATTTTCCTTTCCCCAGGGTGAGTGCCTGAGAAGTGATACCTAATCAAGTCACCCTAAATGCAAATTGACCTTGTTTACAAAGAGTGGGGCTCCCCCAAGAAAGAAAAAATGACCTTTTGTCAGATGATTCCCCAGCTATATGCACTCAATTCCCACTCACTCTCAGACTGACCAGAAGGCTTTGGATCAGCTGTTCATAT
Source organism: Monodon monoceros (assembly GCF_005190385.1). Lineage (NCBI taxonomy): Eukaryota > Metazoa > Chordata > Mammalia > Artiodactyla > Monodontidae > Monodon > Monodon monoceros. The sequence goes on from NW_021703767.1 coordinate 7,244,801, forward strand.
CAAATCAGATTTAAACATTCTGTTTTCAAAGGAACACATTTATTAAAATGGTGGATTATTAGATCAATGTTTTCACCCTGACCCCTTCAGTCCCAAATCACCACATCTATTATCAAATTAACCTGTTAGCATTTATCTGGAGTTTGTTGACAAACAAAGTATGTAGAAGAAAATAATATCAGGCAAAAAAATCGGGTGGAGATAATCAGTTAACCATCTGAAATGAGCATGCAAATTCTGATTTTGTAATCTCACCTGCTGGGAGTAATTTTATTGAAAACTCGTAATGCTGACAAACAGGGATTGAATTTAAAGTTTCCCTCTCCCCCCAACTATCTAAATATGGGTGGGGCACCTCCTACCTTCTTTTGAATACATTTTGAAGGAAAAAGTACGACGTGACCCAAATAAATATGAGTTTGGTAGCTCCTACACACACGCACACTCAGCTGTTCTGTTCGGGTTACGCAGAATGACAAAAATAAGCTATTGATCCTTGAGGCACATTTAATTTAGGTCCCTTCACTTTGAAAACTGCCTTAATTTTTCACATCACATTTAGCAGGCAATCATCTATCACCCAGTCTAATAACGTTGGGTACATTTTATAATTAGCCATAAAAGAGATCTTTTTGCCAAGCCCCCAAATTAAGTTTGCGCTGCAACATTATACAGACGGCCTTTTCTTGGTGGTTCACAGTGTGCATTTTCTGTTGCCTTGACAACTGTCTGGCTGGGGCTTCCTTGCTTGGAGAATGAGGACGTCTTTGCCTGATGCAACCCCTCAGAAATGATAAAGAACACTAAGCAAAATGATACCGACAGTGGTAGGTTTGGATACATAAATATCAAAATTCTGCCTAAATTACATGTGCAAGGAGGACAGAAGGGAGGGAGAGAGGAGACAGAGGGATGGGGAAAGGGTTGCAATTGTTATCAATTCTAATTAAAAAAAAATATGGGATAAGGTCAGCAGTCAGCTGTGCTGTGAAGCCAGGGCAGACCTTGTGAGGCCTAGAGGGGTACAGTAGACAACTTTTATGAGACTCATTAAGGCTTCCAACAGTTTTGTCAAAATATAATCAGTAGACACAACCCTAACATTTCACGACATCAAGATGATTAAGGCATAGGAGAAAATGAAAACCTCTCATTCTATTTGGTCACAAATACCCCTGGATCCACCTGTCATTTTTGTTTAGGTTTCTTCCCACTTTTGTCTTTTAAGGCAGTGAGTCTGTGACATTTTGATCTGGGACATTCTGACCCTATATGCAATGCAGCAGTTTTTTTCTCCGTATAATTTGAAACTTGGGAAAGAGAGATGAAGATCAAGAATTGTGGCGGCAGAGTCACAGTAAGAGCAGAGTCCACAAACTTCTATTATTAAAGGTCCTAGGACTGTGCCAGTTCTTCTTTTCTCAAATCTGATACCTATAAAGTTTCCCTAATTTTCTAGAACTTCCAGTGTCTTCCTTCCCAAAATTAAAAGCAAGTATTCAACCCCCCCCCCCCCCCCCCCCCCCCCCCCACCCCCTCTCTCTCGGTTGTTCTTGTGGTTTCAGGTTAGCCAGAATTGCTTTCTGTTCTTTGCAACCTGGAGAAAATTTTCCTTTACCGTGTATATGCAAAATACTTTGACTTTTTCTTTAGAGCTACATTTTACCCAGAGTTGGTGAGCTCCCTGAAGAGAGAGGTTGTGTTTCTCATCCCTGTCTTCAGCGCTAGCAGCCCTGACACAGATGGCCTTCAGTGTATGTTTGGTGAATGAAAGCATTACTTCTCCAAAGTGCCACGAAGTTAGCAGCTTAAAACAGTACCCCCTGATTGTCTTTCAGTTCTGTAGGTCAGAAGTCTAGGCGCAGCTTGGTTTAGCTAGTTTTCTGCTCCAGGTCTCATAGGATGAAACCAAGGTATCAGCAGGACTGTGTTCCTTTCTAGAGGTTTGGGGTATGAGTCTGCTTCCAAACTCATTCGGGTTATTGGCAGAATTAAGTTTCATCAGTTGCAGGACTGAGGTCCCTGTTTCCTTTCTGGCTGTTTGCCGGGCACCTCTCCCAGCCCCTAGAGGCCGCCACTTTACTTGGCATCTGGCTCTCTTCCTTCATCTTCAAAACCAGCAATGGCAGAGCAAGCCTTCTCATGCTTTGAATCTCTCCAACTTCCCCTTCTGCTGCATCTCTCTGACTTGCTCTTTGCATTTAAGGGCTCATATGATTACTTTGGGCCCACCTGGATAATCCATGATATAATCACCATATTTTAAAGTTAGCTGGTTAACCTCCTTCATTCCATCTGCAAAGCCCCTTCGCATCCCTACCCAGATAACTATTTGATTAAATAACCAGTGGATGACATTGTGGGGAGACAGCTTTAGAATTGTCTCCTACAGTAGGTGAATGAGGTCAGGTGAGATGGTCATAGTTTCAGGCAGGAAAGGGGTGCAGTGCAGCACCTTGCCTTCCTCTCTTCTAGAACACTCTGCGGCCAGCTACCCTGCTCTATGTGGCCCTAGGGAGGAACAGTCTGATTCCCAGCAGTACTGGGGCTCCTGTCTTTGGTTTGTACCAGAACGTAAATATCTTTCTTACCAACACTGAATCTATTTACTAGTATTTTTTTCCACTAAACAATGCATTAAAAACATAATGACCAAATTGGCCTTATTCCAAAGACTGCAAGGCTGGTTTAATATTCAAAAATCAATCAATGCAATTCACACAAATGGACTCAAAAGGTTAAGAAAAATATGATCCTCTCAATATATGCAGTAAAAACATGGGACAAAAGTCAAGATTCATTCATGATAAAAACTTTTAGCAACCTAGGAACTTATTATCAACCAGTAAAGGATAGCTAAAGAATTAAGTATCATTGTACTTAATAGTAAAGACTGAATGCTTTCCCTCTACAATCATCAACATGGCAAGTATGTCCTTTGTTACCACTTCTATTCAACATTGTACTGGATTCCTAGTCCATGCAATAAAAAGCATACAGATTGGAAAAGAAGAAATACAACTGTCTCTGCTCACAGACACTATTGTCTATATAGAAAATCCCAAAGAATCTATCATTAAAAAACAGCTTGTAGATCCAGGTCACAGGATACAAAGTCAACATACAAATGTCAATTTTTATATAATAGAAGTGAACATTGGAATTCAAAAAATTTTTTAAATTAGAAATCTAAAAAATGTATGCACAGAATCTGTATACTGAAAAGTACAAAACCCTGATTAAAAAAAAAAGCAAAGGTGATCTAAATAAATGGAGAGATATACTGTGATCAAGAATTAGAAGACTTAGGCTTCCGCAGTGGCGCAGTGGTTAAGAATCCACATGCCAATGCAGGGGACACGAGTTCGAGCCCTGGTCCGGGAATATCCCACATGCCACGGAGCAACTGAGCCCATGCACCACAACTACTGAGACTGTGCTTTAGAGGCCATGCTCCACAGCAAAAGAAGCCACCACAATGGGAAGCCCCCACACTGCAACGAAGAGTAGCCACCGCTCGCCACAACTAGAGAAAGCCCGTACACAGCAACGAAGACCCAATGCAGCCAAAAATAAATAAATTTATTTTTTTTAAAAAAGTTATAAGACTTAATATTGTTATGGTATCAATTCTTCTTAATTTGATCTATAGATTCAGTATAACCCTAATCAAAATCCAAGAAGGCCTTTTTTTGGTAGCTATTAAAAAGCTGATTGGAAAATATATACAGAAAAACAAAGGAAATAGACTAGTCAAAGCAATTTTGGAAAAGAAGAACAAAGTTGGAGAACTCATACCACCCAATTTCAAGAGTTTCTGTAAATCTATAGTAACTAAGACAGTGTAATATTGACAAAAAGCAAGACACATAGATCAATGGAACAGAATTGAGAGTCCATAAATAGCCCAGATAATCAAGCAGCCAATTGATTTTGAACAAAGGCGCAAAAGCATTCAATGTAGCAAGGATAGTTTTTTCAACAAATGGTGCTGGAATTATGCGACAGCCACATGCAAAGAAAAAGGAAAAGTGTTGAACTCTACCTCATACTTTATATAAGAAAAAAACTCAAAATGGATAATAGACTTATTTAAATTATTAAATTTCCAAAAGAAAACATAAGAGCAAATCTTCATGACCTTTGGCAGGCAGCATTTTTTTTTTTAGCATTTTTAATTATAACACCAAACCACAATACATAAAGGGAAAAAATGATAAATTGGGCTTTATCAAATTTAAAAACTTTTGCTCTGAAAGGACATACCTAAGAAATTGAAAAGACAAGTCACAAATGGAGAGAAAATATTTGAAGATCATATTTCTGACAAAGGACTTTTGTCCAGAAGAAAGAACTTTCAAAACTCAAAAATTAAGAAAACAAGCAACTCAATTTTTAAAAAAATAAGCAAATGATCCAAACATGTATGTCACCAATGATGGCATATAAGCATTTTAAAAATGGATAACATTATCAGTCATTAGGGAAATGTAAATAACACCACACTGTAATACGACTACCCACCTATTAGAATGGCTAAAACTGAAAAACTAGACAATATCTTATACCAGCAAGAATGCAGAGCAACTACTACTGTGCATTGCTAGTTTGCTGGTGAGAATGCAAAATGATAAACTGCTTTGGTGAACAGTTGACCATTTTCTTATGCTGTTAAATATACACCTATTATATCACTCAGCAATCCCCTTCCTAACTATTTACTCAAAAAAAGGAAAATTTATGTTCACATAAAGACCTGATTGTGAATTTCTATAGAAGACTTATTCATCATTTCCCAAAGCTGGAAGTAGCCCATGTGACCTCCAAGAGGCAATGAATAGACTATTCCACCCATACAGTGGAATATTACTCAGGAACAAATAGGAATGAACTTTTGATTTAAACAACAACACAGATGAATCTTAAGTTGTTGTGTGAAACAAGTCCAACCCCAAGGGCTACATATTGTATGATTCTATTATATGACATTCTGGATAAGGCTGAGCTATAAAGATGGAAAGCAGAGCAGTGGTTGCCAGGGGTTGGGTGATGATGGTAAGGGTTGATTGCAAATGGAAATTATGAGGGGATTTGGGAGATGGGGGATGGACTTGGTCTCTAAGGAACTGTGGCAGTCAATAAATGACTTTTCATTTGTCCAAAATTCTTAAAACACAAAGAGTGAATTTGCTGTCTGTAAATTACATTCTAAAGCTCAACAAGCATGTTGGGTGGAGGGAAGACTCAAGAGGGAAAGCAGACTGTGAGAAATGAATCTAAATGTGTTACAAGAAAATCACGTAAGCTCTCTAAGAGTGGGGAAGAAAAGAGGTGACTTATGTGTCTTTGGGAAACCTGTTTAGACTGGATACCGAAAAGCTAAAGACAGAAAGAACTGTACGTGACACGGTAATTTATTTGATAAATTTGTTTTTCCTCTGGGGTATGGGTTAGCAGTTTTAAACCACTTTATGTGTGTACTAGGACTGAACAGATAAGAAATGTATTGCAGATGAGAGTCAGGTTTCTCACAGTCAAAGTAATTACAAATAAGGAGGGGGTGGCTAGACTGAACTCTGTGGTGTTGGGCTGGACTCAGAAGTATCAGTATGAACTTATGTTTTTATAAATGATATGCATAGATAAGTGTGTGCAGAAATATAGATGTGTGTATGGGTTAGTGTAATATATGTATTTCCTGGTTCTGCCGGCAGAAAGACTTAGAAGCAATGACACCACAGTAGCAATGAGCACATCTAGTGCCCGGATCATGGCTCTTAAGTTCTAGTTTGCAATAATAGAAACTGGGGCTTATGGAGAAGAAGTTGATTCCATGGCTACAGTGCCAGAAAGTAAGAACATGCTCAAACAAAAAGGATGGAAGCGTACAATGGGGGGAGGAAGAGCTGAAGATCTCCCAGTGCTAAAGATGAAACAATCTGAGCAACAAAATAGAGTAATGAAACACAACCCAAAGAATAAAATAAATGACCCTTCAGTTCATACCGAGGAAAAAAAAATAACTGCATAAATAAATAAGTGAGGGAGGAGAAATAACTTTCTTCTAGCGAAATTTCAATTAGTAAATGCAGAAAGGATGAAGAAAATAGAAAATCACCATTGGAGCCACACAGTAAAAAATTCAGTCAAGATCCACCAATGGATGCTAAAAAGAGTGAGCAAAGTTTTAAGAAGAAACACGTCATTTTCACAGTCTCAAATGATCTCTCTCAAACTACATATTTATTCATTACAAAGGGAAACACTAAGTTCACTGTGGAGAATCTTGGCTGACATCCCCCTAGCCTAGGGTCACGGTTAGTATCACCAGTAGTAAGACAGATAGACATCACGGACCCCGTGACCTGATGCACTAAGGAGGATCCATCACCTCAGTGGTATTCATCCCCAAATGCACAAGCTCAGTCTAATCATGAGAAGACATCAGACAGACCCAGTCTGAAGGATATTCTGCTGAGTACCTGACCAGCACTCTTCAAAAGTGTCAAGGTCTTGGAAGCCAAGAAAAGACAGAAGAATTTTCACAGATTGGAAGAGACCAAGGAGACATAACAAATAAATGCGAGGTGACATCCTGGACTGGATGTGGAACAGAAAAAGAACGTTTGTGGAAAAACTGGTGAAATCTGAATAACATCTTCAGTTTAGTTAACAGTATTGTACAAATGTGAATTTCTTAGTTGTGATCCTTGTACTGGGGTTTAATTAGATGTTAATTTAGGAGACACTAGGTTAAGGGGATACAAGAACCTCGTACTATTTTTGCTATTCCTCTGCATTTCTGAAACTATCTCAAAATTAAGTTTTTTTTTTAAGGATATGGGTTAATTTTCACTATAAATGTCCTAATTCTTTCATGTTATTAATCTCCTGGTGAGGTGCCGTCTCTCCCCGGAAGCCACATTGATTTTCTCCTGCCAGCCTGTAGATACAGATTAATGCTATAGGCAAATGCATCCTTCCCTTGTTGAGATTCTGTTGTTCATGAGCTCAGTTCCCACAAGTCCATGTTCATCGTCGCGTAAATAACCACACTAAAAGGGCTGTCAGTTCTCTCCTATTTATAGTTCTAGTGTTTCGAACAATGGAACTGTTGCTCCAACAGATGCTATTATGTCTCATGAAATCAGATCATTCAGGAGTCATTTAATTAACACTTTCAGGCAGAATTACAGTTCTGTCTGTTGGTAAGGCATATATGAAGGTTCGAAACCTAATTTTAGAGAGATCAACACAAAACCCAGCTGTTTTCATGATGGCTGAGAGTTACATGCTTGTCACCTTGACCCTGACCAAGTCTCCTTCCCCCATTGGGTTGAGGCAGGCACCAGACAGCAAAGGCTGCTTGGGTCGGTGTGGGTGTCTGTGGGGAGGAGGAGAAGGAGGGAGGGTGGAGCTATTCCCTGAGCCAGAACCCTGGGTCTGTACCTTCCCACAGTCCCATGCAACCCGAGGCACTTTGTGTTATAAGGAACTCCTTTGGATTTTCCCAAAGTCTTAGAAACTGCCCAAGTGGAGGGATATACATATGTGTGTGTTGAGGTGCGGGTGAGGAACATTCCTGAAAATGCACAGATGTTGACTGGCAGGGAACAAGACATATTATCCATTGATCTGCCAAGTCCTTCTGGTCTACCCAAAGAACAGAAATAGCAAATGGCACAGTGAAGTGGTACAACATGCTCCGTCCAGACTTTCCAGGATTTGTCATCTGAGTTAATGAGCAGCCTCATCTTGGGGAGAAAAGAGGCATTGAGGGAAGTTCAGTTCCTGCCCAAGACATGCTGTGGGTCTAGTTTGTCATCATCTCTTAACCATGTCTGGGGTGGGTTCTTGGGCAGAGCAGAGTGATTTGAACGTTAGAACATGAGTGTAAATGAGAAGATGGAAAGATTAAAAACTATCAGTAATAAAGTTTACAAATTAAGGAAGAAGGAGCCAAAGCTTTATTTCCTCATTAGCACCCAGCTCAGAATCTATAACAAATGAAGTGGAGTTGAACATTTGATGAGGAACCCACCCCTTCTTCAAGCTCATGCAGAGACAGTATATCTGATTCTCTCTCCCTCCTGGCAGCAGAACTGGGCTGTGACAGCAGCAGGTGCCCTGTAAGTTTATATAAATGCCCATTTTTCCTAGTTGTATATATTTGCATATATGCTAATACTGTGTGTTCTGCCTATTTTTGTTTAGGTCATGTGGGGAGTGCTCTCTGCCATGCCAACCCATGAAAGAATTCTCTAAAACCTGCTGCATCCCCACTATGGCCATTAGGGTAATAATTGCAGGAGGAAAGAAAACAGAGCGCTCAGATAACACGGATAGATTTGATACGACTGATACACAGGGCCGAGGGAGTAGTGAGAAATGTAACTCATAAGATGTTTGGGGTTATCATGAAAATAGCCAGGTCACCTCTCCAAAGGCATAGTCCTAATTGCCTCATGTTTGATACGCTGCCAGAATTCCCGGGGGATTTTTTAAATCCTTATTGTTTTGTTAATAACGACAGTGGTTGAGCAAACTGGTTCCCTGCTGCATTCAGATGCTCTGAAAGAGATATTGCAGGTTGCTCCCTGACAGTGAATGCGACCTGGTCCTGCAGTCAGGCTGCCAGGAGAGAGACATGGACATCAGTCATTGTCACCGGCATGTCTAAAACTATTAGAAACAGTCCTGATGAAAGAGCACTTTTCTCAAACTGTTGAAATTAAGTGTTCTCAGGGTGATTCCATTTAAATCCAGATGCAAATCTTTTCATGTCTAAAGATATAAATAAGAAACAGTGGTCTCTGGCTTAAATGTCCTGCTGTTCTCATTCTCATATTCTCAATACATAAACATTAGATGCCCCTCGGTTCTGAACAAATGTGGGAAGCTCAGATGTGTTGCTTTATCAGCATTTGGCTTGCTTATGTGGTTTAAAGGCAGAACCAAAGTAACGGCACATTCAGCTGATGTGATTGTCCTTAAAATGACATTATTATACCGAAGAAGGAAACCAGGCTGTGTCCAGTGGGATGAGAGGAAGAGGTCTGGGATGCAATACCTGGACAGCCAGCAACCTGATATTTCTTAGGAACAGAATGAGGAGGTCCAGCAAAGTTATTTCCATTTTTGAGATAAGAAAAGCCAATAGACCTGAGCAGAATATATTTATTTTTTATCTGCTTTTCCCAGTAAAGTTAGGGTGCTCTTACAAGCATACGTGAATCATAGATACCCAGGACCTGACAATACTGAATCCTTGGAAATATTTCTCATAAGAATGGAGGTGCTATGTGTCTTGATATTGAACTCTTAAGCACTTCTGACTTGCTGTCTCACTGGCTCTGCACTGGGGGCACAGACCTTTCCTTTACCTTCTTATTTTATTTCCTGCGACCATGTCTTGATGATCATTTTGGCTTTTGTTCATCCTAACCACCCTGAGCTAAACATGTGTCGTGGAAATTAACTGACACAAGTTAGCTAATTTTAATTAAAATAAATATGCATCATGGAAATGCACATATTTAACAACGTAAGTAAGTTGAGCCATGAGAGAAACATGGAGGATTCATTTGAAAACTTGGTAGAGTTTGAATATTTGATTCGAAAACCAAAAAATTTTGGAAATGGTAAAGATCAAAATCATGGTACCATGGCTTATGGTGAAGAGTCAATGAAATGGCTTAACCTTAGGATGCTCAGTGAGGGGTGGGGGGGGTGGGGGGGGATCTGCCTGGTCCTCAAGGTCCTCCTGACCATGAAATCCCCCTTCTTCCCCCTAATCCAGGCCTTCATTTCTTCCAACAGGGGTGACTGCCACAACACCTTCACTAGCTTCTCTTTCTTCTCTCCTCAATTCGATTAGACCACATATGTCTGCCAGGTAAACCTAGTGAAAACACAATTCCAACCAAGCCGATTTCCTTCTTAAAAAACCTTCAGTGGTTCTCCATTGCCTGCTGAACCAGGTACAGATTACTCACCATAAGGCCATCTTTAGAAACCTTTCTCCTCAGCTTTATCATCCATTTTTCCCACAAATGGAGTGTATAGCACTTTCTATCTGCCAGGGCTTTACTTTGATAGAGTTTAATTTTCAGAAAGGCAAAATTAAACTCTGGGCAAATATAAAATGAACAAGTGCTAAAGATTTTAACTTATTAATTAATGAGGGAACCACTAAGATGTTATGACTGGTTCAAAGAACATCTGAGAAGCTAAGATATTTATAGGCAACTTAACAGAGTAATGTTAGAATAAGATTGTTTAGTTAGATATAAAACCGATAAATGTCCAACAGACTGTAAAACTTTATGGTCATCAGTTCCAACAAACAGAAATTATTTGTGTCTATATCAGACCAAAAAACTTTAACAAGTAACTTCATCTTATTATTTTGATCAATAATAAACAATGAGATGAACTAAGTTAATTTCCTGGTCAATCCTTGAGTGACCTCTGCCCCAGTATGATAGTGAAGGACATGCCACCTACTTTTTTGCTGAATTTCTAAATTTTGGATAATTTTTTCTAACAACTTTTATAAATTTCCAACTGTTGGTCCACCTCCACCACAATTGTGAAAAACAATTCTGTTGACCTTTCTCTCATATGCACCCTAGGAACAGAGAATTTGGAGAAGGAGTGACCTCCGTGTAAAAGGTTGGGGAAAGTTTATCAGTGGGGAGCAGATTGTAGTCAAGATGGGGAGGTAGATGAGTGAAGATGGCAGAGAAGGAAAGGCTAGTCATGGTAACAGGGGTTCCACACGTCACAGTGACAGCAAGAGCTGCCAACACCAGGAGTGAGGATGGAAAGTGATCCCAAGGGGAGGACTAATCATCAGGACACTAAACTGGGATCAGAAATAAGTAGGAGGCTAGGCAATAGGCAGGGGCGACATGCTAAGAGAGGGATGAGGATGGCCCAGGGGCAGGGGGGGAAGGGAACCCGTAATAATTGAAGGAAACAGCCAAAGGAAACAGCCAAAGGATTGCTTGTAAGCTGTTTCCCAAAAACATTATCCATCCAGCTCTTGTTCCTAATTAAGGGGCTCTTAGAAGTCATTCTAGTCAAATGTCCACCTTTTGCAGAGATCAAAAGAAAAAGCCAAAGAAGTTAGATGTTTTGCTCTGGGTCCTGAGACCTGTTAATGTCCCAGCCTCAGCCTTTGGGGCTTCTGATCCAGGGCTCTTTTATAACCATTTCCCTAGTCATATGATAAAAAATGAAAAATAAATGCTTGATTTAACTAAGTACTGACTTTTCTAGGAAGGAAGTATGACAATTGGGTGACACATATCATAAAATGGGCCTGAGCCATCTCTTTTTTATTGAAACATCATCACCATCACCATCATTATATCATCATCATTTCAGTTGTTAGAGCACTGGTTTGGAGAACTCCTGTTCTCTCCTTAAACAGCATGCTCATATTTTCCTAAAAGGAATGTGGAGTGAAACACACAATGGTTGTATTCTACTCTATCTCAGGACTTCCTCTTTTGTTTGTACTTTTCCTTTCTAGAACCTCAAAGCCACTCTAGTTTTTACCCCCTATCCTAGAACCAACAAGAGACTGGATACCACCAAGCTATGCAGGAAAGTAAACAAAAATCTGCATAACATTTTGAATGTCGCCACAAATATACAACTGGACATACAGTTACAATCACATGATCAGGGTTGACATGAAGGCACTGTACATGGAGGTTATTTTTTGATGATAAAACAGTTCTGTGCCTTGATTGTGATGATGGTTATATAACTGTATACATTTGTCAAAACTCATAAAACTGTACAAGAAAGTAGACTGTACTCTACATAAATTTAAAAATATATATATTCCATGATTACATATGTTTAACTAAAGTTAATCTTTTTTTAAATTAATTAATTTATTTATGGCTGTGTTGGGTCTATTTTTTTTAACATTTTTATTGGAGCATAATTGTCTTACAATGGTGTGTTAGTTTCTGCTTTATAACAAAATAAATCAGTTATACACATACATATATCTCCATATCTCTTCCCTCTTGTGTCTCTCTCCCTCCCACCCTCCCTATCCCACCCCTCTAGGTGGTCACAGAGCACCGAGCTGACCTCCCTGTGCTATGCGGATACTTCTCACTAGAAATTTTACATTTGGTAGTGTATATATGTCCATGCCACTCTCTCACTTTGTCCCAGCTTACCCTTTCCCCTCACCTTATCCTGAAGTCCATTCTCTAGTAGGTCGGCATCTTTATTCCTGTCTTGATACTAGTTCTTCATGACCTTTTTTTTTTTTCCTTAGATTCCATATATATGTGTTAGCATACGGTATATGGTTTTCTCTTTCTGACTTACTTCACTCTGTATGATAGTCTCTAGGTCCATCCACCTCACTACATATAACCCAATTTCATTTCTTTTTATGGCTGAGTAATATTCCATTGTATATATATGCCTCATCGTCTTTATCCATTCATCTGTTGATGGACACTTAGGCTGCTTCCATGTCCTGGCTATTATAAATAGAGCTGCAATGAACATTTTGGTACATGACTCTTTTGGAATTATGGTTTTCTCAGGATATATGCCCAGTAGTGGGATTGCTGGGCCATATGGTAGTTCTATTTGTAGTTTTCTAAGGAACCTCCGTACTGTTCTCCATAGTGGCTGTATCCATTTACATTTCCACCAAGAGTGCAAGAGGGTTCCCTTTTCTCCGCACCCTCTCCAGCATTTGTTGTTGTAGATTTTTTGATGATGGCCATTCTGACTGGTGTGAGATGATATCTCATTGTACTTTTGATTTGCATTTCTCTAATGATTAATGATGCTGAGCATTCTTTCATGTGTTTGTTGGCAATCTGTATATATTCTTTGGAGAAATGTCTATTTAGGTCTTCTGCCCATTTTTGGATTGGATTTTTTGTTTTTTTGATATTGAGCTGCATGAGCTGCTGGTAAATTTTGGAGATTAACCGTTAATCAGTTACTTCATTTGCAAATATTTTCTCCCATTCTGAGGGTTGTCTTTTCGTCTTGTTTATGGTTTCCTTTGCTGTGCAAAAGCTTTGAAGTTTCATTAGGTCCCATTTGTTTATATTTGTTTTTAATTCCATTTCTCTAGGAAGTGGGTCAAAAAGGATCTTGCTGTGATGTATGTCATAGAGAGTTCTGCCCATGTTTTCCTCTAAGAGTTTGATAGTGTCTGGCCTTACATTTAGATCTTTAATCCCTTTTGAGTTTATTTTTGTGTAGGGTGTTAGGGAGTGTTCTGATTGCCTTCTTTTACATGTAGCGGTCCAGTTTTCTCATCACTACTTATTGAGGAGGCTGTCTTTTCTCCACTGTATATTTTTGCCTCCTTTATCAAAGATAAGGTGACCCTATGTGCGTGGGTTTATCTCTGGGCTTTCTATCCTGTTCCACTGATCTATATTTCTGTTTTTGTGCCAGTACCATACTGTCTTGATCACTGTAGCTTTGTAATATACTATGAAGTCAGGGAGCCTGATTCTTCCAGCTCTGTTTTTTTTTCTCAAGATCGCTTTGGCTATTCGGGATCTTTTGTGTTTCCATACAAATTGTGAGATTTTTTTGTTCTAGTTCTGTGAAAAATGCCAGTGGTAGTTTGATAGGGATTGCATTGAATCTGTAGATTGCTTTGAGAAATAGAGTCATTTTCACAATTTTGATTCTTCCAATACAAGAACATGGTATATCTCTCCATCTGTTTGTATCATCTTTAATTTATTTCATCAGTGTCTTATAGTTTTCTGCATACAGGTCTTTTGTCTCCTTAGGTAGGTTTATTCTTAGGTATTTTATTCTTTTTGTTGTAATGGTAAATGGGAGTGTTTCCTTAATTTCACTTTCAGAGTTTTCATCGTTAGTGTATAGGAATGCAAGAGATCTCTGTGCATTAATTTTGTATCCTGCTACTTTACCAAATTCATTGATTAGCTCTAGTAGTTTTCTGGTAACATCTTTAGGATTCCCTATGTATAGTATTGTGTCATCTGCAAACAGTGTGACAGCTTTACTTCTTTTCCGATTTGTATTCCTTTTATTTCTTTTTCTTCTCTGATGGCTGTGGCTAAAACTTCCAAAACTATGTTGAATAATAGTGGTGAGAGTGGGCAGCCTTGTCTTGTTCCTGATCTTAGGGAAATGGTTTCAGTTTTTCACCATTGAGGACAATGTTCGCTATTTGTTTGTCATATATGGCCTTTATTATGTTGAGATAAGTTCCTTCTATGCCTACTTTCAGGAGGGTTTTTTATCATAAATGGGTGTTGAAGTTTGTTGAAAGTTTTCTCTGCATCTATTGAGATGACCATATGGTTTTTCTCCTTCAATTTGATAATATGGTGTATCACACTGATTGATTTGCATATATTGAAGAATCCTTGCCTTCCTGAGATAAACCTCATTTGATCATGGTGTAGGATCCTTTTAATGTGCTGTTGGATTCTGTTTGCCAGTATTTTGTTGAGGCTTTTTGCATCTATGTTCATCAGTGATACTGGCCTGTAGTTTTCTTTCTTTGTGACATCTTTGTCTGGTTTTGGTATCAGAGTGATTGTGGCCTGGTAGAATGAGTTTGAGAGTGCTCCTCCCTCTGCTATATTTTGGAAGAGTTTGAGAAGGATAGGTATTAGCACTTCTCTAAATATTTGATGGAATTCACCTGTGAAGCCATCTGGTCCTGGGCTTTTGTTTGCTGGAAGATTTTTAATCACAGTTTAAATTTCAGTGCTTGTGATTGGTCTGTTCATATTTTCTATCTCTTCCTGGTTCTGCCCCAGAAGGTTTTGCATTTCTAAGAATGCGTCCATTTCTTCCAGGTTGTCCATTTTATTGGCATATTGTTGCTTGTAGTAATCTCTTGTGATCCTTTGTATTTCTGCAGTGTTAGTTGCTACTTCTCCTTTTTCATTTCTAATTCTATTGATTTGAGTCTTCTCCCTTTTTTTCTTCATGAGTCTGGCTAATGGTTTATCCATTTCTTTATCTTCTCAAAGAACCAGCTTTTAGTTTTACTGATCTTTGCCACAGTTTCCTTCATTTCTTTTTCATTTATTTCTGATCTGATCTTTATGATTTCTTTCCTTCTGCTAACTTTGGGGGTTTTTTTGTTCTTCTTTCTCTAATTGCTATAGGTTTAAGGTTAGGTTGTTTATTTGAGATGTTTCTTGTTTCTTAAGGTAGGATTATATTGCTATAAACTTCCCTCTTACAACTGCTTTTGCTGCATCCCATAGCTTTTTGGGTCGTTGTGTTTTCACTGCCATTTTTTTCTAGGAATTTTTTGATTTCCTCTTTGAGTTCTTCAGTGATCTCTTGGTTATTAAGTAGTGTATTGTTTAGCCTCAATGTGTTTGTATTTTTTACAGATATTTTTCCTGTAATTGATATCTTGTCTCATAGCATTGTGGTCAGAAAAGATACTTGATATGATTTCAATATCATATCATAAATGATATGATAAATTTATCATATCATAAATTTACCAAGGCTTGATTTGTGACCCAAGATATGAACTATCCTGGAGAATGTTCCATGAGCACTTGAGAAAAAAGTGTATTCTGTTGTTTTTGGATGGACTGTACCATAAATATCAATTAAGTCTATCTTGTTTAATGTATCATTTAAAGCTTGTGTTTCCTTATTTATTTTCATTTTGGATGATCTGTCCATTGGTGAAAGTGGGGTGTTAAAGTCCCCTACTATGACTGTGTTACTGTTGATTTCCCCTTTTATGGCTGTTAGTATTTGCCTTATGTATTCAGGTGCTCCTATGTTGGGTGCATAAATATTTACAATTGTTATATCTTCTTCTTGGATTGATCACTTGATCATTATGTAGTGTCCTTCTTTGTCTCTTTTAATAGTCTTTGTTTTAAAGTCTATTTTGTCTGATATCAGAATTGCTACTCCAGGTTTCTTTTGATTTACATTTGCATGGAATATATTTTTCCATCCCCTCACTTTCAGTCTGTATGTGTCCCTAGGTCTGAAGTGGGTGTCTTGAAGACAGGATATATACTGCTCTTGTTTTTGTACCCATCCAGCCAGTCTATGTCTTTCGGTGGGAGCATTTAATCCATTTACATTTAAGGTAATTATTGATATATATGTTCCTATTACCATTTTCTTAATTGTTTTGGGTTTGTTATTGTAGGTCTTTTCCTCCTCTTGTGTTTCCTGCCTAGAGAAGTTCCTTTAGCATTTGTTGTAAAGCTGGTTTCGTGGTGCTGAATTCTCTTAGCTTTTGCTTGTCTGTCAAGGTTTTAATTTCTCTGTCGAATCTGAATGAGATCCTTGCTGGGTAGAGTAATCTTGGTTGTAGGTTTTTCCCATTCATCACTTTAAATATGTCCTGCCAGTCCCTTCTGGCTTGCAGAATTTCTGCTGCAAGATCAGCTGTTAAGCTTATGGGGATTACCTTGTATGTTATTTGTTGTTTTTCCCTTGCTGCTTTTAATACTTTTTCTTTGTATTTAATTTTTGATAGTTTGATTAATATGTGTCTTGGTGTGTGTCTCCTTGGATTTATCCTGTATGGGACTCTCTGTGCTTCCTGAACTTTATTAACTATTTCCTTTCCCATATCAGGGAAGTTTTCAACTGTAATCTCTTCAAATATTTATTCAGTCCCTTTCTTTTTCTCTTCTTCTTCTGAAACCCCTATAATTTGAATGTTGGTGCGTTTAATGTTGTCCCAGAGGTCTCTGAGACTGTTCTCAATTCTTTTCATGCATTTTCCTTTATTCTGCTCTGCAGTAGTTATTTCCACTATTTTATCTTCCAAGTCACTTATCCGTTCTTCTGCCTCAGTTATTCTGCCATTGATTCCTTCTAGAGAATTTTTAATTTCATTTATTGTGTTGTTCATCATTGTTTATTTGCTCTTTAGTTCTTCTAGGCCCTTGTTAAACATTTCTTGTATCTTCTCTATTCTATTTCCAAGATTTTGGATCATCTTTACTATCATTTGTCTGCACTCTTTTTCAGGTAGACTGCCTATTTCCTTTTCATTTGTTTGGTCTGGTGGGTTTTTACTTTGATCCTTCATCTGCTGTGTGTTTTCTGTCTTCTCATTTTGCTTAACTTACTGTGTTTGGGGTCTCCTTTTCGCAGGCTGCAGGTTCATAGTTCTGGTTGTTTTTTTTGTCTGCCCCCAGTGGCTAAAGTTGGTTCAGTGGGTTGTGTAGGCTTCCTGGTGGAGGGAACTAGTGCCTGTGTTCTGGTGGATGAGGCTGGATCTTGTCTTTCTGTTGGGCAGGTCCATGTCTGGTGGTGTTTTTTGGGGTGTTTGTGGCCTAATTATGACTTTAGGCAGCCTATCTGCTAATGGGTGGGGATGTGTTCCTGTCTTGCTAGTTGTTTGGCATAGGATGTCCAGCACTGGAGCTTGCTGGTCGTTTAGTGGAGCTAGGTTTTGGTGTTGAGATGGAGATCTCTGGGAGATTTTCGCCAGTTGATATTATGTGGAGCTGGAAGGTCTCTGGTGGGCCAGTGTTCTGAACTTGGGTCTCCCATCTCAGAGGCACAGACGTGATGCCTGGCCAGAGCACCAAGAGCTTGTCTTCCACACAGCTCAGAATAAAAGGGAGGAAAAGAAAGAAAGAAAGAAAGAAGAAGATAAAATAAAATACAGTAAAATAAAAAATTATTATTTAAAATTTTTTTCTAAAAATAATAAAAATTAAAAAAGAAAGAAAGAAGGAAGAGAGCAACCAAATCAAAAGACAAATCCACCAATGATAACAAGCACTAAAAACTATACTAAAAAAAAAAAAGGATGGAGAGAACCGTAGGATAAATGGGAAAAGCAAAGCTATACAGAGAAAAATCACACACAGAAGCACACACATACACCCTCACAAAAAAGAAAAAGGGGAAAAAAATATATATATATATATACATATATATATAGTTGCTCCCAAAGTCCATCTCCTCAATTTGGGATGATTCGTTGTCTATTCAGGTATTCCACAGATGCAGGGTACATCAAGTTGATTGTGGAGATTTAATCCTCTGCTCCTGAGCCTGCCTGGGAGGGATTTCCCTTTCTCTTCTTTGTTCGCACAGCTCCCAGGGTTCAGCTTTGGATTTGGCCCCGCCTCTGCGTGTAGGTCGCCGGAGGGCGTGTGTTCTTCGCTCAGACAGGACGGGGTTAAAGGATCCGCTGATTCGGGGACTCTGACTCACTCAGGCTGGGGGGAGGGAGGGGCACGGATGCGGGGCGAGCCTGCAGCGGCAGAGGCCAGCATGACGTTGCACCAGCCTGAGGTGCCGTGCGTTCTCCTGGGGAAGTTGTCCCTGGATCCTGGGACCCTGGCAGTGGCGGGCTGTACGGGCTCCCAGGAGGGGAGATGTGGATGGTGACCTGTGCTCACAGCAACCTCAGTCCTCTCCCTGCGATCCGACTGAAACCGGAGCCTCAGCTCCCAGCCCCGCCCGCCCCAGGGGGTGAGCAGACAAGGCTCTCGGGCTGGTGAGTGGCGGTCGACACCGATCCTCTGTGCGGGAATCTCCCCGCTTTGCCCTCCGCACCCCTGTTGCTGCGCTCTCCTCCGTGGCTCTGAAGCTTCCCCCCTCCGCCATCCGCAGTCTCCCCCACCGAAGGGGCTCCTAGTGTGTGGAAACCTTTCCTCCTTCACAGCTCCCTCCCACTGGTGCAGGTCCCGTCCCTATTCTTTTGTCTCTGTTTATTCTTTTTTCTTTTGCCCTACCCAGGTACGTGGGGACTTTCTTGCCTTTTGGGAGGTCTGACATCTTCTGCCAGCGTTCAGTAGGTGTTCTGTAGGAGTTGTTCCACGTGTAGATGTATTTCTGGTGTAACTGTGGGGAGGAAGGTGATATCCGCGTCTTACTCTTCTGCCATCTTGAAGCTCGTTCTAAAGTTAGTCTGTTAATGGTAAAATTCTATTACAATAATCATCTTTCCATTTCTTAGTTCTACCTCTTATGTGAGTGTTATTTGTGGGAACACTTTTAAATCCAGCACGAATATCCCCTTGAACCTGGTCACTATTCCTCCAATGTGCCTTGCATTTTGACTGTCCCCACATCTTGACTCATGCCTTTCCCCTTGCCCCTCCCCTCTCCCCCGACTTTATGGCAGGCACTCCTGATCCTACCCCCTCCCTCATCCACTACATCATCTCCATCCTAGGAGCCTCAGCCTCTCTGTGAAGCTTACCCAGTCCATAAATTTCTGGGTCCTCTGGACTCACAGAATTTACTATCCTTGTCTTTTTTAGCCATTGGTTCTCCTGCACTGCCTTGTGACATATTTTAATCATTATTTAGTTATATTCTTGCCAACTCTTTGGGAATTTGTCTTCATTTCCCTGATTAAATAAACTATACTCTCCTTAGGGATGGATCCTGTGCTGTGTATATTGCAATGGTTGAAGAAATACTTGTGAATGGAGAGTCAAAATGCCTAGCTGGCTTAAAGGTTTGAAGTTGGACATGCATGGATTTAAACAACTGTGGGTGGGTTATTATCTTTATCTGTCACATGGGGCTTATAATGGCATAGTGTTACCATTATGTTAAATGTAGTAATTGCTATTCACCAACAGTTAACAGCACATAGCAAGGAATACATTCACAGCTGTATGTTTATTCAACAAATAGTAATTGAGCACTTGCTGGGTGCTTAAGACATGGCCAAAAAAAAGAAAAAAGCCAGATATAATCCTTGTTTTTGTGAAGTGTACCTTCTGGGTGGAAGAGGCAAAAAAGATGAGTGTTTGCTATTGTAATCTGTTGTAGGAACAAGATATTTCCCGGTCCTCTGGTCTTCTGTTATTATTCAAGTCGATGATGGCCACCCTAATTTTACATACTGTGGGGCATCCAGAGCTCTCCCAGGTACTCCTGCAGATCCCTCAGGTGACTTAAGGTCTTCTGCTCACCTCTCTCTCAATCTCTGCTCCCTCAGATTTCTGGCTGCCAGCTGAGGTTGAGACTCCTGTCTACACCGGGATGTCCCAGGCAAGAACACAGCCTCTTCCCCTTCTTTTGCTCACTTTTACGAAGTGTTGGGGGAAGAAAGAGATGGACTAAAGCTAGTGCAGAACAAAAGCCAACCTCAAGCTGAATGGCAGATATGGCAGATTAAAGAAGGCCACAGTCTTTGACATTTTCCCATGGAGAGGTGGGGCCTCTGTCCCCTCCCACTGAATCCAAGTGGGCCTGTGACTGCTTTGACCAGTAGAATACAGTGAAAGTGATGCTGTGACAGATTCCAACGCAGACCTGCAGCTTCCACTTCCTGTCTGTTGGAGCTCTTGTGCTTGGAGCCTGAGCCGTCATGCAAGACATTGGACTGCCCTGTGGGAAACTCCACATGGAGAGATGTGAAACCCATGAGAGGGAGAAACTCACAGTGGCTAGAGGAGAGGTTTACTTGAGCCCAGCCTCCCAGCAGGTGGGTGAAGCCATCTTGGACCCTCCAGACCAGACCAGCTGCCAGCTGAATCCCATCCAGGGACCCCGTTCAATGCCTTGTTGGAGCAGAGGAATCAATAGACCTGCAGATTGTAAACATAATGAAATGTTCATTATGTTACCCTACGGGGTTTGGGTGCTTTGTTACCCAAAAATACACCATCAGAACATCAGATAATATTCCTTGTGGCCAGGTCTCACCCTCTGTGTCTAGACCCAATCCCAATTTTCTTCGTCTCTGAGCCCCCAGACTCCCTGGCCTACCCTGTAAAAAACAGAAAATTGAGTCTCTGTTTCAATTACTCCTGTTCCAGACTGTTTAGATACCAGGTGCCTATCTTTGTTTAAATACAAACTTCCATCGGGGGATCTCCTAAACCAATGTTGTCAACTTTGGGCCTACACTTCTAAAATATTTGAAATAATAGCTTTTCTCTATCGTCCCACATCAAATTCTCTAAGAGGTACCCTCTCACCTCCACTAAAACAGAACTCGAGGGATGGCTTGGGTAGGTATTTCTCCAAGCCACGCAAATAAATATACAATCTATATAACACCCATGTGCTTGCTATACAAACACAGCTTTAAGACACCCCCCCCAGTACCACTGTCCATGCAGCTAGGTGCCTGCTCATAAGCCCCTTTTATTGAGTAATTTGGGATTGCTAATTCTCCCTCACTAAGTATAAGCTGAAGAGGACAATAAGATATTTATATGCATCCTGTACAGAGCAAATATCAGGAGTGTTGATTTTAATTCTTCAGATTATATTATTCTAGTTATTAGGCTTTGATTAATTATGTATTCCTGAAGAGCCTGTGCTGTATACTGGTCACCTGCCTAAGGAGTGCACACAGGTGTGCAAACAACTGTCTAAATGGGAGGAGCCACAGCAGGTGAAGGAAGGATGCCTTGACCCACTCCTTCTGGTCTTGATGGGCAGGTTTTTAGCTGCCCCCTTAGTCCATAAACCAATATTCAGTCTTGCACAGCTTAGAGACATAACCCACAGAAAAGGGTTAGAGCTTTCTACTTCCAGAGCCTGTTGGGTGTACCAGGAAGGGCGTTCCCTCAGCTGTTTTCCTAAATGTAAGTTGAAGGAATACACAAAAAGAGAAGGACAAGTGGGAGTGTTTGACATGTTATGAGAGTGACTACAGCTGGACCAAGCCAGGTCAAACAGTGGGGCAGAGAGGACCATAAAAGTCTCCAGGCAAGACACCACGGACATGAGTGAGACATGGCCTCAGGCCCAGGCCTGCCCGGGTCACCCTGTGTAATCTGCTCCATATTTCATCCTTGTCATGAAGGGAAGCCTTCTATTAAGTGCCTAACCATTGATTTGAAAGCTTGTGACCGCAAGCCAGCTCCCATTTAAGAAGTCCTGCCCAAGGGCCTATATAATCTTTGAAAGCTCTATGTATCTTCTTTCCTGTCTTAGTACTGGCTTAACACTTAGTATCACAATTAAATAAAAAAACAGAAAAAAAAAACCCATCAGGGCAACTGACACAGGCCAGTAATCAAATAAATGCACTTCGTTTTGAACTAACTCAATTGCAAATAAAGTGAAACAAATAAGGGGTGAAATATATATCTTAATTTAAAATTTTTTAAAAAACCCTGTTTTCTAATGTCTTATGTGGCTTCCTATGGCTACATGAAAATACTTCCCCAAAAAGCACTCCTAATGCAGGTAAGCGAAGCCAGTACACTCACTTACTTACCTCCTTCATTTGGTCATTAAACAAAAGCAAAGCAAAAAGTGCTATTGTTTATAACCTTTATATATGCAACAGGATACTGTAGCTGGTAGAAATTACCTGAGGGTATGTGCACACTTGCAGAATGAAATGGAAAGTGAGGCCATGATCTCAATAATTCAAGTGGGCTGAATAGTTCTTCCTAGAGATCAGCAATTTCTTAAATCATCACACTACTGTAGCTGTCCTGACTTCCAGGGCTTTGTAAATCCAGGATCATTGTGTGTGCAGTTGCAAGCTGCCTGGTATGCATGAGGCATTAAAAAATGCAAGGTTTGCTGTGAATATTCTCTTTCTTCTGATTTCGTAATAACCAGGGCAGGCTAAACATTCACTATATTAAGACCATGCATGTGCCCCCAGACCTAGTTCTTTTCCTAGTGTGGCTTTATAAATGCTGGTGATAAACCAAGTCTGATTTACATGATGCATCTTATGTAGAAAAGGTCTGCAACTCTAGGTATCTGGTCAACCTTGAGAAATGACAGCACAGCTAGTATAATGACTTTTGAAGATAACCATTGCAAATCTGATGATTACCAGTTGCCATTAAATAAACTGTAATATTATTGTGTCTTATTTTCTAGGCGATTCTGATATCATTAGAAGCATGCCAGAACAGACTGGTGAAAAGTAAATCATGCAAAAATTTTCTTTAATAAAATCTGGCCAGGGCTTCCCTGGTGGCGCAGTGGTTGAGAGTCCACCTGCTGACCGGGTTCATGCACCGGTCCGGGAAGATCCCACATGCTGCGGAGCGGCTGGGCCTGTGAGCCATGGCCGCTGAGCCTGCGCGTCCAGAGCCCGTGTTCCGCAACGGGAGAGGCCACAGCAGTGAGAGGCCCGCGTACCACAAAAACAACAACAACAACAAAAAGAGCGCAGTCTCTTGACACAGGCTTGCTGGTCAGCCTCTCAGATGCTTGATAATAAAATGACTAAAAGAAACACAAGGCCTGGCGAAGTAAGAGAGGCAGGTTTAGTAGTTACTGTTGTCCATTAATGTTCTTTCCCAAAGGCATTATTTTGCTCCACATTCTAGACTTTCTTCCTACAGATGTCAGAAACATATTTGCTACAATCATAAAAATGTCACTGGGATCAGAGTGACTCAGCGTCCTCCTTCCTTATGACTCCCAAGTTGTTATTAAGGCAATACTAATGTATAAAGGCCAGGCTCAGTATGCTGCCTGGAGTTTTATTTTTCATCTTCCTCCCACCAACAAATCTATAGACCTACCATCATGTGCATCCATCTTCCCTGCTTTCCTACTACAGTGAACAAAACTGGTAAATTCCTCTGCTTGTGCTCTGGGTCCCATCTCCTACTCCCTTCTCAGATATCCTACTCCTCACTTAGTTTTCTCTCTCTCCTCTCTCTCTCTCTCCCGCTCAGATACTTTTATCCCTCCCCACCACGTTATTCATGTCAGTACACAAACCTGATCCATCTTTCAAAGGCACCTCTTTACCTCTTACTCAACTCTAGCTAAAACCTCTGCATCTTTTTCTCCTGTTTCCTGTGAAACAAGTTATAAGACTCACTGTCTGAATTGAATCACCTAGCCCCCTGCCATCTCTTCATCCTGGTCCTATCTGTCCCCCATTCTTACCACTCTACCCTCTTGTCAAGGACCGTGACCCACCTCCACTGCCAAATTCAGTGGCACTTCTGTGTCATAGCCACCAGACCTCTTTGCAGCCTTAGGCACAGTTCCTTCCTCCTTTTCGATACACACCTCTCTCTTGATTTCTGACGCTGTGCTCTCCTGCTCTTTTCCCCACCACTCTGGGATCCTTCTCCATCACTTTTGCTGTCTCCGGCTCCTGCCCTACACAACAACCATATACTGCAGTGTCTATGAATAGGACTTTAGCCCTGCTTCTCCATCTACACTTCCTTCTTAGGTCTGATCGGTTAAGTTCACATTTGTAAATGTCACCCGTCCTTTCTAGTCCAAAATTTTATCACTAGTTCAAACTTCTCCTCTGAACCCAGGGCTTATATAATCAATTTCCTGTTTAGTACCTCAATTTAAATATCTTATAGACATTCCAAACTTCTAAAACATCAATGACCAAATCAGCAGCCTGGTTTCCACCCTCCATAATCTGTTTCTCCCTGAGTTTTCTGCACCTCATTATATGACATCATTGCCCACTGATTGATCAAACTGGAAACTTAGGTGGCCACTCTTCTTTCCTCCTACCCTCCATATCCAACGAGCCACCAAGCTCTATGTGTTACTTTCCTATTGCTTCTCTAACAAATTACCACAAACTTGTGGCTTAAACAATACTCATTTATCATCTTACAGTTTTGAAGACCACAAGTCTGACATGAGTCTCCCTGGGCCAAAATCAAGGTGTCAGCAGGGCCATGTCCTTTTTGGAGGCTCTAGGAGAGAGTCCATTTCCTTGCTAATTCAGGTTGTCAGCAAAATTGTCTTCCTCGTAGTTGTTGGACTGAGAGCCCTTTTCCTTGTTGGCTACCAGCTAAGAATCTTTCCCAGTTTCTAGAAGCCACCTACATATCTTGGCTCACAGACCCCTTCCTCCTTCTTCAAAGCCAGCAATTGTGGGTAAAGTTCCTCTCATGTTTCAAATCTCTTCTCCATTGCATCTCTCAAATTCAGCTGCAAAAGATTCTCTACCTTTAAGGGTCCATTAGAATGGACCCACTCATATCCTGGCAAGATCCAGGATCTCCCCATCTCAGTGTCTGTACTCTTAATCACATCTGCAAAGTCCCTTTTTCCAAAGAAGGTAACATATTCACAGGTTCTGGCAATTAGGCATAGACATCTTCAGGAGGCCATTGTTCTGTCTACCACAGCCCATCTGTTCTGCACCCAACACATCTCAGATCAGTTCACACTTCTCTCTCCACTCCCACCACCCGCATCCTTCCACCATCCTCTGTTACTGGGCAGATCCAATGGCCTCCTCCTGTTCTTTCTGCTTCCACTCTTACTATTCCAATGTGGTTCCTACACAGCAGGCAAAATAATATTCTAAAACCTTAGGCACAAAATATTCTCCTATCTCCAGTTTAACCCTTCACTGTCTTCCCTTTATTGTTAAAGACTAAAATTCAAATGCAAAAAGGTCTTTGTGATCTGACCCCGCCTCCCTCTCCAGCGTTCTTTTCCACCACTCAGCCCCTTGCTCACCAGACTGTGGTCCTTCCTGTTCTCAGAGGATTCTTTATGTTTTTCCAGCTTCTGAAACGCTTGGCTGCATCTCATCCTATAGGCAGCAGACCAAACATTGTCTCCTCAGATCTGCCTTCCCCAACCAACTTAACCTAAATCAGATATCCCTGATCTCACTCCATCCCAATTACGGGCACATTACTCTATTTATTTCCTAACATAACCACGATCACAATTTATATTTATTTCATCTTTCCATTTATATATTAATATTAAGTGTTTATTGTCTAACTCCCCAAGTTGAGCAAAATGAAGGGGCCCTATTCTATCTACGGCGCCATCCAGTCTCTGTGGTGAGTGGTGCAGTGTCTCACACCCAGCAGGCAAGCAATGATTGTTTGTCAACTGACTGAATGAAGGAACCAATGAATTAGGGCTATTCTCCGAAAGAAACCAGGGTGAGTCACAACCGCACACTCAACAGGTGAGGAAAACCCTCACTAGGGGGTTTATGCATTCCGTTGTTTTACGAGTGAAAGCAAGGGAAAATAAATCTGCTAATAACCAAGAATACTGCCCAGATCCTGGAAAGCAGAAAACCAAACCAAATGAACAGGAAAAAAAATATTTCATCTGCCTCAAGAACTAAGAGCTCCAGAATTCTTTGCTTTGAGGTAAGCAGAAGTGAGGTAGAGAACAGATGACATGACTCTGAGCCGGTATTTTAAACTCCTGAAGATCCAGGAGGAGTATTACCAAAGCGATAGATGGTGCTGATCACCAATGGACCCAAATAAACAGTTATTGCCATGAGCTCTTGAGTCCCCATGCTTAGTATTCAAGGGCATGTGGATGTAACTGTGTGAAGTCTTCTTTATTATTGGCTTTTACAGTTCTGTCTTGTCCTTCTAGAGACAATTTGTTCATTGCTTCAGAAAAAAAAAAAATAAGAAAATATCTGTTTTACTCAGACAGTTAAGATCTATATTGCTTGGTTATTTGGCTTCCATCACCACACACGTCTTTTCTGAGACACCTCCACGGCTGAGAGTTTTCACCTAAAATCGTTTTCTATGTCTGTGCTCCTATCCTGGCAAACATTTCAGAAGGTGCTGCTTGATCTGTCTTGCTACACATCTAGAGAAATTGTTCTCCACTGGGGTCATTTTACTCCCCAGGAGACATTGAGCATTGCCTGGAGAAATTGTCAGTTGTCACAGTTTGGAGACAGGGAGGGTGGAACTGGCACCTGTTGGGTAAAGGCCAGGGATGCTGCTAAGCCTGCTGCAATGTGTAGGACACCCTCCACAAAAAAAGACTTCTCAGGTCTAAAATGTCAACGGTGCTGAGGTTGAGGAATAATTTGCTAGAGGGAGAAAGAACACATGTCAATCAGGTGCTCAGTTATATCCTGGCAGCCTAAGTTGAGAAGGCACGTTGAGCCACTCAGAGATGGGACCCAGAACTTCAGTTCCCTTTACAATAACTGATCTAAAGATTAGCATCCTAGCCTAACTCTCTCAAAATAACTCACTTATCCTTTTTCCAAAGCAACATACAATACAATTGAAATCCACTTGACCCTCTCTGGGGCATTTTTGGCTTCTGACCGCTTCCTAAATCCCCTCTCCCCTTGGTCTCTGGATGCACTTTCTCCCAGTGTGCCCCTCGACCACTTCCTCCCCAACTCCTTTGTGAGTTGGTCTCCTCCTGCCCACCCACAAAGAAATGGCAGCCTCTCTTCATTCCACCCTGTCTCCCTAGAACATCACATTTACTTTATACTTTTAACTCTACCTATACGGTGGCAACTTCCAGAACTGCATGTCTAGGCCAGAGACCCTGATGACTTCAGTGTTCAGCTGCTTCCTGGGCATTTATGTAAATGTCCTGCAAGCGTCTCAAATTCAATGCACCTAACATTGAGTTATTATCCTGCTTTCTATCCACAGTCTTGCATTTTGTCCTCTACATTATGAATTCTTACTGTCTAACTGAGACCCATCCCTGACAGTCAGTCTTGTCTCTTCCCTTTCTTGTGCAACAATTTCCAACTCAATGCAAATCAGGGGTTAAGTCTGGTCACACTTTTCTCATAAACATCCCTCCCATCCCTCTCCTCCTTTCTCATCCTCACTGCCTTCCCTCAAGTTAGTACCATTTCCCCAACAATCCCCAGAGCCATCTCTCAGTGGGTCTTTAGAATTTTAGTTTTTCCTTTCTTTTATCCAGGCTCCTCTCACCTACTAAAGAGGTCTTTCTAAAACATAAATCCAATCATTTCAATCTATCACTGAAATATGTTAATGCCTCCTGTGTACATGATAGATCAATTCCAAGTGCCTATCCTGGCCCACAGACCCTGCCAAGGTCTGACCTGACCTTCCTTTGCAGCCTTGATTCTCTTTGCATTTCTTCTCACACCAATATTTAGGTCATGCTGAGCTCCTTGCATTTATCAACCTACCCTGTCTATATCTCATCTCATAAACTCGTCTTACACTGTGGGCTCTACCACTTCCTTTCTGGACACTTTCCCACCTTCTACTTGAAAAGCTGAGCGGCCTCTCCTTTGGACCTCATTGCTCTGGTAGATAACTCTGTCTCAGTGCTTCTGATTTATTGCTCTTATTTGTATACATTTATGTCGTCTTTTAGACTATATCCTCTTTGCTTGCAAAGGGCCGTGTTGCACACCGTATGCCCAGCAAACACCACAGCAGCAGGAACAGGGTGGGAACAATAGTTATTTGTTGAGTTAAGTAATTGAATAAATATCTACTTTGCTCCAAACACCTCCACAAGTCTTGGCTCAGCTGATCACTGGGACTGAAACATCAACCACTCTGGCTTAAAATCCAGTGTGTCACAATGTTTTCATGTATCATGTGTGTTCATGTTATGTTAATGTTCACTAGGGCTTGTGGACATTAAAATGTGAGTAATACATCAATAGCCCTTCTCCATGGAAATAAAAGACCATGATGACCATATATGTAAATCAATTTTTATCTTAAATCACCTCACTTTTTCCAATTACATAGTGTCAGTAAAAGTCAATAGCATAAGTCTTTCAGAATTTCCTTACCATAAAGTAATTTGTAGTTTCCTACTCATTTATGCAAGTCAGTAATAGTTGTATAATCTATAGCAAAGCTGAAAACATCAAATGCCTGTTAATGCTAACTTATGCATAAGCTTACTTGCATACCATTTGTCCATCCTACCATTCCCCCAGCCCCTCTCACAAATATAATGAGAAATTCAACACAGGGAAAAATGATTCTGATGATTTATTCAAATATTACTGTATGAAGGATAAAAATTTTAGCTCGTATTATCTTTGGGTTACTCCATCAAAATAAAACCAATGACTCAAATATAATATGTCAAAAGTCATCTAATTATCAACTTCATTTCAGAAGTCTATTACCCAATGGTAAGCACAAAAATATAGCTATAATATCTTATAAAAGGAGAACTTATAAGGTATGTAGGCCTTACACATTAACTGGCAGAGCTGGTAGATATATTAATTGGGATTCTTGGGTCATAAGCAACAGACACTAATTCTGTCTAAATTAAATAGGAGGATTTATTGGAAGAATGTCAAGAGCACACAGTATCAGTGCAGGAGACTGGACACTCAGGCAAAAGTATAGGCAACTTCAAGAGACCCACAGCAAGAGGGGTTTGGTCACGGGGACACAAGTGAATGAACTCCACCCATTTGTATTTTCTTCCCTGTGCTCAAGATCCACTTCTAGGGATGAGGTGTGCAATTATCTCAGGTTGGGTCACACCTGCTCCTTATGTAGAGGAGAGCAGAACACTGTATTACAGTCTATCTTAGCTTGGGCTGCCATAACAAAACACCATAGACAAGGAGGCTTGAACAACAGAAATTTATCTTCTCACAGTTCTGGAGGCTGGAAGTCTGAGATCAAGGTGTCAGAAGGTTGGGGTTCTGGTATGGACCCTCTTCCTGGCTTGCAGATAGCCACCTTCTTGCTATGTCCTCACGTGAGGACATAGAGCTCTCTGGTGTCTCTTCTTATGAGGGCACTAATCTCAACATGAGGTCCCCCTTCTGATCTCATCTAACCTTAATCACCTCCCCAAAGCCCCATCTCCAAATACCATCACATTAGAGATTAGGGCTTCAATTTATGAGTCTGGGGGAGACACAAACACTCAGTCCGTAACACAGACCCTCCAGATTATAACCCAAGAGGAAGAAGTAGTTGCCCACAAAGGGCATGGATCTTCCTGGATGGCCAGACAACAATTAAATTAGTGAGTGGATTGACTGAGTGCCTGAGGTCTTGATGTAATTATGGAAGACCATGAAACATCGATATATTTAACTTAATTAAGCATATGGATTCATTAAATTTTAATAATTTTAAAGAAAACAGAACTATAGTTATACATAAATCTATGAAAAGGCAAGTTGTTGAAATAAGCACTATCATTTCCTTTCCCTTGTTTTTTTTTTTTTCCCTTCCATTGATAGTTTCCCCAACAGAGAAGTAATGACCAAGCACCAAAACGTTAAGAAAAATGGGTGGCAAAAATGAACACTGACAAAGTGTTATATGTCATGCTCCTTTATTCTGAGACTTGATGGAAGACAAAACATATGAATTCCTTTTAGCTGCAGGACACCTGGGCTACAAGCAAGTACAGCCAGGGGGGCACCATGAGAGGGAGGGACATTGCCAAGCTCTTATTCTGTGTCAGGCACTGTTCTAGGCCTTTACAGGTACTAATTCACAGCAACCTCATGAGCTAAATTCTACTGTTATCCCCATTTTACAAATACTTTATGCCTGCAACATCAATTTGTTCCCTCTAGTAAAATCACAACCAAAGTAATAACAAGCATGTGTATTTGGGGTCTGGTAAAGTGGGAGTGGTCCAGGGCTCGGTCAGGTACAGCAAACACAGCAGTGAACAAAACAGACAAGACCCCCTGCCCTCATGGAGCTGCCGTTCTAAGGAGGGGAGACATATGATGAATGAGATTAATGAGTAAATACATAGTGTATTTGGAAGTGATTCTCTAAGAAGGGAAATAAAGCATGGAAGGGGGATAAGAATTTCAGGGGAGAGACAGAGAGTCACAATCTTAGACAAGATGGATAACAGCAGTTTTCCCATTGAGAACTCTCCTGTCAACATTTTAAAGGGACAGAAACAGGACTTAGGGAACCATACCTCAGAGGACCACGTGCGTGAACCTCTGAGTGACAGGGGACACAATGACACGGTAAGAAGATGAAGGAAAATCAACCCATATCTTTCACCTCCAACCACCTGCTTCTGCACACAGTTGAGACCAATGAATGGCCATTCTGCAGCCCTTCATTGCATGACTTGCGCATATTTTAAAAGTCTGCTCCATATACTTAAACAGCTTTCATACGTTCAACTACAGCTTTTGGTAATTGTAAAAGAACATGGTTGCAGGGCTGATTTTTGCCTCTGGTGTTGATGGTCATTTCGTATTTCTGCTCGAGCATCTTTTCAGCATCATCAGAGTTAGACCAAGACAGGGGTTTCAGGCTCTTCAGCACTGACTAAGGGTGGGAGTCATCCCATGGCCCACGCCTCTTCTCACAGAATTCACTGCATTGCCTAATTAAAAAAATTTTCTGGGCCAGCATTTTCATTCCTCAATTGGACACTCCACTCCCTGCTTTCTACATGTTGCCTGTAAGTTCTTACTATCTTTTACCTTCAGGGTTCCCCAAAGGCTATTGTTCATAAGTAAATTAAAAACCAAAATGATGACATCTGAAAATTAAACAATCCCAGCTGCAATCTCCCAGAGCTGTTAATGTAGCAGAGCTTTGCCATCTAAGGGCTACTCTTCTGGAAGCATCAGATTCCCCCAAGGACTCCTGGCATTAAGCCCTTAGAAGAAAACATCTTTTGCAGTTCAAAAGGCAACTGACAGCAAATGAATACCGCCAGGAAGATGCAAGAACTCAGATATTATACTCGGTAAATGTCATGAGAGTCTTAACAAGAAAGGAAAGTGGATCTTGATTAGCTGTCAATGGTAAAATCAAGCAGACAAGGAGAATTGATGGGAAAATAACGAAGAAAAAGAAAAAAGACACAGGAGGGTAAAGTAAGTGGTGAAGACAGGCAAGGAGTATGGCAGCCTTGCAGTCAGCCATCCAACTGAGAAACGAAATTGCCATCACCAGTGACCAAAGGAGAGAAGTGAGCATCAAAGGGAGAAGAGGACTTCTGTGGTGTCGAGAAGCAAAGTGCCTCATATGTCTGGACTGAGTGTTGTGGATTGAATTGTGCCCCCCAAAATATATGTTCAAGTCCTAACCTCCAGTATGAGTAAATAGGACCTTATTTGGAAATACAGTCTTTACAGATGTAATTAAGATGAGGTCATATTGGATTAGAATGGGCCCTAAGGCCAGTAATGAGTATCCCTATGAGAAGGAGATTTGGAGTCATGGAAACACGGGGAAGAAGGCTCTGTGTTGATGGAAGCAGAGACTTGAGCGATGCTGCCAAAAGCCAAGGAATGCCAGAGCTCCCCTCCTCCCAAGCCTTTAGAGGGAGCATGAGGGAGCCTTTGAGTTTGAACCTCTGGCCTTCAGAACTGTGAAAGAGTAAATTCCTGTTGTTTTAATTCCCTAGGTTTGTGGTAACTTGTTACAGCAGCCCTAGGAAACTAATACAGATTCCAGACGGACACCTGAATAAAGTTGCCTCAACAGGAGCTAGACAACAGCTGAGCTCACCCTCCAGGTGCTGAGTTAATATTGTGTGTATTTATTTTAACCCTTGTCCTACCTTCACTTTCTGCCTTTCTGGATTCGACCTATGGCTTATGATGCATTTCAAAGTATGTATTAGAGAAGAGGTTATGTAAAGATATCAATCCATCATGGAGGTATTTTATAGGAACTTTAATATTAAGATGCAATTTTAAATAGAAGTTAGGACTCTATGAATCAAACATAGAGAGAGCTTGGAAGAACTTGCAGCCTGGTGTCATGTTTGCCAAAGTGCTATCTCCTTTAGAACAGGGCTTCTCAAGCTCATCACTATTGAGATTTGGGGCTGGACAGTTCTTCGTTTTGGGAGCTGTAGGATGTTGAGCAGCATCCCTGGCCTCTGTCCAATAGATGTCAATAGCGCTGTTCCCCCATTTGTGGCAATCAAAAGCAATGGACAAAGGGTTAAGATCCAAAATATACAAGCAGCTCATGCAGCTCAATATCAAAAAACCAAATAACCCAATCCATAAATGGGCGGAAGACCTATATAGACATTTCTCCATAGAAGACATACAGATGGCCAACGAACACATGAAAGGATGCTTAACATCACTAATCATTAGAGAAATGCAAATCACAACTACAGTGAGGTATCACCTCACACCAGTCAGAACGAGCATCATCAAAAAATCTACAAACAATAAGTGCTGGAGAGGGTGTGGAGAAAAGGGAACCCTCTTACACTGTTGGTGGGAATGTAAATGGATACAACCACTATGGAGAACAGTATGGAGGTTCCTTTAAAAGCTAAAAGTAGAACTACCATATGATCCAGCAATCCCACTCCTGGGCATATACCCAGAGAAAACCATAATTCAAAAAGAGTCATGTACCAAAATGTTCATTGCAGCTCTATTTACAATAGCCAGGACATGGAAGCTACCTAAATGTTCACCAGCAGAGGAATGGATAAAGAAGATGTGGTACATATATACAATGGAATATTACTCAGCCATAAAAAGGAATGAGGACTCTGGTGGCGCAGTGGTTGAGAGTCCGCCTGCCGATGCAGGGTTTGTGCCCTGGTCCAGGAAGATCCCACATGCCGCGGAGTGGCTGGACCCGTGAGCCATGGCCACTGAGCCTGTGCATCTGGAGCCTGTGCATCCAGAGCCTGTGCTCCGCAACAAGAGGCCAAAACAGTGAGAGGCCCGTGTACCACAAAAAAAAAAAAGAATGAAATTGTGCCACTTGCAGAGACATGGATGGACCTAAGTAAGGACTGTCATACAGAGTGAAGTAAATCAGAAAGAGAAAAACAAATATCATATATTAATGCATATATATGGAATTTAGAAAAATGGTACAGATGAACCTATTTGCAAAGCAGAAATAGAGACACAGACATAGAGAACAAATATATGGACATTGGGTGGGGGGTGGGATGGACTGGGAGATTGGGATTAATGTATATACACTACTATGTATGAAGCACATGGCTGGTGAGGGCCTACTGTACAGCACAGGGGGGAAAAAAGGTACAATCTGTTTGCAGAACATATATTAAGTTAACCTTAAAAATGCATTCCATATACATTAGGTGCAGAGAAATACTTTTTGATACCATTTATATGAGGTACCTAGAATACTCAAATTCATAGAGTCAGAAAGTAGATCGGTAGATGCCAGGGGCCAGGGGGTGGGAAGGGTGGGGAGGGGGAAATGGGGAGTTAGTGTTTAATGGGGACAGAGTTTCAGTTTAGGAAGGTGAAAACTTCAGGAGACGGATGATGGTGAGAGTTACACAACAATGCGAATGTACTTAGTGCCACTGAAAGGTACAGTTAAATATGGTTAAAATAGTATGTTTTAGATTATGTGACTTTTACCACCATAATAAAAAAAAAACATTAAAAAAAGTCTCCAGACAGGTACTTGTTTGAATATCTGTTTTCAACTACTTTGGGTATATACCTTGGAGTGGAATTATGGGATCATATGGTAATTCTGTGTTTAACATTTTGAAGAACCAACAAATATTTTCCCAGTGACTGAACCATTTTATATGTGCACCAGCAATGTACAACTGTTCCAATTTCTCCACACCTTCACCTACAATTGTTATTTTCCATTTTTAAAAATTGTATTCATCCCTTATGTTTAATCTTTGGAGAAGTGTCTAGTCAAGTTGTCTACCCATTTTTGCTTGAGTTTTCTGGCTTTTTGTACTATTTCTCTATATCTTGTTGATAAATAACTTGGAAATATTTTCTCCAATTTCTTTTTTAATTGAAATGTAGTTAACTTACAGTTTTATATTAGTTTCAGGTGTATAGCATAGTAATTAGATATTTTTATAGAATATACTCCATACAAAATTATTATAAAATATTGACTATATTCCCTTACTGCATATTACAGCCTTACAACTTATTTTATACCTAGTAGTTTGTACCTCTTAATCCCCTTCATCTACTTGCCCCTTCCTCCCCTGCCCCCCATAACCACTAGTTTGTTCTCTGGATGTTCATAGCAGCACTATTCACAATACCCAAAAGATGAAACAGTCCAAATGTCCATCAACAGATAAATGGATAAACAAATTGTGTTATATACAAAAGGATATTATTCAGCCATAAAAAGAATAAAATATTAATACATGCTGCTAAGTAGATGAACCTCCAAAACATTATGCTGAGTGAAAGAAGCCAGACACAAAATATTACATATGATATGATTCCATTTCTATGAAATATTCAGAATAGATAATCCATATAGACAGAACACAGATCGGTGGTTGCCAGAGATTTGGGGAGGGGCGAAGGGGAGAAGCTGATTGCTGGGTAAGGGGTTTTACTTTGGTGTGATGGAACATTGTGGAACTAGATAAAGAAGGTGTTTGCACAAGATTGTGAATATACTAAACACCACTGAATTGTTCACAGCGAAAAATAATTTCGCTAGACGTTGTCTAATATCCCTGGGGAGGAAAAGCAAACTCATCCCAGTTTGAGAACCATTGCTTTAGAGTAAGTGTACTTACTCTGTACACTTTCGTAGCATAAATTACTTTAGTGGGGAGAAAAGTCCTCCTGCAGCTTTTACAGAGAGTCCAGGATGGTGAAGTAGATGTAAACTGATGTGACTCGGGTCAGAGATACAGGTGTGCCTGGTTCCAATAAATCAAAGGCTTCTGAGCTGATCAGAAGATGAGGGTTTGTGGGGGAAGGTAATAAAAGCACTCAGTGAGAGACGGGCTCAGGCTTTGATTCCCTGAGTCCACAGAAAGGCTGGTGCATGACCTCAACCAAGTGATCCTTGTGTGTATCACCCCAACTTGATGAGAAGAAAAATGATCTAAAAGCAAAATCAAGGGATTCACATGACAGCAAGTTCCATGAATGGATGCACTAAACTCCATGTCTCACACCTACATCCAAGTCAGTATCTGCCATTCCATCCAGAGCTATGTGAAGCAAGTCAAAATAACTAGTGTGCATGGGAACCATGATAAACCATTAAGAAACTACTAAGCTATGATTGATATTAATTATTTTAAAAGATAGGACACATTTCCAGAAAAAAAATAAAAGTTCAACCTAGATTTTAATGTTCTAGGGAATAAGAGGGTTATCCTTCAGCTATCAACCCTAGTGCCAGTGTGGGGTTCTGGGGATGGCCATGAGGTTCAGTGAGACCAGGTGGTGAAGGCGAGGGGATGGACCAGGATGCAGAGCTTGGAGTCAGACATTTCCTGAGGTGCACAAGCATCACCATGGGAGTGTGATGTGTTCCATTTTGTCCCCCCAAATTCATCTGTTGAAGTCCTAACCCCTAGGACCTCAGAATGTGGCCTTATTTGGACATGGGATCTTTGTAGACATAATTAGTTTAAAGTGAGATCATATAAGAGTAAGATGGGCCCTAATCTAATATGACTGGTATCCTGAAAAGGGGAAATTTGAACACAGATGTACACGGAGGGAATGCCATGTGAAGACTGCCACAAGCCAAGGAACTACCAGAAGCCAGGAGAGAGGCATG
This sequence comes from Monodon monoceros, assembly GCF_005190385.1. Taxonomy (NCBI): domain Eukaryota; kingdom Metazoa; phylum Chordata; class Mammalia; order Artiodactyla; family Monodontidae; genus Monodon; species Monodon monoceros. The sequence continues at coordinate 7,280,992 of NW_021703767.1, forward strand.
AAACAGATCTCCCTCGCAGCTCTCCCAAAGGACCAAACCTGCTCCCACCTTTATCTCTGGACCTCTGGCGTCTGTAGCTGGAGACAATAAATTTCTGCTGTTCAAGCCACTTAGTTTGTGGTGTTTTGTTATAGCAGCCCTAGGAAACTAATATGGGTAACCTGCCTTACTGAGAATATTGTGGCTACAAACCCCATCTTGTATGATCAAAAGATAATTTTATTTATTATTGTTCTTGGAACAACACCAGAAAATATTACTTATATAACACCCCAAAGGAAACTTACTACAATCAAGTGATTTAATATCTGAAGTCTTTCTTTTTAAGACATAAGAGTTTTGATCACTTCATACCCAGTAAGTTTAAAGAACATGGAACTATATCTGTGTGCCAATTTAACTCATAAGTGTTTGAAAATAATAACATTTTATGGTCAGGAACCAATTTTGTTCTGCTTTCATCTTTGAAATATGCTTTAAACATCACATTGTAACTACTCTCATTCTACAAGTTTTTCCAATAGCTTTTGGGCTGAGACCAATAAAATTTTGAACTGAATTGACCCAACTATCTCTAGAAGATAGGAATCTGTTTTTGCACAGCCTTCTGCTGTGATTAATAGAGTGTGTCAGGATGGTATGCAAGACAAAGTAATCACTGGGTTGAGAGCTTGGAGAAACTTAGATGGAACTTGCAACTTAAAGCAAATTTTTCTCCCCCCAAATCTTTTTCACCCCAACATGGTACAACCTTTTTTTTTTTTTTTTTTTTTTTTTTTGCGGTACGTGGGCCTCTCACTGGTTGTGGCCTCTCCCGTTGCGGAGCAACAGGCTCCGGACGCACAGGCTCAGCGGCCATGGCCCACGGGCCCAGCCACTCCGCGGCACGTGGGATCCTCCCCGACAGGGGCACGAACCCGTGTCCTCTGCATCGGCAGGCGGACCCTCAACCACTGCGCCACCAGGGAAGCCCAGTACAACCTTTTTCAAAAACATGCTGTTTGAACTAAATATGTGTTTCAAATAATGGCACCAAATCAAGGCCCAAATGTATATACATTTCTTAACTTATAATATTGATATAAAGCCAATAATAATCATAGTCTGGCTGTTCGTTCCCATTTAGCAGTGAAATATATAAATTTAGGTGACAAAATGTCATTTTCTTGGAGATGTTAATTATATCATGACCCACAGGGTGGGCACATACACAGCTATTTGGTAAGTGAAACCACAGTCCAACAATGTTACACACAGAAGCCCAATCCTCAGAAGGAGACAGTTGCAGACTCATTGCCCTTACTCCTCTTTGAGCAGTTAGGCCTGAGATCCTACCTCATTTTCCTTTAATCAGAGTTCATATAATCTTCGTTGGTATCAGATTAGCTTTATCTGTCCTTGATTTATCGATAATCTTTCTGATGACAATTCAGAGGGGAGTCATCCCTGCAGTGACAGCCTAATTACATCCATGTGCCCATTGAGGGTATCGCATTTGTCCTCACATTTATATGTTGGAGGAATAATGAGAAAGTTAAAACACCAAAGACTGGGTACAATTTTCAAAGACTGAAACTGGTTGGAAAAAAAAAGGTGGAGCAAAAAGACACACACAGACTGAGGTGGGATGCGACTGGTGGTGCTGGAGGGAGGGTTTTAGTCCTCCCTCCTCTCAAATGCAAAAGTAGCCATTAAATCCAAGCAGCACAGGTAATATTAGGCTGTCCTCTAAATATTTCACAAGGTCGAAACCTGGACTCACCAGTTTCTCCCTGAAAAATGAATATCTTTCCAGTATCTCTATTTCCATTTAAAAACATATCATACCTCAAGTTACCCAAGCTCAAAACCTCAAAGTCATTCATTAATTTCATGAACCTCTGGGCATTAAGCTATGTGGTAGGTGGGGAAAGCAGAAACCCACCCCACAGAATGTGCTATGAGCCACAGCAGCAGAAGGGTCCATGGGTCCACAGATGTGAATGCCCCAACTGGCCCAGGATGGGGACTTGACCCTCCTCCACTATGCCAACCACTTACCAAAGAGAAATTGCATTTGGCTCCTTCAGAATGATTAGGGAGAATTACGTGTACCTCATTCCTCATGAGAAGGAAACTCTACTAGTGCCCTTTTATCTCTTCTCCTCACAGATAAAAAGTGAGTTTCATTAGAACAAATTCAAGAAAAGGCAATAAACACGAAGGATTTGTTTCCTCACCGAAAGGTAAGTGCCATGAGAGCAGAAATATTTTCTATTTTGTTCACGCTTGGCAGTTACGTGGCACTCAATAAATATTTGTTGAGTGAATGAATGAAGGAATGAAAGAACGTGTAAGTAAATGAATACATTCCTTCTCTGTCCTCCCGTAACCAGTGCGAGCCAGCAATCCTGCGTAAGTGAACCTGGGAGACACAAACCAAGCCTGGCTGGGCTGTGCCAAAGGCTAGACAGGCTGGCCAGGAGGGGAGGGCTGGAGTGGAGAGCACTCACCAGCCCAGCTCATCGCCTGCCTAAGCCGGGTCCTCCAAGCCAGCTGATGTTTTCATCCCGGCACGTCTGGCTCTGAGTATTCTGTTGCTTCAGAAATCATGTGAGCAGAAGAGGGGTGTTACTTAGTGACCCCCTGAAGTCCTCGCATTTGGTATATGGAATATATACAGAGCATTTGGCATAGATGTCTGCCATTAAAGCTGGGAATCTCAAGGAATAAAGCAGAATTGGTGAGGAGTTCGGGATTAACATACACACACTACTGTATATAAGATAGATAACCAACAAGGGCCTACTGTATAGCACAGGGAACTCTACTTAAAATTCTGTGATAACCTGTATGAGAAGAGAATCTGAAAAATAATGAATATATGTGTATGTATAGCTGAATCACTTTGCTGTACACCTGAAACTAACACAATGTTGTAAATCAACTATACGCCAACAAAATTATATAAAGAAAAAAAGAATTGGTGAGATTAAGAAAGTTAATGATGGAGTCGGGTCACATAGCTGCTGGAAACCGCAGCAAACCACCATCTCTATCACCACAATCCCACTCAGTCTGGACTCCTGGCCAGCAGCTCGTGCTTATGGCCACTCTTAATAAGAGGGGACCTTAGAACCCTCCTTATCAATCTAGCAACACAGCCTCACTGTGTAGACAGCTGCAGCTTGACCTTAAACTATGAGAGTGCAGCTTACCCAGGCATTTGATGTTTTCTTAGCATGGGTGGTGGAACAATATTTGCTGCTTTCTGAATTATCTCAGCCAGACCTGTAGGCAGGTATTTTAAATTATAATCAGAAAGCTCTGTGTGTCTCTGGGGGCACTGGTGTGTTGGGATCAAATTTTAAATTGATAGTACCAGACCAAGGGGGCAGCAGCATCACCCCATTTGGTGTACTCAGGAAAGTGAGGAGTGAATCTCTCCTTACTATGTGCCTTGTCTAGAGGCTCTTAAGTGTCACACCACCATCTGCATCCACTATCATTGCCACCACCTCCATCACTACTGTGCCCACTACCTCTGCAACCACCATCCTCACCACCCCAGCTACCACCACTACTATCATGTCCACCGCCATCATCACCATCATCACCACCATCACCTCCATCATCCACACCTTCACCACCATCACTTCCATTACCACCATCCTACCACTCCCACTACAATCCCTCCACTACTGGTACAGTCACCACATTACTAACCCCACCACCACTACCATGTGATCTCAACTTGACTCTACAATTTTTAGTTGCATAAACTTTAATTCTGGGTTTAGACTTCAGAGATCCAGGCTGGTTTTATTTACAGAAACATGGTAGGTTTGATTTGTCAATAAATAAAGAGGAATAAGGATATGTATTATTTTTACAGTTAAAATATAGATGAAGAGATCATAAAATTTAGATGAATCTTCCCTCAAAATAGGATAAAAGAATTTCATTAAAAAATGGGAAAAATGTCATCTTTTAAGGGAGCAGAAAAGAACAAAGCAAACTTATTTCAGTGTTTGTAGACCCAAAGATTAGAAGTACAGTGGAAAATCTTGTGTCTGGATTACTATGTAAGTGTCAGGTTTGCTAGAAGAATCAAGAAAGAGCTCGAACACCGTGAAAGTGTGCTTCATTTTATTATAAGAGAAGGGGTTGTAGAATAATTTTTTGAGAAAGGAAGTCAAGCTAATTAAGCTGGAGGGAAGGGGAGTGATTTCATTAGGAGGGATGAGATGTTGCCTTCTCAGAGGAGGGGCTGGGCACATAGAGGGGAAGATGAGATCTCAGTGGCCAGGGTGGGCAGAAGTGACCAAAAGGAGGAGCGCAGATGGGTCCAGGTGGAAAAGAACAGCTGTGGATTCCATATTTCAGGACATCGGCAGCCAGCAGGTTCCGTATCTCAGTATTTCTGACAAGCTCCTGCTAAGGTTGATGTTGCTGGTCTGTGGAGGAAGGCGCCGAAGGGCAAGACATTTGAGAAGGAAGAAAACAATCTCAGAAGCAGGCTGAAATCCTGGAAATGCAGCTGGGCTTTCCTGGAAACAGCAGAAGCAGGAGGGGGTGGTGACAGAGGGCAGCACCCCTACTATTACAGGTAAAAATGCTCTTGGGCCCCAGAACATCCAGAAGTAGAGGGAAGACAGCATCCTGAGGAGCACAGGGAGGGTTCCTCTCCTCTGCAGATGCCCTCAGGAGGTGGTTTTCACCCTGCTGCACACTGGATCACCAGGAGAGGTCTAAAAGGCAGCAATGTCTGACCCACTACAACCACCCCTAACAGTCAGGGCTCTCCAGAGAAGCAGAACCCACAAGATGCATGAGAGAGAGAGAGGTTCATTTTAAGGAATTGGCTCATGCAGTTGTGGAGGCCAGCAAGTCCAAAGTCTACAGGGCAAACCAGCAGGCTGGAGACCCAGGAACAAGATGGAGTTCAAATCCAAAAAGCAGTCTTCTGGCAGAATCCCTTCTTGCTCAAGGGAGGTCAGTCTCTTTCTATTAAGACCCTGAACTGACTGGATGAGGCTCACCTGCTTTGTGGAAGACCACCTGTTTACTGATTTAAGTTATTGTCATCTAAAAAAATACTTTCACAGCAACCTCTAGACCAGTGTTTGAGCAAATACCTGGGTTCCATGGCCCAGCCCCATTGACATGTAAAATTAACCATCACACCCTCTCAGAGACAGTGATGTAATTGGTTGGGCTGTAGCATGACCCTCAGGATTTTTAAAGCCCCTCCAAAAAAATTTCTAGGGTGCAGCCAAAGTGAGAACTGTGCTCTAGGAGAACAGACTTTTGAAGCATCAACAGCAGGTTGGGTTCAGGGATCTTCTTTGATTCACTGAAAACCACATGAGGACCAGAAGGAAATCATCCCCAGAGGCCATGTCTCTCAGACCTTTGCAATTTCACAAGAAGAGGCAATGGAAGCAAGTGACTGTGTCTCAAGACAGAAAATACACATCCATTACACTGGGTGGCAACTATGCCACTGGAGAGAGGCAACCCTCCAAGCAGCCTGAGAGACTCCAGACCCAAGACTCAAAGGGGAAGTGGAAACTAAGATGAGGAAACAAGGCTGCCACCATCACAAATTTCTACATTCTGCAAGAAGATAAGAATGTCCCGAATATGTCTCTGAAAATGCCTCCTCTAAGAAAGGAGACAGTACATGAAGGTTAAGTAGGGGTATTGTTAACCTCTTGAAAAGACATTTCTTGCAATGGAATTAAATTCCGGGGTCAGGGTGCCTTGGTCCCAATGGTTTCCTGCAGACATGAAACCAAGGATGATTTTCCCTCTTTATCCTCCAACCTGTCCTCAGATCCCATTCAGCTTCCACTTCGTATTTGACATCAGTAACACAGGTCAAGATTTTACCAAACATGATATCCTGAGAACCCCATTTCACTTGGGATGGCTCCTCCAGGCACTGAGGTTGGTTAATCATGTAGAGTCAGTACTGTGATAATACTGTAGGTCCTAAGATCACTTTAAAAATTTACTGCAGTATAGCTGATGTACAATATTATGTAAGTTATAGGTGTACAATATAATGATTCACAATTTTTAAAGGTTATACTCCATTTATAGTTATTATAAAATATCGGCTATATTCTCTGTGCTGTACAATATATCCTCATAGTTTATTTTATGCATAATGATTTGTACCTCTTAATGCCCTACCTCTATCTTGCCCTTCCCCCCTTTCCTCTCCCCACTGGTAACCACTAATTTGTTCTGTATACCTGTGAGTCTGCCTTTTTGTTGTTGTTGTATTCACTAGTTTGTTGTACTTTTTAGATTCCACATATAAGTATATTCTAAAGTGGAGACTGAGAAATTGAACTAACTCAACGTCTAAAGTCCTGAAGACATTAAGTCCACTGTGTGGCCCAGCTCACACAGGATGGTTGAAGAAAGCCAGACTCTTAACAAAGGGAAGAGGGCTGTAATTTCATTGAGTGTTAATTTAAAATCAGGAATTATAGACTTTGGACTTGACTTCACAAGAACAAGAGTATTTAATTTTGGACTTTACTTCAGACACAAAATTAGTTGAACTTTAACTTACAAGAACATTTAATATTTGTGGCCTTTTATCTCTCCCTGAAAATCTGTGCTGGTCCTTAGAGTTGTTTACACTCTTCCAGCTCTTGTCCTCCAGGCAGGTGGGAGAATTGGGCTTCCGTGCCTCTTTGGAACTCAAGCACCACACGTAACTTGCGTTGGCCCATAGAATGTGAGCAGAGGGGACAGTGATACTTCCAGGAGGAAGCTGTAGGCACCAGCGTGTGCTTAGCTAAGCTTGAAGTTCCCTCTGACACATGACCAGCAACACTCCAGATGGCTACACTCTCAGGTGGGTACCAAAGTAAAGACCATGGTGATGCAGAGCAGAGCCCTCTGTGGACCAGTGAAATCTATGGAAAGTAATTTAATCTTAAATTTAAATTTAAGAAAGTGTTAATCCACTGAGATCTGGGGATTACTCTTTACTGTAATATAGCCTAGTCTAGTCTACTAAAACAGAATTTAATAAAAGAAGGCTTTACATTTAACTTCAAGTCATCTCCAGGTTGTTGACATTGTATTCCCAGTTCATCTAATGTTGACTTTTAATCACATTGCAGAATCTCAGATAAGCTACATTGGGCAATAGGGCTGGGAAAAAATGCAAAGAAATATAGAAAAGAATAAATATTCAGCCTTGACTCAAGCTTGGCTCAAAGTTAATTTAAATATTTCAGTATTCTAAGCCAATGGACAGCTTCTGGGAACAAAACATATCCTTCCCAGAAGCTGTCACAGGAAGGTATCCCAAGGGGGAGTGGGCTGTTGAAGGTGGGAGTAAAACTGGCCTGATGGATGGCCCCACAGAGCAGGACACTACACCCCTGCCTGACCAGGGGCTTAATGCTTAAACCAATTGTTAAGCATTAAGAGAACAGAAAAGCTGCGGGACCTGGAGTCCCCATTCTTCGTGCATGCATGTGGAAGGGATGCTACTTGACTTACCTTTTTGGCCTCTTGTTCCAGTCTCACTGGCCACTCTCTGCAGAGGTGTGGGTGACTGCTGATGGCTTGTGTTCCATGACTGTGGGGAGCTGATCTATTAGAAGAGTGTAAACAGTATGAATTCCATCTCCTTTCTCCCCTCTCCACCCAGGACCAATGAGAGGCAGCAATCTTGGATAAAATGTCTGATTTGGAGACCCAACTTTACCCTCATGAGCTGCTCCAAAAACCAGATGGGAGAAGGGACACGCAGAGAGGTGGCGAGCCCAACACACAAATGCAGGAGCCTCATCCAATGTCCTCTCTGTGGTCAGCAGCAAAGCTGACGCTTTGGTCTCCATCTTTCTGTCCTTGTGTCTGCTTTTCAGTTTCCCATATGGAAAACCTACATCCATGATGTGGCAGCAATAACTACAAGGGGTCCATCTTGTGCCCGAGTGTTGTGGTCACATTGGTTTCCTGTGGCTCCTGCTGTTACCAGCTGCTCACCAAGGCCAAGAGGACCCCTGAGGGGCAAAAAGTCTCTGGCAGACTTGCAGAGAGCTACTGGGTGGTTGAAGGGTGTGTGTGTGGGGGGTGTGTGTCTTTGGAAACCTGGGGGTTGGTGGTACTGTGGAGACACAAAAGATGGGCAAAACTCTTTGCCTCCACAGAGAAGTGGCAGTTGAGAGAGAAGCAAGAAACTCTCACCCAGTATGAGCCAGGAGGGATGTTTGGAAGAGAGTGAAACCCTATAGTAAAATACTTCGTGGTATTAATTCATTGCATCTAGAGGGGAACCCACTTCTCTGGGACATGTCTGTCATCTAGTTATTTTCCATAGCACTATTTGGGGTACTTGCAAAGTTCTTGGCAATATTAATTACATTTCTTAATGTAAAAAGGGTATGAAATGGGAATTCCCTGGTGGTCCAGTGGTTAGGACTCTACACTTCCACTGTCGGGGGTCCAGGTTCTATCCCTGGTTGGGGAACTAAGATCCTATAAGCTGTGTGGTGCAGCCAGGAAAAAAAAGGGGTATGAATTAATGAAATTTCTGTCACCTATCCTTAACTTTCTCTTCTCACTGCTAATGCCCAGTACAGCCCTTTATCATCATTCCTCTGGATTAATTGGCCCTGAAATGATACTGAGAGAGATCAGTATTCCCCCCCTCCACCACCACCTCCAGCTTCTCAATCTAAGGCCACTTTGGAAGGAGAGCAAGGCCCTGCACGGGCCAGCAGAGGAGTGAAGGTGGTCCTCCTGGTGCACTCTGAGGCTCTCTGGCTGGGCAGCCCCAGCCCCACAGGCTGGGGGAGGGCAAGTCCTGTGGAAGGGAATCCCGGAGAAGGAAAAGACAGAGCTTGCCCCCTTGGAATGTGAGAGGTTGTTTCCCACGATCAAGGAGAAAAATGAGCTGAACTGGCCTCTGTAGGAACCAGAGGAGATTAAACGTCTGTCCATTACACTCCTTCTAGAAAGGAAATCTGTTATAACTTAAGTTGATGGAAGGGGAGAAAGAGCTAACCTCCTCAGGTAGAGACTTGCAGAAAGGATGTGGTTAAAATGTTTAACCAGCTCTTTCCAAGCAGTAATTTCAAGGAAATGGTTGGATCTTTATGTAGTTGGGGAACTGGCTCATATGTCTAGGTAACTGAGGGTACAGGAGCAGAGCATCATTGAAAAGGCTAACACTGTACAGTATATCATGTGAAATAGCAGTGTGTGGGGGGGGTGCGGGCAGGAGAGGCTTTATGTGGCCAGGAGAACATCCTCTTCTTTCCTCTGAACATGTGGGTCTGTCTTGGGTAGGGGTGGGACCAGGTCTGATTGGTCACACAAGGGAGGGTGGTGTGATCCAACAGTTCCTACAGGACATGATGGGGGTCAGGGGAAGAGCCACATCTGTAGCTCTTCTGGTCAGTGAGACTTCAAAGAGGCTCTGACTTGGAGTCTCCAAGGATCCCCAGATTTTGCTGCAGGCTATATAACACAGCCTTGAGGAACTTCACTCCTAGGCAGAGAGGCATCAATCCCAAGGCGGGACCTGTACTTCTAGGGGAGTGGCATTTCTTTATAAATTGGTGAAGATGGTCAGTGCTGAGGCGAGAAGGGGAGGGAGACTCAGACCCTGGACAGGAAGCTACCTAGAAACTGAGGGCATTCCTGAGCTCTTCCAGGGAGTTATGAGAAGGTTCACAGTTCATGTGCAATCTTAAATATTGTCCTGAAAAGCATTTAAATTCTTTCACTTACTCCAACTGAGTGGGAAAGCCTGCTTTGATCACACCAAGTTGTGTGGTGGTGGAGGAGAGAATGGAATCTTCAGGAAACCAAAGTGGGTCCCCCTCGGTGTGCTTAAGATCATCTCAATTCCTACGTTGCATATTTAGTTTCCTAGATTTCCTTCTAACATTTTTATTACTACATTATTTACATTTGAGTTTTTAAACCGATTAATCTTGCTGTTATTGCTGAGTAAAAATGTTACCCCCAAATGCAGTGGATTAAAATAATGGCCATTGTATTTTTCTCATGATTTTGTGGGTCAGGAATTCTGGAAGGGCTCAGCTGGGCTGTTGTTGCTTGGAGCCTCTCATGTGGTTACAGTCAGATGTCAGCAGGGCTGCAGTCATCTGAAGGTTGAACCGGGCTGGGTGTTCAAGATGGCTCATCAGTAAGTCTGGCAACTGATGCTAGCTGTTGGTGGGGAGCTCAGCTGGGTGGTCAGCCAGAGTAATTACATGTGGCTTCTTTAGCAAGTCTGTCTCAGCAGGTCCTTTGCTGACCTCACTTTTAAAATAATGCAGGGTCAGGTACTTCCCTGGCAGTCCAGTGTTGAAGACTCCATGCTGCCAATGCAGGGGGCATGGGTTCAATCCCTGGTTGGGGAACTAGGATTCCACATGCTGTGTGGGGCAGCCAAAATTTTTTTAAAATAATTAATAAATAAATAAAATTATGCAGGGTCATTTCAACTGTTAAAGTTACAAGCAAGTCACTAAGATTAACTCAGATTCAAGGGTGTCCTCCACCTCTTGGTAGCAGAGGTGACTAGGAATTGTGGACACATTTTAGAACCACCACAAATTCCTCCTATCAAGAGACTGAGTCTACTTCCTTGAACGTGGGCATAGCCATGTGACTTGCTTTGGCCAATGGGATATCACAAAGCTGGTGAAGCAGAGGCTTGAAAAGTGCTAGTGCATTGAGGTAAGCCCTCTCTTGCTGTTCATAGGAAGTCTGCAACCACCATCATGTGAACAAAGCCATAGAGGCCTTCTGGACAATCAACAACACATAACCCAGTTGCCTCCATCAACCCTTCTATCAGTAGCCCTGTGAGTGAGGTCAGGCAGCCAGCCTTCAGCTAGCTTTCCATGTGGCCTCAGAACTGCCAGCTGACTGCAGACACATGAGTGAACCCAGCTAACACCACATGGAGCAGAGACAAGCCTTCCTGGCTGAACTAAACCAAATCACTAACCTACAGAACTGTAAGCAAATAAATGGTTGCCATTTTAAGCCACTTATCTGGGTGTGTTTGTTATGCAGCAAAAACTAACAGATACACTAGCTGCTCTCTTCGTCGTCCTTCTTGTCCAGGTCTCACTCACCTTCCTGGGCTCCAAAGTATTTTTTTTTTTTGACATCACAGAGAATTTATTGCTTGAACATAGGAATGAAGCAACAGAGAGAACCACAGTGAATCCAGTGTGTGGTTTGGGGACTGAGGACCAGCATTATTAGAAGATAGAGGACAAATGTGCTTCAGATGTTTTCACAGGCATGTTAACGTACAATTGTTATCATGTTTATGTACTATTTTGAATTTTAAAAAAAGATTTAAGACATTTTAATTCTTAGATGGCATGTGTTAGTTTTACTTTTAGTTATTAACACAGTTTTCGGTGGAGGAGGCAATAGGGAAAGTACTCCTATTTTTTCGTCTATACTATACAATAAGTGTAGATCAAAGTTTCACATGCTGAGACTATCTTAGAGTCATAGAAATGGACGTGAAGAGACTTCAGATATTGCCTCCAGCCTCTCTCATTAATGAAGGAAGAAAGTGGCCCTCATAATTTCTTGGAACTTCACTTTTCAACATTTTAAAGCTTACTTTTCAAAGTTTAATTTAGCAAATGGGAAGAAAAACGAAAAGATCAGTGCCCATAATATCACTGTCTGTTCCTCCCAGAGGCCAGGGAATGTTATTTATGGTCTTAATGTAGGGGGACAAATTATAGGACACTGATGACTAAGCCGACCCATCCTCATCTCTCACAACTCCATTATGTATATTTCAATCCAATTACAGTCAGAGCAGGCAACTCAAGAACTAAAAGCAAGAATTGGGCTCCATCAATCAGAATTAATTTTACCTAAATGACATTTGAGATGCACGGATATGGCATTTGTGATTAGACGCTGGAGCTGGCATCCACCCCACAGAGAATACTAATGCTGATTCCAGTCCCAAGTGGCACTAGGCATCCTCACGGCTGACTGCCAAACCGTGCCCTGAAGATCCCTTTGAAAACCAGCTTGTCAAATGTTGGGAGAGCTGCGATGAGTCTGCAGGGATCCATTTAGAACCCCTGCTCCTCATTCATATTCATCCTTTTGGTATGAATTCACAAGTGATGGCGGCTGCATCATGTTCTGTCAGTTCCTAATGCCTCTCAGAAATATGGGCGTTTTTAACAAGAGATGGCCTGATTGCAAAGCAAACACTCTGGGGTAATTTTTTTCTGGAGGGAGAGCACTTTGGGAAAATAGGACACTTCCAACAGTCTTCCTGCTCATCTGTCCCGTTCACTGTGTCACTATGCCAGCACCACGTGGACACAGCACATGTGACACATCGACTGTTTCCATGGATCTCCCTCTTTTTTGACACAATGGCCAGATTTTAGGTGGAAAATAGTGGTTATTTCTTCAAGTTATGAAGAAGAACCATAAAGAGAAGTATTCTAGCAAGAGATGTAGGTGAGATGCAAAAGGAGTGAGCCACTCTTCCCTCCCTTCTCTCTGGGGGATAAACAGGCGTGAACCTGGAGGTTTGTGAGAGCAGCACAAGAGGTCCTGGAAAAGATGGACGCCCCTTTCTGTGGCTCAGCACCCACGGGCAGGGCTGCCTGGAGGACTGAAGAAAGCCTCAGCTCTCCAGCTTAGAATCCTGGCTCCACCACTCACCATGACATCACCTGAAAAGACAGGTTCCTGAACTTCTGCACCTCGGTATCCTCATCCATATTACATGGGGGCTTTTTCCGCCATGTAATAATATTCTTAACACAATACCTGGAGAATCGTGAGTATTTGCGAGATGTTAACTTTTATTATTATCACTAATAACATAGTAAAGATTTCCCCTACTAAAACATTCCATAGATCTTGTCTATTTCCAGATTTGGCCATGGGTATTATGTTTTGACCAAAGATATACATCATGAGGTAGTTTCCAAGAGGTGGAGATTCATGTGTCTGCAAAACAACATTTTTCTGCGTATCTTTCTTAGATGTCCGCATAGCCTTGTCTTCTTTAAATACATTTATTGAGTTAGCATATCATGTCTACTCTAGAAGTTACAAGGGCTAGACTGGGATCTGAAGGATTTGAAGGGTCTGATTTTGTGACCTCCTGGCACAGAAAGTCATTCAATTTCTTCACTCTCGGTTTCCTTATTAGCACAATAATGTTTGAGGTGCCAGATGATCTCAAGATTTTCTTCAGACTAACACTCCAGTTTAATAAATTTTTAACCCATGCTTTGGAGAATTTGTCTGCCATTCTTCTTCCTCTATTCCCATTCCCTGGCACATAAGAGGTACTAAATTATCATTTCTGGAGTAAACAAATGGATAAAAAATAAAATTCATATGGGAAAATGAAATTCGATTGATCCTTTTCCACATGAAGGAAAAAAATAGTTCTTATTCCATTGATTGGATACATCAAGCAAAATTACTGCTTCTGTTGGCTTTATTGTGCTGTCCACGTAGTAAATGCATAAAGTAATGATAATAATGTCCTTTTAGGCTTACAATAAACATATAAAAGTACACTTCAGCAATAATATGTAGTTCATGAGGGTAATAAATGAATTTAAAGTATTCTACTGTTCTTGAATTTTCTGGGAAGGGATAGAGGCACAATATTTGTCTTTAATAAATCAGGAGAGTGTATTTTACCTTGGATTATAGTCACTAGAAGAATAGTAAGTGAATATATATCTTCGATAGTGAATTGAGTGGTGTTCCCCAAAATGTTATGCCCATGTCTTAACTCCTGAAACCTGTGATTGTGACTGTATTTGGGGGAAGGGTCTTTGCAGATGTAATTAAATTATGGCTCTTGAGATGAGATTATCCTGGATTATCCAGGTGGACCCTAAATCCAATGGCAAGTGTCCTTATAACAGATAGATGAGGAGAAGACAGACAATGTGAAGATGGAGGAAGATGTAACCACAAGCCAAGGAATGTGGACAGCCACAAGAAGCTGAAAGAGAAAAAAGGCACAGCCCTGAAGACACCTGGATTTCATACTTCTGGCCTCTAGAACTGTGAAAGAATATATTTCTGTTGTTTCAAGCCACCAAGTCTGTGTTAATTTGTCACAGCAGCCACTGAAAACTAATGCAATATCTAAGTTCATAATGGAGAAAAAAATAACTTCTAAAAACCAAAAAAATAATTATTTTTTATCATAGTCACAGAGATGACAAGGAATTCACAACCTATAAAGCCTGCAATGGGCTTTTATATATTCAGAATATATAAAGAGCTCCCATAAATCAAGAAGAATAGAAAGAGCAAACTAGAAATGTAGGCAAGAGGTTTGAACAGAGTATATCCAAGTGGCCAATAAATACACGAAATTTTACAGGGAAATATAAGACAAGAGTCACACATGCCCAGTGGAAGGCAAAAGTGAAAACAGCAGGTGATGTCAAGTGGTGATGTGGACATGAGGCAATGGGAACACACTCACTGCTTGTCGGAGTGTAGATTGGTACCACTGTTGTAGAAAACTGTTTGGCATTATTTACTAATGGCAAACATGAAACTCTGTCTCCACTCCTAGGTATTCTACTCCACGGTATATACCAAATGTAAATGTGTCCATATGCACCAAGAGAGAATGTTTTCAGCAGCATTACTCTTAGAGTAGAAAGCTAGAAACAACCCACGTATCTATAAACAGTAATAGTGATAAATAGATAGCAGTATATTATAGATAATAATAAATATGGACAAAGAGTAAATATTAAGAAGTAATAAGAAATGTACAAACTCTAGATACATATAACAACATGGAATCTCAGAAACCTACTGAGTGAAAGAAATCAGATACAAAACAAGGCATGATGTGTATAATTTATTTACATAAAGAAATCAAAACTAAGCCACAGTGTTTCTGTGGCTTAAGAGGTCAAAGAATAAATCAAAGCAAGGAAGAGATTATGAAAGTAGGGATGGTGGTGCTCTCTGGGTGAGAGGGTGGAGCAGTGATGGGAGGGATGATGGGTGGCTTTTGTGGTACCTGCGATGGTTGGTCTGGGTCGGTTTGTGATGCATCCTTATGCTGTACATTTCCGTTTTGTACAGTTTTTTGTAGTGTGCTATATTTCATAATAAAGATGGTTTAAACATTGTAAAATATTCGAGGGGAAAGCACATGTAAACTGCAAAGGACCAGTGATTGAGTCTTCACTGAAGTGAACACCCTCCCCCTTTACTCTTAAGTCTATTCCCTGAAATCAAAGAAAAGATTAGATAAAGGGAAGCACTGTGTAGTGTGACCTAGGACAGAAGTCTCCAGCATGTGGGTGGAGGAGGGTCCTGACACAGCAGGGGGACCAGGCCTGAAGGGTCGAAAGAAACTTGGAGCCACCACATCTCCTTGAACCACTTCCAGAAGCCCCTATCCATGGCATGAGGACACAGATTCTGTCACTCATCTATGGACTACCTGGAGATGGAACCCCCCAGGTGATGCTGTGTCTTGCCCCTGATGTCCTGATATATCTCTAAGATCAGAGCCTGATTCTAGCTGGAATGGTGAGCCTTCCAGTCCAAGAGCTGCAGCCCCAGCTGAAGGAGGGTCTGTCGTGAACTCAAGGACGTTGAAATTCCAAGGACACGTGACCTTAGATCTGTCCACGGCTAACAGTCATCTCAGGATTTCTGACAATCTGCTCAGTGAAAGTCTTGGTAGATCGAAAAGAATCATCCTGACAGACCAAGAAATTGTACAACACACCTGTATGCCCTGGGCCCCCTCGTACTTATCCTGGTTGCCTCACCTGAGAGGTGTTGGTGAGAGTTGAATCACAGTGAGACCTGAAAGTTTGCAAGGAATCTACCAACAGGGAAAGAAAGATCTCCTTATCCTCAGGCCCTAGAATGTGGACTGTAAGGCCTTGCATCACCAGCTGTGCCCCAGGGTCACATGCTGTGTGACCCTCAACTTATGCTGGGGGAGGATTTTGCTGGGTTTGGGAGAGATTTCGTTTTCCCAGTGCCTGCCATGGACCCCACAACCTCACTTTCACCATCGACTCCACCTCTGAATCCACTTACCTGACCTGAGCTTCCAGAAGATGGGGAAAATTTGCTTTCTTAGGATCTGCTCCTAAGAGGATTCAAATTTTAGACACTCTCACCCCCCATCCCAGATCCCCAGAGAAGAGAAATAAGACTCCACAAAGAATGCATGTGGAAGGGAAGTATTGAGTGGCTATGATTAAGAGCTGTCTTCTCTTATGTTCTCACTTTGTCTTAAAATACTTCGAAGATAACTCTGAGAGAATAAGTAAAAAACTGATAACATAGTTGTCTCCGAGGATAGGAGCTGGGTAGTTGGGAGACATAGGTAGGAGGGAAACTTCACTGTGGATCCTTTGTCCCTGTTGAATTTTGCAACATGCTTGAATAATACCTACTTAAAAAAAAGAAAAATAGTCAAAGAAAAATGGTATAAATAATTTAAGAATAAAGAATGAAAAGGAGAAAACGGATTCAGTGCTAAGCCTTGACTTTTAACTATTTTTCATCTATACTTTTGCTTTCTACAACAGTATCTTGAGTTATCAGGCAAATGAAAAACTTACTGAGTGAAAAAAAAATTACTGAGTGAAAAGAATAATACACCATATTTCCTATAGGACCTGGCCCTCTGTCTTGAGAAGAATATGTATTTGATTAATAAATAATAAATTAATGATCTTTTTGAAAAAAAAAAACACAAGGTTTTACTTCTGTATCCAAAACATTTTTCCTAAACCAGGAATTTCTTTCATAAATCAAGGTCATCTAATATTTGACATTGGACAAAATATATAAACAAGTCTGAGAAGCCCAGGAAGCTTGATTTCTGGGCCTGCGGACCCCATCCAGGACTTGAAATCACCCTTGGATCTCCTTTTGTGGAGAAGCTCTTCAGGGCTTTCTGGGCAGATAGAAAGGGGAACATGACCATGGGCGCAAATGGGCATCTGAAATTAATGTTTCTTACACTGTTGCTCCATTCTCTCCCTTTTGATCCTAACTTCAATTCATTAATTCTATAAATACTTATTGAACATTGTGCAAACTTTTCTCACCACAGTGCATATGCACAATGAATAGTTTTCATAAGTTTCATGTAGTTGTTGTAGGCTGTGAGAGGTTAAGCTAGCATTCATCTTACATTTCACTCCATCCCACCCCCCATTTCCCTTAAATCAGCCCTTTCCTCTGCCCAGTGAAGAATCACATGCCTGGAGGGATTGTTTAGGAGAAATCTAGCAACAGTTCTCTCAACTGATCTTTGTCCTTCAGAGCAGAACTTCAAGACTTCTGGGCAATGTATGTACCACTAATTTACAAATGGAAAAGTTGAATAGAGATAAATTCGCTTTGCTCGCTAGAGGTGGTGGCTTCATAAATGTTCAAGATTGTCTCTTATTCTACACATTAAACTCACACTTACCCTCATCAACATGTCCATTAGTTTAGTGTAATGAATCCCAAAGACTAAACAGATGTACTTGCCTGCGTGCTGAGAAACAATAATCATTCCACTATATTAAAATGTCTGCTCAGCCATTTTTCTTTGATATGCAAACACAAGATCAGCATTAATGTACCATAAAAATGTGAGACTCTGTACCCAGTGGCATCTATTTCAGTCTGAAGAGTCTGTGTCTGCAAAAAGCTGGCATGTTCATGCATAAAATCATACCAAGTGCTGTGTTTAACCGCTCCCCTAACCTTGAAATCTGCAGACACCCTTCCATCCCAGTGTGCTCACTGAAAGGACCTTTAATGTCACAGATGAGCAGGAGTAGCAGAATACCTTGAAATGGTGAAGAATGTGCCAGGCAAACAGCTGTGTGCTCGCTTCATATCGAGAAGGCAAATTGCTGATGTACCAATCCTTGGTTATCACAACAACAGAGCGTCACTAGAAGATCAATTGATGTCTGTGTTTTTAGGAGAAACAGAAAAGGGAGGTGGACACTTTTAATAAAAAAGTGGACACTTTTAAATGCAAGCTGTGTGTAAATAATATAGCAAGCAAATTTTAAAGTAAAGGGACTAAAATCCATCAGGACCTTCTGGATAATATTGCAATGACATTAGCTTACATTTTCAAGTCCTTGGCCTTTTATGGTGGACTCATTCTGATTCCTACAACAACCATATGGGGACAGGACACAATTACAGGTGAAGAATCTTGAGCTTCAGCTATATTAAATGACTTTTCCAAGGTCATAACTTCAGCAAACCATTGTGCAAGAACCCTTAGCCCCAATGTTTTTCTCTAAATAGAGGTCTAGAATGGCCCAGCAGGAATTGTGTTTTCCCCTCTCCCTGTTCACTATGGCTTTGCCCAATTATAGTTCACTGATGCCAAGTACCCTTAGAAAAGGCAGACCTGACTACCAGGAAGAGGAAAGATGCCCTCAGTGGAGGGCAGTGGGTAGCAGCCTACCTGACATGAGGATACACAAACTAAGAAAGGCCAGCGTGAAGATACTTAGAATTGTCAGAAATCGGAGGAGTTGCTAGGTAAGAAATACAAACAGAGACCACAGGCCAGGCCACATGAAGTAATGAGGGGCTGGAGAAGGCAGCCCATTAATAATCCAGGGTAGTGACTGTTAGGTGACAACAAAGGTTGAGACCACATAGGGTGGGCCTCTCATTTTATTGGAGTGAAGCAAGGATTTGAGGTTTGTTGTTGCTCTTGGTACCAGCACATCCCTAACGCAGAAAAGACAGTGCATTTGGCTCATGGCATTCTAGATGGTTCCACTGACCTCACTGCACATCTTGAGAACAGGCTGACATTGCACGCAGAGCTCAAGGAAGCACACTCTTCTAGAAGCTTAGGTAAAGAAAATTCTTTCTGAAGACAGTCGGAAGGTTACTTACATCCTCTGGAGAAGGTAAATCAGCATTCATGCACAGATGCCACACAATGACAGCTAAAATGTCTATCCCTATGGTAACCTCTTTGTGACCATATCACGTGATAAAAACAATGAGACCCCAAACCAAATTCAGATAAAAACAATAAAAATATTTTATATTATCAAGAAGGCTGTTTGAATGTATTCTTTCATTTAATAAATATTTATTGAGCATCCTCTATAAGACAGATAGAGTCTAGGTACTGGGGATAGAACAGTGGACAAAAGAGTTTTACTCTTATGTAGAGACAACAAGTACATATATACAATGTCAGATATGAGAGATGCTATACGGAAAAAAGAGCAAGGTGGGGATAGGAGTATCTGGGGAATTGCTATCTATCTGTCTATCTATCTATCTATCTCTATAGCTACGTCTATACATAGCTATAGCTACATATCTGTATGTAGCTATAGAGGGGGAGACCTCTCTGATAAGGAGATGTTTGAGCAGACCCTAAAGGAAGCAAGGAAATGAATCTTATGGATACTGGAGGGGGTGCACTCCAAGAAGAAGAAAGTGCAGCAGCAAAGGACTGGGGTAGAAGCTCACTTTGCTCAATCTGGGAGGCCAGCCTGGTTGGGGAGGCGTGAGTGAGAAGGAAAGTGGGGTGTGAGGCAGTCCAATCATTGGGACTGAAAAGAGTGAAGGTCATGTAGGGATCTGGAAATATTTGGGCTCTTACTGTGAATGAAATGAGAGTCACTGGACCGTCTGCACAGGGATGTGACAGGATGGGTTTTTCAATGGTCCTCTAGCTGAGAATTGACAAACGGGGTGTGAGGATGGAAGCCAGGAGACCAGATAAGAGAACATTGCATTTGCAACATGGATTTAAAACCATTTTCACTTTCCTTTAATAGTGAAATTTATTCTAGGTGTATAATTGAGTCTTGAGCTGGTAATTATTAATGTCATCAATTAGCAAGACACTTAAAAAGTAAAAAACTAACACACTTAAAAACCAGAACATAAAGACACTGCCTAATTTTTCTTTGTTGTCTATAAAGTTACTGGATACTCAATATTTCAAAAATACCATTAATCTTAATGATAATTGTTTAGAGGTTCCTTTGAAGTCTCTTACTCAGTAGCAAAATCCTCATTAGGAGAGCACTCATTCAACCCTTTGAGGAAAAATGGCTAAACAGATACATAGGAATCAATACATACCAATAAATTAAACTACTTTCCTTTGTCAACAAATCTAGAAGGGATTTAGGAAACACTGTTAACATTTTAAGATAAAAGTATTAGAATAAATTATGTGGTAGAGAATATTAGCTATAGAGTTGAATGAAAGCATAGATGTTTCCAATACTTCAGCAGCTTATATATTTTCTAGATTCTATTCCAGTAAAGAGATGTTTCAATACCTTCACTTATGTATTTGCTACATTCTATTCCAGTAAGGAGATGAATAATAAATGACATTTTTTATGAGCCACCAACTGAAAACTTTATTGGAGAAGACATCTTCATAAGAGTAATTTGTAAAATAGAAATGCTTGATGGAAAAACAGCATAG
This sequence comes from Monodon monoceros, assembly GCF_005190385.1. NCBI lineage: Eukaryota > Metazoa > Chordata > Mammalia > Artiodactyla > Monodontidae > Monodon > Monodon monoceros. Next base: position 7,301,483 of record NW_021703767.1, read on the forward strand.
TGGAACCCCTGATGGAGTGGCTGCTTTGACTGGAATTTTAAAGAACCATTTCTAGGTGAAGATTACAGAGACAGCCCCACATGTGAAGTTTATGTACTGCATCCTTCAAAAGCAAGGTGCTGCAGCAAATGTTGTTGCATCTATAAAAGTGAAACCTGTGCATTTGTTATTAATTGCTGCATAACAAATTACCACAAACGTATTGGTTTAAAACAGCCCACATTCATGATCACATCGTTTCTGGGGTCAAGAGTCCAGGCATGGCTTAGTTGGGTCTGCTGCAGCAGGGTTTCTCTCAAGGCTGCAATCAAGGTGAAGGCTAGGGCTGGGGTCTCATCTGAGGCCCGACTGGGGAAGGATCTGTGGTTGGGAGGATTCAATTCTTCACTGGCTGTAAGACTGAGGATCTCAGCAACTTGCTTGTTGTTGGCTGAGGGATGCCTTCAGTTCCTGGCAACAGGGTACTCTCCATACACCAGCTTAATTCATCAAATCCAGCAAGGAAGAGAGTCAGTGGAGACAGTCACTAGCTGAACATAAGTTACAATCTTATGTAATATAATGATAGACATGACAGTCCATCACCTTTGTCATATTCTACTGGTTAGAAGCAAGCCACAGGTCCCACAGGTCAAGGGGAGGGGGTTCTACAGGGAAGTGTGTATTAGGATGTCCGGATCATAGGATCCACATTAGAGTGTGCCTGACAAAACCTGCATCAGGTAGTAGAATCTGTGCAACACTTTGTAATGAGTCAGGAATAACCAGGAAAATTGTCCATGAGGGTAAAGTTTCACTGGCTTTTTGATGACAAAATACTTAAGAGAGTTGTCAAAATTAAAAAAAAAATCACGTATGTTTTCTTTATGCAATGACAAGTGTTCCAGAAAAAATAAGTGACAATGATACACTACTTAAAAGATGTTTTGAAAAGTTAACATTCCCTTTGAAAAGAGAGGTGATGCTTTAATGACAATTAAGAAATGACTTCAATGAAACACAGGGAGGAGAAACCGGAAAACAAGAAAACTGATTATCTGTAAGGTGTAAAGGACATAAGACGAAGGTATCTAAGAGAGAATAATACTTCTCTGAATTTAACTTAATGTGTACTTTTGACTTTTAGAAGCACGTAGATGTTCAATATTTTTTCCTTTTTAAAAATTTTGGTTTGGTTCTTTTTGGTTTTTTGTTTGGTTTGGTTTGGTTTGGTTTTTTTTTTATGTTGAGTTGTATGAGCTGTTATATATGTTGAATATTAATCCCTTATTAAACCAGTAAGGATGAGAAGGGGGAAATAAAATTTAAAACAATGTAAACTGAGTAAAAAAGAGGGAAAAGAAAAAGTCTTCCATTCCCATTCCCTCCAACACTACAAAGCAACAAAATATTATCTACCACTTTCAAAGAACAAATTATGAAAAGAACTTTTGTTGCTTGGGATTTGCATTTGTTTATGTTTTGAGAGGGATAGAATAGAAAATTTCTTTCCAAATCTACTTTGGTGGTAGGAATAAAAAACAAAGAAAAAGGAAGGAAGAAGGAAGGAAGGAAGGAAGGAAAGGGGGAAGGAAGGAAGGGAGGACGGAAGGAAGGAACGAAGGAAGGAAAGGAGGAAGGAAGGAACGAAGGAAGGAAAGGAGGAAGGAAGGAACGAAGGAAAGAAAGGAGGAAGGAAGGAAGGGAGGAAGGAAGGAAGGAAGGAAGGGAGGAAGGAAGGGAGGAAGGGAAGGGAAGGGCTACTTATAGAGAGAGCATTTTAAAAATGGATGTTTGCAAATGTTGCCCAATGTGATGAAAATGTGTCACCTATAAAAACTCTAATATCTGCAGAGAAAATGAAATTGCAAAGAATTTAAAAAAATATTTTAAATGGGGCTTCTCTGGTGGCGCAGTGGTTGAGAGTCCGCCTGCCGATGCAGGGAACGCAGGTTTGTTCCCCGGTCTGGGAAGATCCCACATGCCGCGGAGTGGCTGGGCCCATGAGCCATGGCCACTCTGCGCGTCCAGAGCCTGTGCTCCGCAGCAGGAGAGGCCACAGCAGTGAGAGGCCCACGTACCGCAAAAAAAAAAAAAAATTAAATGAAGTTTATTGAGTTTTAAATCCATTTGTTAACTTTAAATATATATGATTATTTAATTTAGCTTTTAGGTATGATTTTGGACGAAGAAGGTGGTTCTCTTTCTCTCTTTCTCTGTCAGATACCCAGAAGAGAGGGAGAAAGAGTACGAGACAGAAGAGAAAGAGAGAAGGAAGGAAGGAGGGAAGGGAGAGAGGGAGACACACACACACACACACACACACACACACATTCATACTGGTGATAGTACATATATTGATAGTTGAACATAAATTTGACCTGTAGGTGCACAGTTTGCTCTTTTGGTTGGAGCAGCAGTGGCCAAGCCAGATTATGGGGGGCCATACTGAACCCTCCTGGAGGTGACCAAATGTCAGCCCCATTAATGAGCCTCACCTGGGATAGGAAAATGCTGTGCCCCGTGAAATCACCTGGAAACGCAAGGGTCCCGAAACAGGAAGCAAATTTGCTCTTGGGGTTTAAGTGAACTTAATTTCAACCCCATTTAAGTTTTAAAGTATTTGACATGCTACATTACTTCTGGTTCATGCTATGTTATGATTTGTCCTCTTAATAATGAAAAAGTGAATTGGCTAAGGACCTATTTGTAACTAGATTAATTGGGAGGGTAGAACCACCAGCGCGAATCTCCAAATGCATTTTCTCATACTCAGCGAACAATCAGAACCACTTAATTAAGCACTGAGAGGAGCCCTATTATCGACCAGTAGATGATTGTGCCAGCCCCGGGCCAACCTGCCTTCCAGTCCATCTGCCAGATGCCACCCTTTCATAGGAGCCAGTAATGCAGAGTGAGCACTGCTCATTAACTTCTTGAAAATGCTACTGCTTCTTGAAAATGTGTTTAATGCTTTCAGTATTTGTTTGCCCTTGAATTAATGGTTTTTATACATTTTGTGTGAAATAGAGCTATGAGGGGGGAAAAAACAAAATCTTTGTTCTTCACAGACACTTGGTTCTGTACCACATCATACGTGCTCTTAAGCTATGCTGTTATGTTCTGGGGAGGATGTCCTTGTGTGTGTGCATGCACTGTATTCCACACTAACAGGTTACCAAATAACTTTGTTATTTTTTAAATTGAATTATAGTTGATTTACTATATTATAGTAGTGTCATGTGTACAACATAGTGATTCAATATATTTATGGATTATACTCCATTCAAAGTCATTACAAAATAATGGCTATATTTCCCTGTGCTGTGCAATATATCCTGTTGCTTATTTATTTTATACATAGTAGTTTGTATCTTTTAATCCCATAACCTTATCTCACCCCTCCCCCCTTCTCTCTCCTCACTAGAAAACACTAGTTCTCTATATCTGTGAGTCTGTTTCTATTTTGTTATACACATTCATTTATTATTTTATTTTCCACATATAAGTGATAACAGTATTTGTCTTTGTCTGTCTGACTTGTTTCACTAAGCATAATACTCTCTAGGTCCATCCACATTGTTGCAAATGGCTAACCCTAACCCTAACCCTAACCCTAACCCTAAGGAATGGAATTCCATTCCATTTTATGGCTAATATAAATAGGAATATACCACATCTTTTTTTAACATCTTTATTAGAGTATAATTGCTTTACAATGGTGTGTCAGTTTCTGCTTTATAACAAAGTGAATCAGTTATACACATACATATGTCCCCATATCTCCTCCTTCTTGCATCTCCCTCCCACCCTCCCTCTCCCACACCTCTAGGTGGTCACAAAGCACCAAGCTGATCTCCCTGTGCTATGTGGCTGCTTCCCACTACCTATCTATTTAACGGTTGGTAGTGTATATATGTCCATGCCACTCTCTCACATTGTCCCAGTTTACCCTTCCCCCTCCCCATATCCTCAAGTCCATTCTCTAGTAGGTCTGCATCTTTATTCCGGTCTTGCCCCTATGTTCTTCTGACCATTTTCTTTTCTTTTTTTTTTTTTTAGATTCCATATATATGTGTTAGCATATGGTATTTGTTTTTCTCTTTCTGACTTACTTCACTCTGTATAATAGTCTCTAGGTCCATCCACCTCACTACAAATAACTCAGTTTCGTTCCTTTTTATGGCTGAGTAATATTCCATTGTATATGTGTGCCACATCTTCTTTATCCATTCATCTGTTGATGGACACTTAGGTTGCTTCTATATCTTGGCTATTGTAAAAAAAAATGCTGATAAAAATATTGAGGTTTATGTATCTTTTCAAATTTGTGGTTTTGTTCTCTTCAGGCACATATACGGCAGTGGAAGAGCTGGATCATACAGTAATTCTATTTTTGGTTTTTTGAGGAAACTCCACATCCTCTCCATCATTTGTTATTTGTAGACTTTCAATGACAGCCATTTTGACAGATGTGAGATGATATCTCACTGTGATTTTGATTTGTATTTCCCTGATGATTAGCGATATTGAGCATCTTTTCATGTGCCTGTTGGCCATCTGTATATTTTCTTTGGAAAAATATCTGTTTGGATATTCTGCTAATTGTTTAAATTGGGTTCTTTGTTTTTTTGATATTGAGTTGTATGAGCTGTTTATGTGTTTTGGATATTAACCCCTTATCAGTCATATCATTTGCAAATATTTTCTCTCATTCAGTAGGTTGTCTTTTCATTCGGTAGGTTTTCTTTGCTATGCAAAAGCTTTTAAGTTTAATTAGGTCCCATTTTTTATTTTTGCTTTGATTTCTTTGGCCTTAGAAGATAATCCAAAATAATATTGCTCAGATTTATGTCAGAGTGTTCTGCCTATGTTCTCTTCCAGGAGTTTTATGGTTTCCGGTCTTACATTTAGGCCTTTAATCCACTTTGAGTTTATTTTTGTATATTATGTGAGGAAATATTCTAATCTCATTCTTTTACATGTAGCTGTTTTATATATATACATATAGCTGTAATATATATATATGTAGTATATATATATATATTTTCCACACAATAAAATATCACTCAGCCATAAGATATATACATATATACACACACGCACATATATATATATATATATATATATATATATGAATGGATATATATATATATATATATATCACTTCTGCTTTATCCGTTCATCTGTTGATGGATACTTAAATTGCATCCATATCTTGGCTATTACAAATAATGCTGCTATGAACATTGGGATGTACGTACCTTTACAAGTTAGTGTTTTTAGTTTTTTCAGATATATACCCAGGAGTGGAATTGCAGAGTCATATGGTAGTTTTACTTTTTTTTTTTACCTTGCACAATATGCAGGTTGTGTTGCAGTTGTGAGAAAAAAATGGCATCTATGTTGGGTTTTGTCCAAGTAAGTAAGTAATGGTGAAGATTTGGAAAGACATGGCCTTGGGAGAGGAGATAGGGACCAATGAAGGAGTAAAATTCTGCAGAAGGAAACAACTGAACATTGATTGGGTGACAGACTGAAAACTTGAAGCTCAGGTCCACTGCTTACAAGGGTTTTCTTTTGTGTTTTGACCAAGCTGGGGAAGAAGACAAGAAGGTTGAAGGAAGTTTCTGGAATGGGGGAAAAAATACTATCTCCAGTTTTTTTCATGAAACTGGCAATTAAAAATCCAGGTGTTCTAGTAGAGCAATTAGAAATAAGTAACCTATTTCAAAGGGTGAAAATAATAGGTAACATCTGGATTTTGAATGTATTTCAGAGAGATGAATGTACCTTAGAATGTCCCTTCCAAGAGCCCCAAATTAGAGGCACCAAAAAGATGTCATAACAGCCTGTGCTTGAAGAGCTGAGAAGCTCACAAGAGACTCAGAAGAAATGGAAGAAATACTAGCTGCTTAGCTGATGTGGGAGTTTTGATAGAAAGAGGCTGCTAAGAGTTTTCACATGGTAGAAAGGCGAAGACATGTCTCCTGGAAAGAATACTAATAGCAGCAAACAATTTCTTCACTTTGGGTCTACCATGAAGCAGATGCTAAGACAAGATTAGACATGCAAGAGATGTATTAGGGGGAAAATGGGAAAAGATGGAAATGGGGAGAGCCTGCAAGCCATGTTGCAAGTTTGGCACCTGGCAAAGGAGAGCAGGAAGGAAGAAGGATTGAATTAGGAAGCGTCTTGGACTATAGCACAGCTCTAAAACCTTTCAGCCAGGCCAATGGGGATCTCACATCTTGCCCAATGTGGGTGCGGTAACACCCTGTCACACTCTGTTATTGGCTGGGACCTGCCTGCAGGAAGCATGGCCTCAGGGTGAGCACTCCCAGCAGCAGGAGAATTGAGCAGTGAATTTCCATGGTCAACACATACTTATATAATGCTTACTATGTGCTAGGCTGTTACTCCTCACTTAATTGTCACATCAGCCCTGTGACATGCTCACTAGTATTAGGCTCATTTTACAAATGATTCTATAACACAGAATACTAATGGACTCTTCCCTAGTCGTTAAAGTATAGGGTTTATTTCAACTCTGTTCTAACATTGTTTCTTAATCTTGGAGTCCTTTTTTATTATTATCGTTTTATTTTGTTTATCATTATCACTTTCCAATGCTCTTTTTAAAACGCTTTGTTTTCTAAATCAGCATTACCCAGTAGCACTTTTGAGATGAAGGAAAAGCTCCATGTCTGTACTGCTCCAGACAATAGACACTGGCCACATGTGGTTTCAAAGTAGCTGAAACATGACGGCTTTTAGGTGAATCTAAAAATCATGGAGAACAAATAGTTCTCTCCCCAGACCCTCAGAGGGGGTCTTTCATCACAGTAGGGAATATACAGTGGTCTGGGTTTAGGCCTCTACATCACAAATTCAGAATCTGATTTGCCAACACCTCAAGAGCAAATCCGTCTCCCAAGTATGAACTCACGTTGGTCAGACTCAGAAGACTGAAGTATAAAACCACAGGGAAACTTAAATTTATAGTAGAAAAAACTGCCATGCAGTAAGCCAATCTTCTTGAGTTAACATGTTCAGCACCGTCCCTCCCTACAGTCAAGCTGACCAGGAATTAAATAATTAAAAAGAACTTATGAAGCCAAATCCAGACTCTGTCACCTGACACTGAATTAATTCTCAGAGACAGAGTTTGGGTAAAGGAGAAAAGAATAGTTTGATTGCTTTGCCAGGCAAAGGGGGACACAGTGGGCTGATGCCCTCAAAACTGTGTGTCCCAACCTGGAGGGGGTAGTGAGGAATTTTATAGTAATGGCACAAAGAGGGCATGATCAGCTTATGGACATTCTTCTGATTGGTTGGTGGTGAGGTAAGTGGGAGTCAGCATCACCAACCTTCTGATTCCAAAAGGTCTGGGGCCTACACACTTGTGGGCAGCACACAGTTAACTTCTCCCACCTGGTGGGGGTTCCAGTATGTTCAAAACAGCTCAAAGGTATTGTTGTGTGTATCCCTTTATGGGGAACCAGGACCCTGCCCCAAGGCTGCACTATTGTTTCTCTTGACTGTTCCTCCATTGTCTCCACATTCCTTCCCTTCCCTAATTAGCAACTCTTTGAACCTGCCCATTGGAACTCAGGGAAGGTCATAGAGGCTGAATAAAGCCTATTTACTGTAATCAAGAAATGGGGGACACAGAAAGGCTTTTGTGCCCAGGAGCCCCATAGGGTCCTGCTCAGTATCACTGACATGAATTTACATTAAGAAATTAAAAAGATGGCGAAGGGAATAGATGTTTCTCCAAAGAAGACATACAAATAGCCAATGAGCACATGAAAAGATTCTTGGGACTTCCCTGGTGGTCCAGTGGGTAAGACTGCATGCTCCCAATGCAGGGGGCCCAGGTTCAATCCCTGGCTGGGAAACTAGATCCCATATACATGCCACAACTAAGAAGTCTGCATGCCACAAACTAAAGATCCCATGAAGACCTGGCGCAGCCTAAATAAAAATTTAAAAAAAAAAAAAAAGATTCTCAATATCACTAATCATTAGGGAAATGTAAATCAAAACCACAATAAAATACCACTTCACATATGTTGTGAAGGCTATTACCAAAAAAAAATAAATAAATAAATAAGGAAAAATAACAAGTATTGGTGAGTATGTGGAGAAATTGGTGTCCCCACGCACTAGTGGTGAGAATGTAAAATGGTATAGCTGCAGTGGAAGACATTTTGGTAGTTTCTCCGAAAGTTAAACATAGAATTATCATATGACCCAGCAATCCTAAGTATATACTCAAATGAACTGAAAGCAGGGATTCAAACAGAGTACACCCATGCTCTGGCAGCATTATTCACAATAGCCAAAAGGTGGACACAGTCCAAATGCCCATCAACAGGTGAATAGATAAACGAAATCTAATATATACACACAATGGAATAGTATTCAGCATTAAAAAGGAAGGAAGTTCTGATACATGCTACATAAAGGATAAACGTTGATAATACTATCCCAAATGAAAGAAGCCAAAGATGCAAAGACAAATATTGTATTTTTCCACTTACATGAGGTATCTAGAATAAGCAAATTTAAAGAAACAGAAAGTAGAATAGTGGTTACCTGAGACTAAGAGGTGAGGGAATGAGAGTTGTTTGATAGGTACCGAGTTTCTCTTTGAGAAAATGAAGATGTTCTAGAGATGGATAGTGGAGAAATAGGTGGTGCTGGGAAAACTGGACAGCTACATGTAAAAGAATGAAATTAGAACACTCCTTAACACAACACACAAAAATAAACTCAGAGTGGATTAAAGACCTAAATGTAAGGCTGAACACTATAAAACTCTTAGAGGAAAAGATAAGTAGAACACTCTTTGACATAAATCACAGCAAGATCGTTTCTGACCTACCTCCTAGAGTAATGAAAATAAATAAACAAATGGGACCTAATGAAACTTAAAAGCTTTTGCTCAGCAAATAAAACCATACACAAGATGAAAAAATGACCCTCAGAATGGGAGAAAATATTTGCAAACAAACAACTGACAAGGGATTAATCTCCAAAATATACAAAAACCCATGCAGCTCAATATCAAAAAAACAAACAACCCAATACAAAAATGGGCGGAAGACCTGAATAGAAATTTCTCCAAAGAAGATATACAGATTGCCAACAAACACATGAAAGTATGCTCAACATCACTAATCATTAGAGAAATGCAAATCAAAACTATAATGAGGTATCACCTCACACTGGTCAGAATAGCCATCATCAAAAAAATCTACAAACAGTAAATGTTGGAGAGGGTATGGAGAAAGGGGAACCCTCTTACACTGTTGGTGGGAATGTAAATTGATACAGCCACTATGGAGAACTATATGGAGGTTCCTTAAAAATCTAAAAATAGAACTACATATGACTCAGCAATCCCACTCCTGGGCATATACCCAGAGAAAACCATAATTCCAAAAGGACACATGTACTCCAATGTTCATTACAGCACTATTTACAATAGCCAGGACGTGGAAGCAACTTAAGTGTCCATCGACAGATGAATGGATAAAGAAGATGTGGTACATATATACAATGGAATATTTCTCAGCCATAAAAAGGAATGAAATTGTGCCATTTGCAGAGATGTGGATGTACCTAGAGACTATCATACAGAGTGAAGTTAAATCAGAAAGAGAAAAACAAATATCGTATAATATCACGTATAAGTGGAATCTAGAAAAATGATACAGATGAACTTATTTGCAAAGCAGAAATAGAGGCACAGATGTAGAGAACAAACATATGGATACCAAGGGGGGAAGGGGGAGTGGGATGAACTGTGAGATTGAGATTGACATATATACACTACTATGTATAAAAATAGGAACTAATGAGAAAGTACTGTATAGCACAGGGAACTTTACTCAATGCACTGTGGTGACCTAAAAGGGAAGGAAATCCAAAAAAGAGAGGATATGTGTATATGTATAGCTGATTCACTTTGCTGTGTAGTAGAAACTAACAACATTGTAAAGCAACTATACTCCAATAAAACTTAATTTAAAAAAAAAGTCCTCATTTGGGGGAGGAGATGATGAGTTCCTACAGACCCTTTTAACAGCAGGAACCACAAGTATTTGTTGAGGTTACTCATGACTCCATTCTAAGGAATTAGAGCCATCTGCAATTTGCCTCTGCAGGAGAAGAAAAAGGAAGTCAAGAAAATTATTTGGAGACCTTGAAGAGCCTTGCATTCCACATAATTGATGAAGTGCTATACAAAAGATTAGGACTGAATTATTGCCATTAATAAATAAAGATTAAAACAACAGGGACAGGCCTAATTTGCTCAGTTCCACTCCATGTATCTTTCATATCACCTATACCTTGTCGTTTAAGCAATTTATGATGCTAATGGCTTAAGCATTATTCCTGCCACTGGGCACAGATTATTGCACAGAGCATGGGGAACGGAGAGCTTAAATAGGGGAACATTCTTGTGTTTTAAGTGTATTTTCCTCTCAGGACTTTGCATAGAAGTGCAAAGATTAAATCTAGAGGAGTTTCCAGGGCTGCGATTTCTTTAAGCCAGCAGGCAAATGTGATATAATTTACAGCAGAAGGATGGATGCCATCATAGCTGAAATTTCTTACTAGAAATATACTTTCATATATATTGTTATTTTTAGATAAAATGACACTTCCCCATACTTGTGCAGCCGGTAGCGCCAAAGTGTAATCTGTGGTTTGAACTTCTAGATCGGTCCTTAGGTTGCTTTTGCATAATGATTAATTTTTTGTATGCTGTGAGAATGGGGTGGAAAGTTACACTTACATCCTCAACTAACTCTTTATATTAGTTGAAAGACCTGACTGTGGTAGGTACTTTTTAAAGTACCTTTTTAAAGTACTTTTTAAAGTACAATGAAAAGACTTTTATTTTGAATTCAAGTCATTGGTGATGACTGCAACTAATTGGTTGTATACAAACATCACAGGAAACAAGAGGTTTTGGTGCATTTCCATTTCACACTTTTTCAGGTTTTGTACCCTCAGTTCATTAACAGTCTCATGCAATGAGAAATCCAGTGACATGACCCTGCAAATAAATGTTGATGCTGTTGACACTTAAATTCTTTCTGAATACAAGTGTGGAAATGATGTCTGTGACCTCTGCTAGGAGTTTTGATGACATTTGACAGTATAGTCATCCCTCGGTTTCTGCAGGGGATTGGTTCCAGGATCCCCCGCAGATACCAAAATCCAAGGATACTCAAGTCCATTATATAAAATGGCATAGTACTTGCATATAACCTATGCACATCCTTCCATATATTTTAAATCATCCCTAGATTACTTATAATATCTAATACAATATAAATGCTATGTAAATAGTTACTAGTACACAGAAAATTCAAGTTTTACTTTTCTGGAACTTTCTGGAACTCTTTTCCTTGAATATTTTTTATTCAAATTTGGTTGAATCCATAGATGTGAAACCAGTAGATATGAAGGCCTAACTGTATTATGACAGAGATTATGACCAGACACCTAAGATGCCTGGCCCTTAAACTGCCAGTTGCCCCTCTTCCAGTGGGCTCTCCAAAGAAGCTCTTCACCCAAGAACAATAGCAGGGGAAAGTCAGAGTATCGTGTTGTTAAGAGCTCAAGCTATACCTGATGACCGAAGGTGAAAGATTGTGCTGGAGATTTGGTGGATCTATGTTGCAGATCCCGGGCTGGGCGCAGGATATAAAATTACCAACAGGGCTTGTCCATCTCCTTTTGTTTTTCTTTCTTCTAGGTCAGCTTCGTGCTCAGCCAGGCTTTCTGCTGTGGGAGCCCAGTAGAATCAGGTGTACATATCACCTACTTAGCAACCATAAAAGAGAGCATTCTTTCTCCATAGGTCCAGTGAATGGTCTGACCTGGATGACATGCCCATTCCCAAACCTTTCACTGGACAGGAGTGTGGAATATGCTCACAGGAGCTGCCTCATTTATGCATGCATACCAGGGTCAAGCCACACTTAGAGTCACATGGACCAGGAGTGGAGAAAGGATGGTTACCCAGGAAAAAAAAAATAAAGTGGTATAGTGCCAGCAAAAGAATGGGGAAAGTGGGACAGTGAAACACAGGAGATACCCCCTTTATTTCAAAATCCAGATGAGGCATGCGTGCATGAGAGACAGAGAAAGAGAGAGAGAGAGACAGAGGCACCGTAAGCACTCAGTAAATAGTTGTGGGAGGTTTGATGTTCTTTCTCGGTTCTGGTGCACCACCTGCACCACTGCACTCATAGGCGTGGTATGTTTTATCATCTCTAAGAACTTCACATGGAAACTGATCTTAGTATGCACCCAAGAAGGGTTGTGGAAAGAATTTTCAAGAAGGAGATATAGGGTCTGCATAAAATACCTTTCAAAACGTTTGCTTTAAAACATAGAAAGGATCCTAGGAAAAGTCAGCAAACCTGGACTCTCTCTCAAAGCAGCAACTGCTAAACATCTCAGCACAGGGTGACATCATGCAGTATTATAGGCTTGTTTTCCTGATGCAACTACACACTCTGAACAAAGCGTTATCTTATGAAGGAGACAGTGTGTCTCAGTGGAAAGAATGCAGGCTTGTGCAACCGACAGCCTCAAATCCCAACTTCACCACTTACCAGACCTTGGGAAAATCACTTAACTCTGTCACCTTCTGTTTTCTCATCTGTAAAGATTAGTAGACTGTATGTAAAGTGCTTGGAATATGATAGCCACTCTATAAGTCTTGGTCCTACCGGCCTTGGGAAGGACCCTACTGTGACCTACGCTCTCAGGCTGCCAAAGGATCCGAGGCGGCACTGGGAGACCTTGGGAGATGAACTGTGAGATGCCACTGCTGGAAGAAGCAGGAGACTGACCATCAAGCTGGGAAGAACTGGTTCCCTGGATTGTCCTTCTCGATCTGCTCCCTATTCTTTGATTCTCTGTTTCTTGTGGAATCAGACTAGATGGGTATCCTAACTCAGCTTCCCGGCTTGGAGGGCAGAGTACACAGAGACGTATGATCCTGGGGCCAGGGGTCTTTCAATCTAAAGCGCACCCTAATCCATCAGTTCATAAACGCTGTCAATGTTCTTTGTTACCTTCCCCACTCTGCTTATGCTCCTCAAAGGCCCTCTGCAATCCTACCTGAGAAGATTCTGTCATGTTCCCAGGACAGGTTTCTCTCCTCTGCACCAGTCTTCCAGTATGTCTTTGAGAGTGGGGTAGCTATAAGCACTTGGTCCCTGACTTACTGGTCCTGTGCTTGAACCTGCTCTGACTCTCTCTGAGGTCAGCTTGTGTTCCCTGTCTTCTCACCACCTAGCCCAGCCCCAAAGTGTAATATTTGGCATCCCAACAACCTCCCCCCCCAAAAAAGAGTGGGGTAGCAATATTCTCAAAGTAAACCAGGCAACTTAATGAGGAAAGAAGAATCTGACAACCAGTCTCTTCCACGGGGGAAAAAAACCAAAACAAAACAATAAAAGCAATCAGTGAACTAAATTGGTTGGACACTTTATCTCACAAAACAAAACACGTTATTTCATTTATCCATGACTCATATGCCAGTGATAATTTCCGCCTAGATTTCTTATTCTCTGTGATAGCTTCCTGGAGGCATCACCTCCCCACTCTGTCTACTCTGTTCATTCAGACTCATCACAATGGCTATTTTTTTCTCCTATTACCTTTGTCCAATTTCACTCCCTTAGTTTCTCCTGCCTAATTTTATTTTTTTCCAATTTGCTTTGTGCTCCTTCTATATGAGTCATATTGCTGAGTATAATTAATAGGAAATTGGGCTTTGTTTCAAGTACTGGCTGGCTGACACTTCCAGAGATGTCCAGAATTTGGTAGAAAAGTATTCATTATGCTTTCATGTGTGGAAGCACTGCCCTAGGTGTTTGTGGAGAGAACACACTGAAAATAGAAAAAGGAGATCAATGGGCCCAATTGCCACAGGAAGACCAGATGACAGGAGTGTGATCAAGACACAGAAGTGTGTGTCTGCAAGGAGATGGAAAACTTTCTGAAAGGCAGTGGCCCTCAGCTGCTATTCCTACCCATATTTATTGGTCTTGTTTAGATGAAGGACCATATTGGAATGGGCATGTGGCTTTAATTCCAGTGATTTTATGTATAAGCAAATGAAGGTACAATTTGGGAGGTTGAGTTGGGTAGAAGGAGGTTGCTTCACTCCCTTAGATAGAGCATAAGGGTGTTACAGAGACCACAGTGTGGAACTGGGCACAGCACAAGTTTTCTCAGAGCTGCCAGGATAGCTGTCTAACTCTCACAAAGCTCACCAGAAAAATCTCCATGACTTTGCTTTAAGAGTGAGGTCACTGCAAACATTCAGCTAGTGTCACTCACTACAGCTGCAGCTCCCTCTCCCTGTCTGCCACCTGAATGGGGGCTGGTTGCACAGTGTGATCCAAAATCGAACACGTGCTAAGAATGCCCACTGATCCTCAGTAGAGTGGACCATTTCAGAGCCTATAACTAAGGAGCTCTAGGTCTTTTTCATCATCATTATCTCCTCTCCTGTATTTTCAGAGTGCATAAAGTGGTAAGTTCAGTATAAAGTGCAGGGAAACCTATATCTTAGGTTCTGTTGGCTTAGACATTAAAAGGACCACCATTTTTGCATAAAGTATGCAAAATTTCCTCCATTATCCATTAACAGGATCTACCCCTGGCCTAGAGATGGCTAATGATGAATGCCAGTCAATTAATATCAGGAAAAGCAGGATACAGAAGGACTTTCTTCTATGGGGCATACATGGGATGAACTGTAGATCCCACCACACACATAGACTTTTCCTGAAAAAGTTGCTACAGCTCATGAAGAGTGCTTTGGGTAAAACCAAACATGTTTCCAAGAAGCAACAGTTTGGATCCAGGCTCAGAACTTGATCTGAAGCAAAAGTGTAGTCCATGTAGGAAGGAGGCCAATTGAAGGAGTCCATGTAGGAGTCCCCTTCTCCGGAGACAGGCATGGCTTCTGCCCAGTGGGATGTTTGTAGGTTAATATTTACATGTGCAGAGATGCAATGTGTATTTCTCCATAGCAGAATACACCATGCTCATGAGCCCTCATTTCCTCTGGTGGTGGGGAAAAACATGTGATCCTGACTCTTCCAAACAGCTAAGTCACCTCTGGTTCAAAAATTATGGGCAAATGTTCAGACAATTCAAAATTTTGGTGCTTAATCAATAGCTGAGTATCATCAAACATATTTTGATACAGGAATGTACTATTTTCCTAGAGATCTACTATCCCCTCAAGCAAAAGCCTTGCACACCTGCACACACTCCAGCAGAGAGGGAAGCACTGAGCCCCTTGTGCAGGGTCGGTGGCCAGGAGGGGCTCCTCTGTGGAAGATTACACCTGGGGCAGGAGAACAGGAGAAGCAAGAGGATCGTTGGGCCATAATCAAGTTGTCAGCAGGGCTGCATTCCCTCTAGAGGCTCTAGGGGAGAATCGTCCCTTGCTCCTTCTTGCTTTGTGGTCACCGGTAGTCCTTGACTTGTGGCCATGACACTCCAGTCCTCAAGGCCAGCATCTTCAAATCTCTCTCTGTTCTTTCCTCAAGTCACCTTCTCCTCTGTGTAATGTCAAATCTCCCCCTTCCTCCCTTTTAGGAAGAATACATACGATCACATTTAGGACCCACCTGGGTAGTCCAGGATAATCTGCCCTTCTCAATATCCTTAATTACATCTGCAAAGACCAACCCCCCCCTTTTTGTTATACAAGGTAACTTTCACAGGTATTAGGACATGGATACCTTTTGGGGGAGCTACTTTTCAGAGGTCCTACTCTGAGGTCAAGCCTGTGTCTCCATCAAAGTTTCCCAGAAGCCATGCATTTGAGTGGGCACCAGTCACTTTCCTAACCACTATTATAGTATTTTGACCTCTGTTTGGATAGTAATCTGTGCCTATACTACGTTGACCAGAATCCTAGCATGAGGGAAGAGTCTTAGGCCTAGAATTCTACATCCAATTTCCTTGACTGAACTACAGAAGGTTCTATCTATGAGAAATGACCATTGGTTGTGAATGAAATTAGTTTTAAGAACTGTCAGGTCATTGGTAATTTTCTAAGATTTGTATCAAAAGAACTTATAACTTAAAGGCTGTTTCTAGAATTGTTTTCAAGCTTTCACTCAGCTGACCTAGAAATGAATTTTTCTGGAACAGAGCCCCTCTGTATTTTGAGGACTGCATTTATTCCAGAAATTAACTTGCCCTAGTTAGGGTAGAAAAGAATTCTGATGACATTTACTATATAGAACAAGGTAACAATTATCCAAGCGCCAAGTCAAACTTAAAGTAGGAATAGTCTTTTACGAGCCAGGTGACAGACTAAGGCTGCTAGTTGTCAAGTCTTTGTTGGTGATATTCTCACTGTCAACCTGTCCATGAAGTCACTGTTTCATCTCATTGACTTTCTGACTTCTGAGGCACACGTCTATTTGGAATCAGTGGGACAAACACTTGTAACATCTCCTTTCTTCAGACCCTTTCATCAAAGGACCTCCAGTTGACCAGTGGTTTAAATTTTTTTTGCCATTTGTCTTACTCTTTTTAAAATTTATCTTAAAAACACATAACAAAAGTTACCATCTCAATCATTTTTAAGTGAACACTTCAGTAGTGTTAAGTGTATTCAAATTATTGTGCAACCAATCTCCAGAACTTTTTCATCTTGCAAAACTAAAACTCTGTACCCATAAAACAGTAACCTTCCGTTCTCACCCCCCTTCTCGCAGTCCCTGGCACCCACCATTCTATTTTGTGTCTCTATAAATTTGACTATTCTAGATACCTTATCTAGGTAGAATCATATATTTGTCTTTTAGTGACTAGCTTATTTCACTTAGCATAATGTCCTCAGGTTCATCCATGTCATAGCCTGTGTCAGAATTCCCTTTCTTTTTAGGCTGAATAATGTTCCACTGTCTGTATTTTATCCATTCATCCATCGATGAACACTTGAGATGCTCCCATATCTTGGCTATTATGAATGGTGCTGCTGTGAACATGGGTGTACATGTATGTGTTTGAGTGCCTGCTTTCAATTTGTTTTACTAAATATTTGAAAGTGTAATTACTGGATCATATGGTAATTCCAGGTTTAATTTTTTGAGGAACTGCCAGACTGTTTTCCACAGAGGCTGCACCATTTTACATTTCCACTAGCAATGCACAAGGACCCAAATTTCTCCACATCATCGCCAACATTTATCATCAAACATTTGGGGGTTTTTGATAGTAGCTATCCTAATGGGTGTGAGGTGATATCTCATTGTGATTTTGATTTGCATTTCCCTCATAATCAGTGATGTTAAGCATCTTTTCATGTGGTTATTGGCCATTTGTATACCATCTTTGGCGAAATGTCTATCCAAGTCTTTGCTCATTTTTTAATTGGATTATTTGGAGGATTTTGTTGTTGTTGTTGAGTTTTAGGAGTTCTTTAAATATTTGGCCTATTAACATCTTATCAGATATATGATTTATATGTATTTTCTCCCACTCTGTAGGTTGCCCTTTCACTCGGTTCATATGTTTTTGATGCACTGAAGTTTTTAAATTTTGCTGTGGTCTAAGTTGTCTAGTTTTACTTTTGTTGCCTGTGCTTCTGGTGTGACCAGGCCAGTATTTTTGTTTGTTTGTTTCTTTGTTTGTTTATTTTTAAGACATTATAATTATTATTATTATTTTACATCTTTATTGGAGTATAATTGCTTTACAATGGTGCGCTAGTTTCTCCTTTATAACAAAGCGAATCAGTTATACATATACATATGTTCCCATATCTCCTCCCTCTTGCATCTCCCTCCCACCCTCCCTATCCCACACCTCTAGGTGGTCACAAAGCACCAAGCTGATCTCCCTGTGCTATGCGGTTGCTTCCCACTAGCTATCTATTTTACGTTTGATAGTGTATATATGTCCATGCCACTCTCTCGCTTTGTCACAGCTTACCCTTCCCCCTCCACATATCCTCAAGTCCATTCTCTAGTAGGTCTGTTTCTTTATTCCTGTCTTACCCCTAGGTTCTTCATGACATTTTTTTCTTAAATTCCATATATATGTGTTAGCATACGGTATTTGTCTTTCTCTTTCTAATTTACTTCACTCTGTATGACAGACTCTAGGTCCATCCACCTCATTACAAATAGCTCAATTTCGTTTCTTTTTATGGCTGAGTAATATTCCATTGTATATATGTGCCACATCTTCTTTATCCATTCATCCGATGATGGACACTTAGGTTGTTTCCATGTCCTGGCTGTTGTAAACAGAGCTGCAATGAACATTTTGGTACATGACTCTTTTTGAATTATGGTTTTCTCAGGGTATATGCCCAGTAGTGGGATTGCTGGGTCATATGGTAGTTTTATTTGTAGTGTTTTAAGGAACCTCCATATTGTTCTCCATAGTGGCTGTACCAATTCACATTCCTGCCAGCAGTGCAAGAGTGTTCCCTTTTCTCCACACCCTCTCCAGCGTTTATTGTTTCTAGATTTTTTGATGATGGCCATTCTGACGGGTGAGAGATATCTCATTGTAGTTTTGATTGGCATTTCTCTAATGATTAACGATGTTGAGCATGCTTTCATGTGTTTGTTGGAAGTCTGTATATATTCTTTGGAGAAATATCTATTTAGGTCTTCTGCCCATTTTTGGATTGGGTTGTTTGTTTTTTTGTCATTGAGCTGCATGAGCTGCTTGTAAATTTTGGAGATTAATCCTTTGTCAGTTGCTTCATTTGCAAATATTTTCTCCCATTCTGAGGGTTGTCTTTTGGTCTTCTTTATGGTTTCCTTTTCTGTGCAAAAGCTTTGAAGTTTCATTAGGTCCCATTTTTTTTTTTTATTTCCATTTCTCTAGGAGGTGGGCCAAAAAGGATCTTGCTGTGATTTATGTCATAGAGTGTTCTGCCTATGCTTTCCTCTAAGAGTTTGATAGTTTCTGGCCTTACATTTAGGTCTTTAATCCATTTTGAGCTTGTTTTGTGTATGGTGTTAGGGAGTGGTCTAATCTCATACTTTTACATGTACCTGTCCAGTTCTCCCAGCACCACTTATTGAAGAGGCTGTCCTTTCTCCACTGTACATTCCTGCCTCCTTTATCAAAGATAAGGTGACCATATGTGTGTGGGTTTATCTCTGGGCTTTCTATCCTGTTCCATTGATCTATCTTTCTGTTTTTGTGCCAGTACCATACTGTCTTGATTACTGTAGCTTTGTAGTATGGTCTGAAGTCAGGGAGCCTAATTCCTCCAGCTCCGTTTTTCGTTCTCAAGATTGCTTTGGCTATTCGGGGTCTTTTGTGTTTCCATACAAATTTTTAAATTATTTGTTCTAGCTCTGTGAAAAATGCCAGTAGTATTTTGATAGGGATTGCATTGAATCTGTAGATTGCTTTGGGTAGTAGAGTCATTTTCACAATATTGATTCTTCCAATCCAAGAACATGGTATATCTCTCCATCTGTTTGTATCATCTTTAATTTCTTTCCTCATTGTCTTATAATTTTTTGCATACAGGTCCTTTGCCTCCTTAGGTAGGTTTATTCCGAGATATTGTATTCTTCTTGTTGCAATGGTAAATGGGAGTGTTTTCTTGATTTCACTTTCACATTTTTCAACATTAGTGTATAGGAATGCCAGAGATTTCTGTGCATTAATTTTGTATCCTGCTACTTTACCAAATTCATTGATTAGCTCTAGAAGTTTTCTGGTAGCATCTTTAGGATTCTCTATGTATAGTATCATGTCATCTGCAAACAGTGAGAGCTTTACTTCTTCTTTTCTGATTTGGATTCCTTTTCTTCTCTGAGTGCTGTGGCTAAAACTTCCAAAACTATGTTGAATAAGAGTGGTGAGAGTGGGCAACCTTGCCTTGTTCCTGATCTTAGTGGAAATGCTTTCAGTTTTTCACCATTGAGGACAATGTTGGCTGTGGGTTTGTCATATATGGCCCTTATTATGTTGAGGAAAGTTCCTTCTATGCCTACTTTCTGCAGGGTTTTTATCATAAATGGGTGTTGAATTTTGTCAAAAGCTTTCTCTGCATCTATTGAGATGATCATATGGCTTTTCTCCTTCAATTTGTTAATATGGTGTATCACATTGATTGATTTGCATATATTGAAGAATCCTTGCATTCCTGGAATAAACCCCACTTGGTCATGGTGTATGATCCTTTTAATGTGCTGTTGGATTCTGTTTGCTAGTATTTTGTTGAGGATTTTTGCATCTATGTTCATCACTGATATTGGCCTGTAGTTTTCTTTCTTTGTGACATCCATGTCTGGTTTTGGTATCAGGGTGATGGTGGACTCGTAGAATGAGTTTGGGAGTGTTCCTCCCTCTGCTATATTTTGGAAGAATTTGAGAAGGATAGGTGTTAGCTCTTCTCTAAATGTTTGATAGAATTCGCCTGTGAAGCCATCTGGTCCTGGGCTTTTGTTTGTTGGAAGATTTTTAATCACAGTTTAAATTTCAGTGCTTGTGATTGGTCTGTTGATATTTTCTATTTCTTCCTGATTCAGTCTTGGCAGGTTGTGCTTTTCTAAGAATTTGTCCATTTCTTCCAAGTTGTCCATTTTATTGGCATAGAGTTCCTTGTAGTAATCTCTCATGATCTTTTGTATTTCTGCAGTGTCACTTGTTACTTCTCCTTTTTCATTTCTAATTCTATTGATTTGAGTCTTCTTCCTTTTTTTCTTGATGAGTCTGGCTAATGGTTTATCAATTTTTTTTATCTTCTCAAAGAACCAGCTTTTAGTTTTATTGATCTTTGCTATCATTTCCTTGATTTCTTTTTCATTTATTTCTGATCTGATCTTTATGATTTCTTTCCTTCTGCTAACTTTGGGGGTTTTTTGTTCTTCTTTCTCTAATTGCTTTAGGTGCAAGGTTAGGTTGTTTATATGAGATGTTTCCTGTTTCCTTTTTTTTTTTTGCAGTACACGGGTCTCTCACTGTTGTGGCCTCTCCCATTGTGGAGCAAAGGCTCAGGACACACAGGCTCAGCAGCCATGGCTCACGGGCCCAGCCACTCCGCGGCGGGTGGGATTTTCCCAGACCAGGGCATGAACCCGTGTCCCCTGCATCCGCAGGTGGACTCTCAACCACTGCAGCACCAGGGAAGCCCTGTTTTTTGTTTCTTAAGGTAGGATTGTATTGCTATAAACTTACCTCTTAGAACTGCTTTTGCTGCATCCCATAGGTTTTGGGTTGTCGTGTTTCCATTGTCATTTGTTTCTAGGTATTTTTTGATTTCCCCTTTGATTTCTTCAGTGATCACTTTGTTATTAAGTAGTGTATTGTTTAATCTCCATGTGTTTGTATTTTTTACAGATCTTTTCTTGTAATTGGTATCTAGTCTCATAGTGTTGTGATTGGAAAAGATACTTGATACAATTTCAACTTTCTTAAATTTACCAAGGCTTGATTTGTGACCCAAGATATGATCTATCCTGGAGAATGTTCCATGCACTTGAGAAAAATGTGTATTCTGTTGTTTTTGGTTGGAATGTCCTATAAATATCAATTAAGTCCATCTTGTTTAATGTATCATTTAAAGCTTGTGTTTCCTTATTTATTTTCATTTTGGATGATCTGTCCATTGGTGAAAGTGGGGTGTTAAAGTCCCTTACTATGAATGTGTTACTGTCGATTTCCCCTTTTATGGCTGTTAGTATTTGCCCTATGTATTGAAGTGCTCCTATGTTGGGTGCATAAATATTTACAGTTGTTATATCTTCTTCTTGGATTGATCCCTTGATCATTATGTAGTGTCCTTCTTTGTCTCTTCTAACAGTCTTTATTTTAAAGTCTATTTTGTCTGATATCAGAATTGCTACTCCAGCTTTCTTTTGGTTTCCATTTGCATGGAATATCTTTTTCCATTCCCTCACTTTCAGTCTGTATGTGTCTCTGGTCTGAAGTGGGTCTCTTGTAGACAGCATATATATGGGTCTTGTTTTTGTATCCATGCAGCCAGTCTGTGTATTTTGGTGGGAGCATTTAATCCATTTACATTTAAGGTAATTATCAATATGTATGTTCCTATTCCCATTTTCTTAATTGTTTTGGGTTTGTTATTACAGGTCTTTTCCTTCTCTTGTGTTTCTTGCCTAGAGAAGGTCCTTTAGCATTTGTTGTAAAGCTGGTTTGGTGGTGCTGAACTCTCTCAGCTTTTGCTTGTCTGTAAAGGTTTTAATTTCTCCATCAAATCTGAATGAGATCCTTGCTGGGTAGAGTAATCTTGGATGTAGGTTTTTCTCCTTCATCACTTTAAATATGTCCTGCCAGTCCCTTCTGGCTTGCAGAGATTCTGCTGAAAGATCAGCTGTTAACCTTATGGGGATTCCCTTGTGTGTTATTTGTTGTTTTTCCCTTGCTGCTTTTAATATGTTTTCTTTGTATTTAATTTTTGACAGCTTGATTAATATGTGTCTTGGCATGTTTCTCCTTGTATTTATCCTGTATGGGACTCTCTGTGCTTCCTGGACTTGATTAACTATTTCCTTTCCCATATGAGGGAAGTTTTCAACTCTAAACTCTTCAAATATTTTCTCAGTCCCTTTCTTTTTCTCTTCTTCTTCTGGAACCCCTATAATTCGAATGTTGGTGCATTTAATGTTGTCCTAGAGGCTTCTGAGACTGTCCTCCATTACTTTCATTCTTTTTTCTTTATTCTGCTCTGCAGTAGTTATTTCCACTATTTTATCTTCTAGGTCACTTATCCATTCTTCTGCCTCAGTTATTCTGCTATTGATACCATCTAGAGTATTTTTAATTTCACTTACTGTGTTGTTCATCATTGCTTGTTTCATCTTTAGTTCTTTTAGGTCCTTGTTAAATGTTTCTTGCATTTTCTCTATTCTATTTCCAAGATTTTGAATCATCTTTACTATCATTATTCTGAATTCTTTTTCAGGTAGACTGCCTATTTCCTCTTCATTTGGTAGGTCTGGTGGGTTTTTATCTTGCTCCTTCATCTGCTGTGTTTCTTCTGTCTTCTCATTTTGCTTATCTTACTGTGTTTGGGGGTCTCCTTGTGGCAGGCTGCAGGTTCGTAGTTCCCATTGTTTTTGGTGTCTGTCCCCAGTGGCTAAGGTTGGTTCAGTGGGTTGTGTAGGCTTCCTGGTGGAGGGGACTAGTGCCTGTGTTCTGGTAGATGAGCCTGAATCTTGTCTTTCTGATGGGCAGGTCCATGTCTGGTGGTGTATTTTGGGGTGGCTGTGGCCTTATTATGATTTTAGGCAGCCTCTCTGCTAATGGGTGGGGTTGTGTTCCTGTCTTGCTAGCTGTTTGGCATAAGGTGTCCAGCACTGTAGCTTGCTCATCGTTGAGTGAAGCTGGGTGCTGGTGTTGAGATAGAGATCTCTGGGACATTTTCACAATTTGATATTATGTGGAGCTGGGAGGTCTCTTGTGGACCAGTGTCCTGAAGTTGGCTCTCCCACCTCAGAGGCACAGCACTGACTCCTGGCTGCAGCACCAAGAGCTTTCAACCACACGGCTCAGAATAAAAGGGAGAAAAAGTAGAAAGAGAGAAAGAAAGAAAGAAAGAAAGGAGGAAGGAAGAAAGAAAAGAAAAAAAGAAAGAGGAAAGAGGATAAAATAAAGTATGATAAAATAAAATAAAGTTATTAAAATAATTATTAAGAAAAAAAAAACTTTTAAAGAAAAAAAAAAAAAACGGACAGATAGAACCCTAGGACAAATGGTGGAAGTGAAGCTATACAGAGAAAATCTCACACAGAAGCATACACGTACACACTCACAAAAAGAGGAAAAGAGGAAAAAATCATAAATCTTGCTCTCAAAGTCCACTTCTTCAATTTGGGCTGATTCATTGTCTATTCATGTATTCCGCAGATGCAGGCACATCAAGTTGATTGTGGAGATTTAATCCGCTGCTTCTGAGGCTGCTGGGAGAGATTTCCTTTTCTCTTCTTTGTTCTCACAGCTCCCAGGGGCTCAGCTTTGGATTTGGCCCCGCCTCTGCGTGTAGGTCACCGGAGGGCGTCTGTTCTTCGCTCAGACAGGACGGGGTTAAAGGATCCGCTGATTCGGGGACTCTGACTCACTCAGGCTGGGGGGAGGGAGGGGCACGGATGCGGGGCGAGCCTGCGGCGGCAGAGGATGGCGTGACGTTGCACCAGCCTGAGGCATGCCGTGCGTTCTCCCAGGGAAGTTGTCCCTGGATCACGGGACCTTGGCAGTGGCGGGCTGCACAGACTCCGTGGAAGAGGGATGTGGAGAGTGACCTGTGCTTGCACACAGGCTTCTTGGTGGCGGCAGCAGCAGCCTTAGCGTCCCATGCCCGTCTCTAGGGTCCATGCTGATAGCCGCAGCTCAGCCCGTCTCTGGATCTCCTTTAAGCAGCGCTCTTAATCCCCTCTCCTCCAGTACCAGGAAACAAAGAGGGAAGAAAAAGTCTCTTGCCTCTTCGGCAGGTCCAGACTTTTCCCCCTGACTCCCTCCCGGCTAGCCGTGGTGCACTAACCCCCTGCAGGCTGTGTTCTCGCCGCCAACCCGTCTTCTCCCTGCGCTCCGACCAAAGCCCGAGCCTCAACTCCCAGCCCTGCCCACCCCGGCGGGTGAGCAGACAAGCCTCTCGGGCTGGTGAGTGCCAGTCGGCACCGATCCTCTGTACGGGAATCTCCCCGCTTTGCCCTCCGCACCCCTGTTGCTACGCTCTCCTCCACGGCTCCAAAGCTTCCCCCCTCCACCACCCACAGTCTCCACCCGCGAAGGGGCTTCCTAGTGTGTGGAAACCTTTCCTCCTTCACAGCTCCCTCCCACTAGTGCAGGTCCCGTCCCTATCCTTTTGTCTGTGTTTATTCTTTTTTCTTTTGCCCTACCCAGGTACATGGGGAGTTTCTTTCCTTTTGGGAGGTCTGAGGTCTTCTGCCAGCATTCAGTACGTGTTCTGTAGGAGTTGTTCCACGTGTAGATGTATTTCTGGCGTATCTGTGGGGAGGAAGGTGATCTCTGCGTCTTACTCTTCCGCCATCTTCCCGATTTCCCCCCAAGGCATTATTGTTTTAGAGTAGTTTCAGCAATTCAGTTCTCACAGCAAAACTGAGAGCTAGGGACTGAGATTTCCCATATACCTCCTGCCCTTTTACATGCATAGACTCCCTCATCATCAACATCTCCCACCACAGTGGTCCCTTTGTTACAATTGATGAGACTGCATTGACACATCATAATCACCCAAAGTCCATAGCTTATATTCTATGGGTTTTGATAAAATGTATAATGACATGTATCCATCATTATAGTGTCATATATAATAGTTTCACTGCCCTAAAAATCTTTGGGTCTCCTCCTATTCATCCCTCCCCACTTTTTCAATCCTTGCAACCATTGATTTTTTTTTTTTTACCGTCTCCATAGATATGCCTTTTCCAGAATGTCATATAGTTGAAGTTATACAGTATATAACCCTTTAGATTGGCTTATTTCAGTTAGTAATATGCATTCAAGATTCCTCCATGTCTTTTCATGGTTTGATAAATCATTTCTTTTTATTGCTGAATAACATTCCATTGTCTGGATATACCACATTTTACTAATCCATTCACCTACTGAAAGACATCTTGATTGCTCCCAAGTTTTGGTAACTATGAATAAAACTGCTATAAACACCCCATTCAGGTTTTGTGTGGACATAGATTTTCAACTCCTTTGGGTAAATACCAAAGAATGTGATTGCTAGATTGAGTGGTAAGAGTATGTTTAGTTTTGTCAGGAACAACCAAACTGCCTTCAAAAGTGGCTGTACCATTTCGTATTCTCACCAGCAATGAATGAGTTTCCGTTGCTCCACATGCTAGCCCGAATTTGGTGTCAGTATTCTGGATTTTGGCCATTCTAATAGGTGTATAATGGCATTCTGTTGCATTGATTTGAATTCCCCTCATGCCGTATGATGTGGAGGCTCTTTCCATTTGCTTATTTGCCATTTCTGTATATTCTTTGGTGATGAGGTCATTGGCCCATTTTTTAATTGAGTTGTTTGTTTTCTTTTTGTTGAGTTTTAAGAGTTCTTGTTATATATTAGGTAACAGTCCTTTATCAGATATGTCTTCTGTAAATATTTTATCCCAACCTCTGGCCTCTCTTCTCATTCTCTTGACACTGTCTTTTGCAGAGCAGAAGTTTTTTACTTTAATGAAATCCAGCTTATCAATTATTTATTTCATGGATTGTGCCTTTGATGCTGTATCTAAAAACTCATCACACCAGGCTGGTGCTTTTCACAGTTTATTTTGCATACAACTCATGCATGGACTTTGCAAAATGCTATGTTCTTGCTGAGCAGATTATAGATGGGAACCAAGATTTGACAATTCTAACAGGCTCCTGGATGATGCCAATGCTGCTGGATCACACGGACCACACTTTACTAGCCAGATTCTAAGACATAGACAAGTTCTACCAACAGCATTAACCATAAGGTATTAAGTACTTGCCATTCTCCAGATACTGTGCTGATTATGTACTTAACAAAATACAGATTTTAATTTAGTTCTCACAACTCTATAAAGTAGATATTTTTTTTAGCCAGGACCTTTTTTTAGCTTTAGTTTCCAGTGATGGAAACCCAACCAAAACTAACACCAACAAAAAAAAGGAATTTTAAAGAAACACATAACAAGAAAGTCTAGAGATGAAGGTGGGCTTGGAGATGACAAGGGTCTCCTGCAGGGCCATGAGCCTGGAACACTCCCACCTCCTCTCTGCCTCTTGCTTTCACTCTCTCTCTCCCCTCCCACTTACGCTCAGCTCTTTTTGGTTTATTCTTTCCTGCTTCATACAGGATTTCCCCTGTGTGATAGGGAACATGGCTGCCCGCATCTCCCTTTAGTTTTTTTTTTTTTTTCAGTATGCGGGCCCCTCACTGTTGTGGCCTCTCCCGTTGCAGAGCACAGGCTCTGGACGCGCAGGCTCAGCGGCCATGGCTCACAGGCCCAGCCGCTCCGCGGCATGTGGGATCTTCCCGGACTGGGGCACGAACACATGTCCCCTGCATCAGCAGGCGGACTCTCAATCACTGCGCCACCAGGGAAGCCTTCCCTTTAGTTTTTAGTACAAAGAGAAAGACTGAGTTTGTCTCTCTCACTATAAATAAGACCCCCAAGAAGGACTCTGATTGACCTCACTTGAGTCACATTTCCATTCGGGGGCTGATCACTGTGGCCAAGAGCATGGGTCACTGCCATTGGCCAAAGCCTGAGTTCCATAAACACCCCTGTGACCAGAAAGGTGTGTCTTGTGATTGCAAGCTTCTCCAGCACCAGAGGGTGAAGGACCATTCCCCAAGGAAAGAGTTGTTGAGCAGACAAAGCGACAGAAGTCCACAGCAGGTCATCATCCCTACACTATCTCTGAGAAAACTCAGGTCAGCAACCTGCCTGAGCACAGATCTAGTAAGAGGACGAGCCAGGTCTTCCCAAACAAGTATGATGCACACCAGAGGGCCTAGGAAATCTTACCACTCACTTCCTTCAGTTGTGTTCATAATGGCAGCATCAGCCCCTAACTGCTGGGCAAATCTGACTCTGGCTCTGTTGGAAGAAACTTCTTCTCACTTGCAATCAAGAGGGCCTCACAATCACACCACACATGTTATTGAACAAGCTTATCTTGGCCTCCTGCAACTGGTGATGAAGATAGGAAATTTCTCTCCTAACACAGGAGCCCCTATTGAGAAAAGACCTAGCATTGGAGCAACCTGTGCTGGTAAGAGAAGGATGCATAATAGGACAGGGATGCAAGGACATGTGAAGCAAGAGTCAGGCCAGCAAATTAAAGATGACACAGATCTGGAATCATGGGTCTCAAGGCTACTTACCCAAGAAAAGAGGAAAGGGGTGAAGGGGCTAGGAGAGAGAGAAAGGGGCTGAGCTTACATTATTAAGGTTGTAGTGAGGTAAGTTTGAAACAGCACTGATTTTCACTGTCTTGACTGACAAGCTCTCCCCTAGCTATCTCCCAATTATTCCTAAGATATCAGCTCAAAGCTCCCTTCCTCACAGGGAACCTCCTTGACCTTCCTCATTATACCAGCCCCACCTCCCATTTTATCCTCTCATGACACACTGTGTGCCTCTTTCACACAGTTTTCACAGTTTGAAACAGCATCTGCCATGATCCTTCATGAAGGACTGTCTCTTCCACTGAACTATAAGTTCTGTGAGAGGAGTTTTGTTCCCCCATTTTTTCCTATTGCATATGCCTGGTACATAGTAGATGCTCAATTAATAAATCTGGAATTACTGTTTATTTTAAAAGGACTGCTCGATGAGGTTTTTATTAGTGAACTAAACAAATAAAAATAGTACATAATATGATACCCTCTTAACTAATTATATAGCCATATAAACCAAATTATTCATCATGGTTCTCAGTGACTGGTGGTATTGGGGTAATTTTTTAAAACATTTTCTAATTTTTCTACAGTGGAAACTTTACTACACAATATCTAGTGTAATAAAAATGACAAAGGGAAAAAAGAAACTTCTGTGTTCTAAGTCACTGTATTCAAAAATAATCAGAAATTTCTAGACTTTAATCCAACACAGAGTTACCAGCATTCCCAATCCTTAATGCATCCATTATATTCACAGAAATGTACACTTCATTTGGTGAACACAGATGGTCAAGGGCTCCTGCATCCTAATGCTTGCATTTGCGTGCATCATTTGCATTTATGTGTGTCATTTTCTAAAATGTTACTATAATTTCAACAAAGTCTAAATTGGTCCTTGAATCACTTCAGCAAGTCCAAAGAGTCAGACAAGATGCCTCCCAGTTTTGCACTTCCTAAGAGGCCAGCTTCCAACTGTGACACTTTATTAAAAAGAGTTCACTGCCCACCTTAAACCTTAATTAAGCTTGCAAGACAAGACAAATGAGAGTGTTGAGAATGAAGGTAAAATCAGTCCAGTGAAAGATGGGGAGAATGTAGCTGGGGGGAGGACATTTTTCATTAGAATTGGCAAATAAGGACAGAAGTATGCAACGTGTGCCGTCCACCTGCTTATAATTCCTTAGTGTAGTCCTAACCATCCTGTGAGTCCCCAGCTTGTATACCATCTTCAGAAAACCTTTCACTGGGACAAAGAGCGCAGTCCATCGGAGGCTCTGTCTATATGGCCTGTTTTGCTATATTAATATATATTTCTATGTTTCTCACTGTTTTAAAAAAAGTGAGTTGATTTATTTTGACATATGTAAACACAAAACAAATTGATTGACAACAAATGGAAGAAAGCTGAGAAAACCTGGATAATGGGAAACATCACAAGTAATCTCCCTCTACAATGTATTTTGAATCCATACTCTGGTTTCCCTTCCCACATTCCCCATCTTAGAATGGAGCCTTGATGCCTGAGACTTGGATGATTCTGGAAGGTTCCAAACTCCTCTTCAGTCTCCAACTTGCCCCCATCTATATTTCGGTAAACTCTTTTTTTTTTCTTTTTTTTTGCTGAGTGATTCTTTACTAAAAAATTATAGTTTACCCAAAGGACTACATTAAGTGGTAAACTCTTCTCATACATTCATAAATAATGCAGTTGACAGAAATTCTACTCACACATTGATTGCGTTAGGTAGGAAGATTTGAGTCAGGAAGTTAAGTCTTAATAAAAATAAAATTCTTTTAAAAATCAAATAAGCCATTCACCACTCTACAGTGGGGTGCATACTTGTAGGGTCTTTTCCATGTCAGCCCTTTGTGTGGAGTACTTCATCCTGGAGGGTAAATTAACTCCAGAGATGAATTACAAATCATTGATCTCCCCAGGGAGCCTACCCTGGAGAAAGGCCTCACTGTCAGCTGGTGCCACTTCCTGACAATGACTCTGACTTCATTCAAAGCCTGGGTCTCTCTGATGTCCTAATAGCCCAGGACCTGGGACCCAGCAGGTAACACTATAAATATTGGATGAATGAATAAACACATCCCACTATGTGCAAGACGCAGCAAGGAATGTTCCATTTTATTTGTGAAATTCTAGATTTTAAAACAAAATAAAAAATATAAGGAAGTTTAGTCCTGCAGATGAGATTAATTAGATGAGATATGATTTGAAGAAGGAGGATATTAACCAGGGTATGCATCAGAAACACCTGCACATCTTTTATTTTTCAGTGCAAATATCTAGATATACTAGAAATACCCTAGGTATACTAAAATAGAATGCCAGGGGGTGGATCCCGGTGTGTGGATGTTAAACTCCAGTGATGATTCCGGAATATACCTAGTTACAACTCATTGATCTCAAATAATGCTTTAAGAACTATATTTCCTATAGACATATTTTCCCCACTCTTGAGCACCTTTATTGGTGTCTCTGAGATACCATGAGGAACATCATAGCCATTTCCCATGGGGATGCAATGCATCTCAGGGGATGAAGACTGAAGAAATAAGTCTCTGACTGTATTTGAAACTGGCTGACTGAACATGAATTTATATCCTCAGTCATCTCAAATCCCTCTGAGAAAGTAATTGGAGGATGTGTCATGAATAAGTAATAAACAAACAAACTAACAGATGTAGCAGTATGTTTAAATGTAGTCCCAAGGTACAATAGATGGCGGTTCCCAACTGAAAGGCCGGACATAAATCTCATTGGGTTTAGCCTCCGAAGCACAAGCAGATCCAACACTCATGAACCTCTCAACACTACAAATGTAAAAGACTGGGAGGTGGAGAGGAGACGGGAAGGGTTTTGATAAGAATTTCTTAGGAATGAGCTACACTGTGAGTTTCACTCCAGTGATGAGAGGTGGGAGTGCCGGCCCCTCACCTAGAAACTAGTGAGGGAGGCCAGAGGGGTCGGGAGAAAAGTGTGCCATGAACCCCTGTACCTGGGGTGCAGCTGGGGAGACAGACACATGTCTGATCCCTCCTGAGACTTCTGAAGTCCTAGAGACTGGCTGGCTGACTGCTGACAGAGGATTCCAAGGAAGTGTGGCCATGTTGGGATTGGCTGCCACTCGGGATCAAGAGGGAAAGTGTGTCTGTGTGGGGGAAACCCATGGACCCATTCAGGCTGGCTTTCGCTGGTGTAGGCCTGTGTGTGATAAGGAGTCTGACTCCATGTTTGATGACTGAAAGCTGACCACACTCAAGCCTCACCCCCCTTCTTCTGCAGGTGGTCCACACCTGGACAAGCTGGTAACAAAGTCCGGGCACTCCCTCAAACCCTGCAAGCCAGGTCCCCACAGTAAAAGCCCAGGCCAGTAGTCTCCTTTCCTTGCTCTCTCAAGCCATTTCTGACCTGTTCAAGAGGGCTGTCTCTTCTCCCCAGATATCAACTCCCAGCGAGCCTTTTCTTCTTCATCACATGACCTGGGTTTAGCTTCCTCACTAACTTGAAGACCCTCCTCTAATATGTTCCTGAGTAAAGTATGGCTCCAGCTATGAGAGCCATGCTCCAGACAAAGGGTGGGGTTCCAGCCAAGAACAGGGAGAATTGCTCCAAATTCCTCCTCCGTTTAAGAATCAAGATCTATCACTGGAACAGATATGTACAAATATGATATTATGTAGAGATTTGTGATTTACAAACACTTTCTCATGTGCTGCCTCCAGCTTTTAGAGCAGAATTAATATCTACAACAAAACTTGTATGTACATGAGACATTGTGGAGTGAATTGTGGTTTAAAAAACACTTTCCCATATGCTATCTTGCATTTATAGCCAAATCATCACAGTAGACTCACTTCAAAAATTCTAGTAATTAGAACCTCTGGTTTTTTATGTGGCTGTGGATACGAAACACCATCTCCCCTTTCTGTATTTGCACAGGGAGTTTTAGGACATGAGTGCAGCTTCATTAAGAAGTTAACCATGTTACATTTCATTTCACTAAGTTCTGATCATCTTTCGAACTTGTAAAGATTCTCATAGATGTCCCTACCTCCAATCCTGCATGAATTTGAATCACAGGGAGACTACAGACTCCTATAGTTAAGACCCTGGGCAATGGAATCAGAAAAACTGGGTCCAAATTTTGGCTCCAACCCTTTGTGATCTTGGGTATATTTCAGTTCTTTGCCTGTTCGTTTATGTAATAACAGATTCATCATAAGACCTATCTCCTGTGGGTATTAACTGAGATCATCCTGTACAATGCTTAGCACAAAGCCTGGTACAATGTTAGTACTTACTCATTGTTACTTGTGTTTATTATTGTTACCAGTAATGATACTTTGAATGTCATTGATTTCAATGCCCAGAGCATTTGGTGTCAGTATTGAAGGCAAGCACTGTAGCTCATGGAGAGAAAATTTCCCCATGGAAACATCCATCAGTCATTTAACATAAAAACAACCTTTCCTAATTTATTTTGAATATGACACATATTTTCCTATTTCTCTAATCAACAAGCCTAGTAATGTCTTGTTTTTAACCTTTTGAAAAATTTCAAATTATTTTGTTTTCATCACAAACTCATAACTTACTAATGAAATCCTAAAATAAATATATTCTCCAAATTGGTTTTTTATTATGACAATCAAAGTAGAGTTTCAGCCAGCTATCAACTATTGGGTCCAAAATGTGTTTGTCAAAACACGAGTGTGTGAATAAATAAAGGGAGAAAGAACTCATTCTTCTTTCTAGCCTGTCAGTAGTCTGGGCATACACTGGGGTATGTTCTTCCTGGTTGGAATGATAACTTAAAAATCCATGTCCACATGCTGGAGATCAAAAAAGAAATCTTAAAATTCATCATGGACTTAATGAGGTTAAACTGACATATGAATACATTCTGATAAGGAATGTAACTAGGAATTCTTTCAACCCAAACATGGAGAAACAGATAGAAAATGATGTGCCCGTGCTTACAGGGCCCTTAGGCAGGAAACAACTGCTAACCTCATGAACACAGAGAAGGGACAAACCCAGACAAACACAAAGCCAGCATCCAGAGCAAAGGATGCCCAAGGTAGCAGTGTCCCTTCACGATGTAGCTAACACAGCAAAGCTGGCACAGCTCATTCTGCAGCAAAGATGCTGACCGCCCTGATTCTAGAAAAGTAGCAAAGCTCTGACACAGCTGCCATTAAGCCCAGCATTTACCAGGAATGGCAGGGGAATTGTGACCCTAAAGTTAAACCAGACATGCTAGTCATTTTTCCCTTTTTTTTAAAAAAAACCCGAAAGTCTGACTCTGCACAGCTGATGTGGACAATAACATCTAGAATGAATGACACAAACAGTTGTAGTTAAATTGTTTTTAAAGTCTGTTTCAGGATACAGACTTCTCTGCTGACTTCCTGTTTGCATTTATGTTGCCTTCATTTCTTGCGACTACTCCTCTCTGGCACCTTCAAGCCTGGGGCGGGGGGTTCACAATAGCCCCCACTGTCGTTGTTCCAGAGTGTTGCTCTGTCCTTGAGGGTATCCTTCGACTTACCCTCAGATTTGTAAATAGACATCTTACTGAAGTGTCCTCAATTACCCCATTCAGGCGTGTCACCTGTCCCCTTCTAGGACCCTGACTGATACAGCTTCCTTTTCTTCTTATTATGATAATATAATAGAATTTAAAAAGAGGAATGATAAAATAATTTTCATGTGTTTAAAAACTCACTTTCATTAGGAACTTCAATATGTGGATTTACTCAATAAAGATGACGATAAAATAAATAAGTTACAATAATATATATATTATTATAAAATAAATAAGCTACAAGGGGATATAGCCAATATTTTACAATAACTATAAATGGAGTATAACCTTTAAAAATTGTGAATCACTGTGTGGTACACCTAAAACTTATATACTATTGTACATCCACTATATCGCAATATTTTTTTTTTAAAGATGACAATAATCATTATGAGGAATGCCTATTGGATTGTAGCTTAGTTATTCTGCTTAAACTACTGCATATAAAAGAACATGCTTGGTAATCATAGGAAGCATCCTTTCACAGTAAAAGTGAGTTCCAGAAATGTGAGGCAGATGATTTGTCAGGGAAATATAAATATAACAATAACGATAACTATAAATATAAATGTTGAATTCCAGAATGAGAGATAGAAAACCTAAGTTCTTCAATAACTCCTCTGGAAAATGGATGTGTAGGGAGGTGCTGCAGTTATCTAAAGGTATACCTATGTTCAAACAAAGTCTGTTTGGTTTAGTTAATAGTAATGGACCCACGTTGGTGTCTTAGGTTTGCAGATGTACCATGGTAACATGAAGTGAGAATGTTACTGTTAATGTTAATAAGACAGGATAATGTTAATTAGGGGAAACTAAAACTTGGTGAGAGGTATCCAGGAGGACTCTTGACACTGTCTTTGCAATTTCTCTGTAGATCTAAAATTACTTCATATTTAAAACTTTACTTATATTTAAAACAACTAATCTTATGGAAACACAAAACTTTCTATTTTAACAATTTTTATTATAAAAAATAAGAAAATTATCATTTGACCTATACTCACACAGTGATGTCTAAGAAAGCAGAGCTTTCTGAACAAGATTTAATTTTCAGAAAGGTCATTCTTAAAAGCATGCTTCTTATAAACAGTCACCAATCTTTTTTCCCTGCATTATTTTAAGGTTACATACCATAAAAATGCATTACTCTTCTAAGAAAGTAATGATGTTATATTTTATGATAAAATGTGTTCCAATTTTAGCTTTAAAAAAAGAATCTGCTCCACTGGATGAAAGAGTGTCCAAGGCGGGACACACTCCCACCTGCTCTTTCAGCCAACGCGGGAAGGTCATCGCCTGTTGCCATCAAGCCCCTTCTTGGGTGTGGAGTTCTCAGTTTCCACTCCAGAGGCACAGCTGCAGGGAGCAGACTGCTCCCAACACTAAAGGGAACCCAATCTCCCTTTGCTCCCCCAAGCCTCAGTCCCAGAGTCTTCTCCTTAGGCCACTGATGAAAGCCTGAAACCCCCTTTTAGGAGCACAGTAAGCACAGTATCCTCAGCTTTGCCACATAGCTGGCATTTTGGTTATTCCCTTTGGTTGTTCCCATTGTCCCCACCCCCAACACACACAGCTTTCCTCATAACTCCATGCTCTATGTTGTAATAGAGACACACTTAGGGCAGAGCTCCCAACAGGGGGCAGCCTGGGGTACAGACACATGGAGAGTCATCCCCTCAGCCCATGGAGAAGCTGGACGGAGGTCTGGGGCATCTGCAGCCCCCAGGTCTGGGGCCAGCCTCTGGCATCATTATCCCATTCATCCCAGGTGATCATAAAAATACTATCTTTTTTCTATATATACCATAACCCAGCTGGGACAAAGTGAGAGAGTGGCATGGACTTATATACACTACCAAATGTAAAATAGATAGCTAGTGGGAAGAAGTTGCATAGCACAGGGAGATTAGCTCCGTGCTTTGCGACCACCTAGTGGGGTGGGATAGGGAGGGAGGGAGGGAGACACAAGAGGGAGGAGATATGGAGATATATGTATATGTATAGCTGATTCACTTTGTTATACAGCAGAAACTAACACACCATTGTAAAGCAATTATACTCCAATAAAGATTTTATATATATATATATATATAATATAAAATCTAAAAAAAATGTTGAGGGTTCCACCTAAGATGGATCATATCAGGGTCCACTGAGGTTGAGGGGCTCCCTGTTTGCACACCGACTCCGCTCCAGACACCCAGGTTGCTCCTGCAGCTAGGTGTAGCTCACTTCTGCAGCTAACTCTGTGTGCTCTAGGGATCCACTGGAAGCCACTGCTCTCTCTCTCTCTGCTTTGGAGTCAAAAGAACAACTCCAATCCCAACACCTCTGCTTATCAGTTGTGTGGTCTGAGCCTCCATTTCCTCAGCTGGAAGGACAGAAATTACATCCATTTTCAAATTGCACATTGAATGAGCAAGGGAGGTGAATGTAGCCCTCACAGCATCAGTACTTGTAGATCTTCCCTAGAGGCGCAATCTCTCCCCCCAACTCCCTCTCTACTCCTTCCTCTCTTCCTGCCAGCTTTCATCTCTTTTACTCAACTGTGTTTTTCACTTTTGGTGGAATCGGATATTTTTAGCAATTTTTAGCCAATGAGAATGCTGGCCAATGAGCTGACCACCCTATGGCATCTTTACTCTCCACATTTTAGGTTTTTCTTTCGATCATCTGGCCATTTCTCATATAGCCCACATGATACTGAGTTGAATGGTTAACTAATATTTCCCACATTACCTCATATTCCATGAGGTCTTAATAGACAGCTCAATCAAAAATGGGGCAGGAATTCTATGGTTTAATAAATTTGGTAAATGCTGCATTAATCCAAGAGAAAAAGATTTCTTTCTTGTAGAATTTCTCAGTACTTTACAAGGCTAAAATGCACTGTGAGTCACTGATGGGGCCATAGTTCCACAGAAAACAGCTTTTAAAACACTGAGTTAAATATTGCTGTTGCATTTCTTTATAAAGTTAAAAATAGAATTACCATATGATCCAGCATTCCCACTTCTAGATATACACCCAGAATTATTGAAATCAATAATATGTATATACCAATGTTCACAGCAGCATTATTCATAATAAACAAAAGGTGGAAGAAACCCAAGTGTCCATTGACAGATGAATGGATAAACAAAGTGTGGTATGTCCGGAATATGAGTGTAATGGAATATGAGTACAACAGAATATTATTTATTCTTAAAAGAATGAAATTTTGACACATGCTGTACCATGGATGATTCTTGAAAACATTATGCTGAGTGAAATAAGCTGGTTACAAAAGGACAAATATTGTATGACTCCACTTACATGAGATACCTGGAATACTTAAATTCATCGAGACAGAAAGTGGAATGGTGGTTGCCAGGTGCTGGAGGGAAGGGGGATAGGGAATTATTGTTTAAAGGGTACAGAGTTTCAGTTTGGGAAAATGAAAAGAATTTTGGAAGTGTGTGGTCCTGATGGTTGCAAAACAATGTGAATGTACTTAGTGTCAATGAATTGTACACTTTAAAATGGTTGAATCAGTAAATTGTATACTATGTTTATTTTGGAACAATAATAATATACAATAAACAAATATTACTGCTATTGTATATTGATGTTTCAGGGACTTGCACAAGAAAAGTTATGGTATATAATTGATTATAACTCATATAATCAAAAGTCATATTTCAAAAAGGAAAGTGAAAGATGACTCCTTCCTTCATCACAGAATACCCAAAAAAGCGCAGCCAGTTGAGCAAACAAGGATGCAGGACAGAATGCTTAGGGTACTGAGTAAAAGCTCAGACATGCTGCGTGCATTCCACTGTCCGTTAGCAGTGGTCATTATTGCTTTTCAGGAGATAATCTCAGCCGTCTAATTTCTGCATGCATAATCGATTGCACTTTTCTGCATCTTCTTGAAGTTACATGTGGTCTTGTGATTTGCAATGAAGTCATGTGTCACTTTCATATGGAAGCTTTAAGAACTGGTGTATAACTCACCACATTTCTTTCTTCTGCCTAAGCAATTGTGGAAGCATAGTGCTGGAGCCTTTCCCAGCCAGAATGTCCCAGTGAAAGTAATAGGCACAGAGGCCCCAGCTGAACTGCAGTGGGTATGTGGTGTGAACAAGATATAAACCTTTGTAGTTTCTGTCTGAGATCTTGGAGTTATCCGTTATTGAAACGTAACCTAGCCTAGCCTGACTGATAATATTGCTAAAGCTGGATCTGCTACCCAGCATTTGGATAACATGAAGCAAAACCCTCAGTAGAAGATGACTGTCAAAGAAGGGATTAGGCTTTTGGCCTTGGAGATACAAAGTTTGAAACTCTCTGTAATTATTCATAAGAGCCATGACGGAAGACACAACCAATCAGATGCTGAACAGCTTCAGGCAAGAGTGGCATGAACAGAGAGGGCCACCAGAGCAGTACCCATGGACAAGAGGAGTTTAGACTGGACTAGAAAATATACTAGTTCCTCAATCATACTAGTTATGGTTAACCCAGAAATTCCTGTTCCCAAAGTAAGACCAGAGACAAAGAGAGACATGTGGGTCACGGGAATATTTCTTTTTGCTCTTCCTCTTCTACCCTACACATCAAAATCATAGCCCAGATGCTTCCAAAGTGAGCCTATCCTATACATAAGGTTGACCATCCCTCCACTTCATATTCAACCTGGAGTCCTTTTATGACCTCCCCAAAATGCTTAGGAATATTCCTGTAAGCCATCCAGTAAGGCTGAGTGTTTCTACATATGACTAATGATGGTGGTGATGGTGATGAACCTTAAGTGATCTTAAACTGTGAATACCTGTTATTAAGTATTGTCTCTTGCCCAGCATATGGAGGGATCTAGTAAATGTAATCTATGAATTGCAGAAAGTACTTTAATCAAAGACCTGAGGTTGGATGTAGAACAGAATTATCTTTTTGTCCTCAGGGGCTCATTAATGCAGCCTGCTGACATTGGTAGCTCTGGCTGGAAAGTAGTAAATGATATAACTATTTATATCCATTAATCAACAGACGTAGGAAACATGAAATGCTATGTTGAGTCATACAGAATTGTCAACATTCATTCTTTCTGACCTATATAAATGCCACTTTTTACAATTCAAACTAACAATTGGTCAAAATGACTCACCCAGTGGATTTGGAAACCATACCTCATAGCTTTTGCTCTAACCAGTTCCTGTCAACAGCCAATACTCAGTAGAGGTTTCTAGGGACTGTGCTGAGCGGAGGGTATTGGGGTGAGTGTGTGAACCCATGCCCCCACCTCCAACATCCATGTGCATCCTGTGGGTTTTGGCTGAAGTTTCCCCATCATCTCCAGCCACTTATCTGGCAGCTGGAAATGAAAAGTAGCTCCTCCTCCAAGAAAGGCTGCAGACCCTACAACTGGAGGCATACGAATATGTATAATAAAGAAGAAATACACTGCTTAGCTACAATAAAAGTGAGCGGAAAGTGAGGAATTGGTAAAAAAGCAGACTGTTCGATTCACAGCTAACATTACAGGGTGTGGACAGACTGCTGTACAGACAGTGACTCAGTCAATCCTCTTGTAGCCCCACCAAGTGGGTACCACTCTTACCGTCATCCTTGTTTTACAAATGAAGAAACTGAGGTACAGAGAGATTAAACAGTAGTGAAGCGAGGAACTGGGATCTGAGCAGAGACAGCCTAGCTCTAAGACACAAACGCCTCACTTCAGGTCTATAAAGAAGATCATTTCCAATTCCTACAGGTGGAATATCTATCTTTCCCAAGAAAAATAAATAAAATCTAAATCAAAGAAACATTTTTCAATTACTAAAAGTATCACCTGGCCATCTTATTTACTCCCTGTGAAAGAAGAGCAGGTAGTTAATTCCCAGAGTAGTCTGAATATATTTAGTCATTCTAATGTGCCTCTTTGACAGTCTCAAAATATATTAAATTCAAACATCTGTGAAAAAAACCCTCTAGCCACTTTGTAATCTGCTTTCTCGCCATAATTAACAGTAGTTTCCCCTCCTCCTGATTCTTTTCCCACATGGATTTAATAACAGTGTTTGACCCTCATTACTATGTCTTATTTTCCAGGCAATCCGTCATATGCATTATCATCCCATCACAGGAGAAAGGCAGTAGGTCTTTCTAGTAGTTAATCTTGCAAAGAGGGCAATTGGTTTATGATCTGGTACAAAATTGCTGAGCTCATTCTTACGACCAGTCAAATGATGACAAAGTATTTTCCCCTCCGCATTTTAAAAGGGAATTGTTTTCTGCTTTCTCCAACCTCATCTCCCTCTCCATCTCCATGGGAAATTGCCTTCAGCCGCAGTCATATATTTCCTGACTCTTGAAACCACAGGGTTTCCTGAGGCTCCCTCCCTCTTTTCTGAGTCCCATTCTCCTCCTCCTTTCAGGCCTGCCTTGGGAGCTATTTCAGCCCAGAGTCATATATTTGAATTCATATTTTGAATACAGCAATTACTAGTTAATTTTCCTGCAATATCTCTTCTGGTGTTGCCAGTACACTTAAAGTCTTGTGCTGGGGTGCGGGGGTGGCCAAGATGGCAGAGTGGGAAGACCCTGAGCTCACCTCCTCCCATGAGTACACCAAAATCACAACAATTTACAGAGCAACTATCTATGAGAATGACCTGAAGACTACAAGAAAAGATTCTCCACAACCAAAAATATGAAGAAGGATCCATAATGAGGTAAGTAGGAGGGGCAGAGACATGGTAAAATTCCCTGGGTAGGTGACCCACAAACAGGAGGATAACTCAATGGTCAAGGTTCTCCCCAAGGAGCAAGGGGTCTGAGCCCCACATCAGGCTCCCCAGCCCAGGGTTCCTACACCAGGAA
This sequence comes from Monodon monoceros, assembly GCF_005190385.1. NCBI lineage: Eukaryota > Metazoa > Chordata > Mammalia > Artiodactyla > Monodontidae > Monodon > Monodon monoceros. The sequence continues at coordinate 7,341,848 of NW_021703767.1, forward strand.
GAAGATTCCCCAAAATGTCTGGCTTTGAAAGCCAGCAGGGCTTTGCGTACAAGAGAGCCAGAGGGTTGGAGGAATCAGATTCCACTCTTAAAGGACACATGCAAAATCTTACATGTTCTGAGTCCCAATGCAGAGGCAGCAGTTTGAAAGGAATCTGGATGAGATCCACTTGCTGATCTTGGAGAGCCTCCTGGAGAGGCAAGAGACAACTGAGACTCACCCTGGGGACATAGATGCTGGTGGCAGCCACCTTAGGGAGCACATTGTACCATGAGGACATGATGCTGGCAAGTGTTATTTTGGAGTCCTCCCTCTAGTGTGTTACTCCAGGGGCTTACCTGCACACCAATAGGCCAGCAGCAACCTCACAAGGGAGGACCTGGCAGCTAACCAGGTCAGGGGCCAGCCCCATATACCAGCATGCTCACAATAGTCAGCCCCATCACAAAAGGGACCACACAGCCCACATAGTGGGTGCCCCTGGAGCTCTGATTACAAGAGGGGAGTGTGCTCCTGTGTTCCATAGCATGTCTCCTACATATGACTACTTCTCAAAGATCACGAGACTTAACCAACCTATCTAATGTATAGAAATAAATTCAGCAAGTAGGCAAAATGCGGAAACAGAGAAATATGTTTTAAATGAAGCAATGAAACAAAAACCAGAAGAACTAAACAAAGTAAATACAGGTAAGCTACTGAATAAAGAGTTCAAGGTAATGATCATAAAGCTACTCAAGGAAGCTGGTAGAAGAACAGATGAACACATTCAGAAGATTAACAGTGAGTGAGAAAATATAAAGAAGAACCAAACAGATCTGAAGAACATGGTAAAAAATATAATAATAAAAAATACACTAGAAGTAATCAACAGTAGATTAGATGATACAGAGGAATGGATCTGTGAACTGGAAGACAAAGTACCAAAAATCTCTCAAGCTGAACAGAAAAAAGAAAAAATAATTTTTAAAAATGAGGATAGTTTAAGAGACTTCTGGGATAATATCAAGCCTACTAATACTCACATTATAGGGGCTCTAGGAGGGACAGAGGACTTACTTGAAGGCATAATAACTGAAAACTTCCTTAACCTGGGAAAGGAAACAGATATCCGGGCCAAGAAGAATAGAAAGTCCAAAACAGGGTGAACCCAAAGAGGTCCACACCAAAACACATTATAATTAAAATGGCAAAAATTAAAGATAAAGAGAATCTTTAAAAACATCAAGAGAAAAGCAACTAGTTGCATACTAGAAAACTCTTATCAGACCAACAGCTGACTTTTCAGCAGAAACTTTGCAGGTAAGAAGGAAGTGGCACCATATATGCAAAGTGATGAAAAGTAGAAAACCTACAACCAAGTATACCCTACCAGGCAAGATTGTCATTCAGATTAGAAGGAACTAGCAAAAGAATAAACAAAATCTAAATGTAGTAGAAGGAAAGAAATTATAAATATCAGGGCAGAAATAAATGAAATAGAGACCAAAAAAAGGAAAATATCAATGAAACTAAGAGCTGGTTCTCTGAAAAGATAAGCAAAATTGACCTAACTAAATAAACTAAGAAAGAAAGAGAAGGTGAAAACCGACACAATAGAAATACAAGGGATCATAAGAGTTTACTAAGAATAATTATATGGCAATAAAATAGACCACCTAGTAGTAATGGATAAATTTCTAGAAATGTACAATCTCCCATGACTGAATCAAGAAGAAATAGAAAATATGTACAGACCAGTAATAAAGTTGAATCAGTAATTTTAAAAACTCCCAACAAACAAAAGCCCAGGACAAGATGGCTTTCTAAGTGAATTCTACTGAACATTTAAAGAAAAGTTCACACCAATCCTCACACCAGCCTGCCAGGGCTGATCAGGTAGGCTGGGGGAGAGTAGACCAGCCAGGTTCTAGGAAACAGTTCTCCCTAACTGCTCTGAAATAGAAAGTGATCTAATCACTTATACAGGCCCTGGGGGAGGTCGAGAGGGCTGATCACAGTCTGGAGCTGGGGCCCTCTAGGGGTCAGAGCAAGGCCAGGCCACACCCGTTTCTGTGCATAAGAGCACATGCGGCAGAGTGGTGGGACCTCTTCCCTGGGTAAAACCCATTTTCCTGACTTAAAGTTTTCTTCTGCTTCAGAGAAACCTGGTCCTACCCTCAAAGTCCCAGGGAATCTCCCTCCTCTGAGGCTCCCTCTCTCCTTGTGTGTGGTCACTGTGGGCAGGCAGGGGTGAAGGGTGAAGGGTGTCCCAAAAGGTATTAATTGAAAGAGATGGATTCTAATCCTAGCAACCCTGGAAAATTTCACTGGACCTGGCAGGGTCTTATAATTTCATGGATTCTGTGGAGCCAGCATGTCCCTGTGTAATTTAAGTGCTCCTTGAAGAGGGTGACCCTGTACTGGGGGTGACACAAACACCATGGCTCCATCTCTCATGTGGTCCTGTCATCTTGGGGAGGGTCTCCTATCTGCCAAGTCATCTTCAGAGTGGGCCTCTGTGGAGGGTGCATGTCCTTCTTTCAGCTCAATTAACCAACTTCTATTTCATTAAACCACACCTTGCTCTCCTAATATCTCTCAGGCAGATCCAGGCTCAGAGCCTCCTAGTTCATCCTCTAGGACTCTGCCATGAGAGCCTGGTCTCCAGTTCCTTCACTGCTGTGGGAACAATGTAATCTAAGGCCAGTTGGAGAGTCCTAGAGGGTGCCAGGGATCAAGAGATCCATGGCACATGAAGTGGGCACTGGGGGCAAGGGCTCCTCCCAGGGGAAGTCAGACCCCTTTCAGGGCAGCAGGAGCCAACTCTGCACCTGCAAGTGGTTGGTCTTTTAAAAGGATCCAAAATGGGCAGAAGAAATGATAATATTCTTCCCAATACGAAGTCAGGCCTTAAAAGAGTGAAATAGAATTGAGACTATTGCCCCATAAACAGGTCCAGAATATGTTAGTGAGTGAAATGGTAAGATGCTTGTATATAGAGAATTCTGAAAACATTCTGGAAGGATGGCCCCTCCCCAGTCCCCACCGGGTAAAGAATCTGAAGAAGCAGGAGGGAGAAGACTTTGGCCTCTCCCCTCTCCTCTCTTCTTCTGTTCTTTTATTTTTTCCTTTTTTTATCTATCATCTATTTATCTATATATCTTATCAATCTGACATTGTTATTATCAGCATAAATAATTTGTAACCCTTGACAGTTTACTCGTAGCCAGGTTGGAATTTGGACCCCAGATCACACAATGTTCCCTGTGGTCTGTCCTCACTGTCCCCTACATGTGAGCTGCTCCTTCCTGTTTCCACTGCTCCCCAGACAGAGGCCCCACATCCACTGAGCAGCCTCAGCCTCCAGCTCGTGAGCACTCAGCACCCAGAGCTCACATCACCCCAGGGTCTCCTCTGCTTGGGCAGCTCCTGGGGTCCCTTCCTGTGAAGAGCGGTGCAGGCCTTTCTGCTGCAGTGTCACCTTTGAGCTGTCCGCGCCCCCATGCACGAGTGTATACCTATGTGAGAGTGTATGTGTGTGTGTGTGTGTGTGTGTGTGACAGTGCATGTGTGATGTGAGTGTGTGTGTAACAGTGTGTGTGTGAGTGTATGGTGTATGTATAACCGTGTGGACGTGTGTGTGTGATAGCGTGTGTGCATGTGCAGTGTGGGTGTGTTCGTGTACATGTTCACGTGTGGGTACATGTGTGTCCTTTGCTCTCTGCTGGGCAGTTAAGTCCATGGAGGGCAGGGCTACGTCCTTTTCCTCCTCTCCCCCTTCCCCTTCTGCCCTCCACTCAGGGTGTGACTCGGTCACCTCATGGAGAAGCGTGGCCTCCAGGATGAGACAGCTGCTTGGGGTCCTGCCTCACCATTTGTCCCTGTGCCATCTTGAGCAGTTAGTCACTGCCTCTTGTTTCCTTTTCCCCATCTTGAAAGAGGGTGATGACAGTCATCCCCCAGCACACTTGTGAGGATTGAGCCAGACAATGCTGTGGGATGCCTACAACAGTGCTGGGCAGATAGAAGAGTCCCCTCAAAGGGTAGAGGTCATTGCCAGGAACACTATTAGTAATCACAAAGGCTTGTTAGACTGAACTGGATAAATATATAAACAAACTGTATCTACAGGGTTCCTCCCTGGGGAATGACTGTCCATGAAGTCATTGCTATCCCCAGGGTAAGGATAACTAAGGACAAGTGAGAGGGGCCTGAGTCCCTGGACAAAGGGGTTTCTCTACAGGCTACACACCAAGGTGTAGGGAACATTTTGCCTTGTTATGGAGGATGATATACAGAAGGAGGGTAGGTGTGGACTGTGGACTAGAAAGACCCCTGCACACAGGTACAGGCCAGGTGTTCTCCCAGAAGCCTGGGTGATGCTCTCAATCTGTGCCGAGTACCCAGGTATTGGGAGATGTGCCCATTTTACAGGTGCAGTAAAATATACAAGAATCTTAAAAATCTTGTCTTTTAATGTACTTTGATATAATTCCAACTATAAGAATATATTCCATGTACATAATCAGTGTTTGGACTAAATATACTGCACAAGAATACTTTTTACAGAATTACTTGTAATAGAAGAAACCTAGAAAGACCACTTAAAGTCCAATCACAAAGGAAAAATTCAACAAATTAAGAGGTAGATTCAGGATGATGATATTTGAGTATGGTGAGCAGGGAGATTTGGGGAGAGGGCATATGATTAGATGTAGCTTATTGTCAATGAAGTTTTGCTATAGCAGGTGGATTAAAGGATGTTTATTACACTACTGAAAATACATACATATGTACATGAAACATACCTGCCATTCATGGGCCAATGATGAATTTGCACCGTGAAATCAGGAATGTAATTTAGCCACTTCAGAGGAATGGACACCCAAAAAAAGATAGATAGATAGATAGATAGATAGGTAGATAAGTGATAGATAAATATAGATGATAAATGTAGATATACTCATACACACATACATATATATGTGTATGTATTTAGACATGTGAATTTTATTACATAACATTTAAAATTTAAAAATATTCTTTCCAATAGTATTCACAAAACATGAAATACTTAGAGATAAATTTAGCAAAAGGTGTATAGGACCTCTATAGTGAAAACTATAAAACAATACTGAGAGATATAACAGAAAACCTAAATAAATGTACAATGTTTAAAAATTAGATGACAACATGTTATAATGTCAGTTCTCTCCAAATTTATCTGTAGATGCAATGCAAACCCAAGCCAAACTCCAGCACTTTTTTAAAAATAAAAACTGACAAGCTGATCCTAAAATACATATGAAAATTCAAAGTACCTAAAATAGCCAACACAATCTTGATAAAGAACAAATGTGGAGAAATTACACTAACTGACTTGAAATTTAATAAAGCTACAGTCATCAAGTCAGTACGGTGCTGGTTAAAGAATAGGCAAAAATAGATCAATGGAACCAAACAGAGTTTCCAGGAATAAACCAAACATATATGCCAATAATTTTTCGACAGAGATACAAAAGCAATTCAAAGGAAAACTTTTTTTTTCAAAAAATGATGTGGAAACAAGTGAATATGGAAAAAAAAAGTATCTCAATTCCCACTTCACACCCTACACAAAAATTATTCCGGGAGAGACCTAAGCCTAATCATAAAAACTAAAACTGTAAAGCTCTAGAAGAAAACCAAAGAGAATAACTTCATGACTTTGGGGGTGGACATAAATTTGTTAGAGAATCCACAGAAAGTAATAACCATTAAAATCATTATTTTGGTAAATTGGAATTCACCAATATTAAAACTTCTGCTCATCAAATATATGTTATTAAGAAACTAAACAGACAAGCCACAGACTGATAGAAGATATTCATATATGATTTTAAGGGACTTCTGTCAAGAAATATTTTTTAAAACTGCTACAATTTAATAATAAAAATGTAAACAACTTAATTTAAAAATGGGAATAAATCAAAATACCAATGACATTTTTCACAGAACTAGAACAAAAAATCCTAAAATTTGCACAAAAGCAAAAAGACGTTGAATAGTAAAAGCAATCTTGAGAAAGGAGAACAAAGCTGGAGGTAGCACATTTGCTGATTTCAAACTATACTACAAAGTTACAATAATCAAAACAGCATGGCACTGGTACTGGTGCTCATTTAACTTTTTTGGTGTTCCTGTGTCAAAATCTGCACTCAGATTGTAAACTTCCTGAAGCAAGGACTGGGGTCTACATCCCATTGCACATCCTGAGCATCTAGTCTTCTACCATAGCCATAGTGGTGGGCCATGGGGCTGCTCATTTTGGGGTTCACTCCCCATCTTTGGTTCCTCTCTCCCAGTCTTCATAATAGAATACTAGCACTGTCCCCTCCCCTCTCCCCCCACATCAATTCAGTCAGCAAAGCTCCCCCACTCTGCTATGAAATGAATGTAAAATCCTCACCTCCACGACCACCACCAGGGTCCAGCCACCCTCATCTCTGTGCCTGGGTTGATGTAACAGTCCCCCTGTTGGGATCCTTACTCCCTGCTTGCATCCCTGTAGAAGGTTCTCCACAGAGCAGTCAGACTGGTCCTCCTTGTTTGTGTGTTTTTAATAGCTTTAAGAGAATGTAACTTATGTATCATACAACTCACCCACTTAAAGTACACAATTCCATGGTTTTTAATGTATTCACAGAGTTGTGCAACTACCACCACAGGCAATTTTAGAACCTTTTCATTACCCCCAAAAGAAAACTCCCAACCCCTTTATCCCATAACCCAAGCCCCTGGCAATCACTAATCTGCTTTCTATCTCTGGATTTGCCTGTCTTGGAACTTTTCTATAAATGGAATCACACAGTATGTGGTCTTTTGTATCTGGCTTCTTTCATTTAGCAAAATGTCTTCAAGGGTCATTCGTGTTGAAGCATTTAAGCATCCCTCATTACTTTTTATTGCCAATTAATATTCCATTATATGGATATACCACATTTTATTTATCCATTCATCAGTTGATGGCTGTGTGGGCTGTTTCCACAAATAACCTTGACTACAGTGACTAATGCTGCTATGAACATTTGGGTACAGGCTTCTATGTGGGCACATGTTTTCATTTCTCCTGAATATATACTAAAGAGTGTAATTGTTGGATCATTTGGTAATCCTATGTTTAACATTTTAAGGAATTTTCAGGCTGTTTTCTAAAGAAGCTGAATCACTTTACATTCTCAACAGCAATCTATGAGAGTTTCAATTTCTCCACATCATTGACCACACTTGTTATTACCTCTTTTTTTCATTACAACCATCCTAGAGGGTGCGAAGTGGTAGCTCATTTTGGTTTTGATTTGTATTTCCCTAATGGTTAATGATGTTGAACATCTTTTCATGCTCAATATCATGAGCTATTAGGGAAATGCAATTTATATTAGCCATTTGTAGATCTTCTTTTTAGAAATGTCTATTCGAATCCTCTGCACATTTTTTAAAATTAATTTTTATTGGAATATAGCTGATTTACAATGTTGTGTTAGTTTCTGCTGTACAGCAAAGTGAATCAGTTATACATATACATATATCCACTATTTTTTAGATTCGTTTCCCGTATAGGTCATTACACTGAGTAGAGTTCCCTGTGCTATACAGTAGGTCCTTATTAATTATCTATTTTATATATAGTAGTGTGCATATGTCAATCCCAATCTCCCACTTTATCCCTCTCTCCCCTTTCCCCTTGGTAACCATAAGTTTGTTTTCTACATCTGTGACTCTGTTTCTGTTTTGTAAGTTTTAACTGGGTTATTTATCTTTTTATTATTGACTTGTAAGAGTTCTTTATATAACCTGGTTACAAGTCCCTTATTGGATACATGATTTGCAAGCATCTTAACCCATTCTGTCTTTCCACAATCCTTCTAAACGTGCCTTGTCCCTCCTCTGACACCCTTTCTCATAGAGAAGGCTGTTAGGAGAATTTAGGTTCAATGAGCGCCTATTTGTTGTGCTCCCTCCCATTACCAATCTGCCCCCATCTCTTACTACTCAGCCCATTCACTCTGCCCCAACCACGTGGGGTCCTGGACAGTCCTCCTGCCTCTGGGCCTTTGCACCTACTATTCTCAGGGGAGCCTTCCCTGCACACCCCATTTAATTGGCAACCACCTCTACCCTGGAGCACCTCATCCACATCTTTGCTTGTTTTTCTCTGTAGAGCTCATATCTGACATACTACATTACACTTACTTATTTGTTCATTTCCTGTCTCCCCCAACTAGGCTGTAACTCCATAAAGTGGAGTTTTATCTGTTTTGTTCACCGCTCCATCCTCATCACCTATAACAGGCAGGAAGGATTTGAAGGAATAATTATGCTCCTGAAAACCCACAAGGAAATCAAAGTTTCAACATTCAACACATTTAAAATTCAATCAAGGAGCAAATTTCCTAAAGTAAATATGTATCTTTTATTACATATCCTTAGAAAAAGAGGCTCTTCCAGACCTATCCATTATATATATGTGTGTGTGTGTGTGAGTGCGTGTGTATATTTTGCTTTATTTTCCACACAGGGCAATTGAACCACCCAAAGGGGGCAATTATTACAACCACACAAAGTGGAGCAAGAAAGAAATGAACCTATAAGACAGAAAAGGAATCAATACTTCCACAGGTTATTGAAGAGAATGGTGGTATTATGTTCTCAGCCAATCCAGAAAACCAATTATGAAAGTAGACATAAACGGTTTTCAGCCTTGTGGCTCAGAAGCACCTCTGTGTGTTTGTTCAATAAACTGATGTGGTGTTTTTCTTTCCATGATTTGGAAACCAAACCAATGAAGCAATTTTATCCTCTCAATTTACATATGTTGCTTTCTGCCATCATTTATAGTGAACTCAGCAACTGGATTAATTCTGTAATTTTATGGTAGATGGACAGCTGCAATCTTTTGACTAGGACACCAGCCTTTTCCTTTTGCTGTGTATAAATACACAGCATCCTGCTTGAGAGCCCGTATTGCCTCTCGACATTCCTTGATCCATCTCGATTTTACTCACCCAGATTCTCTCTTTCTAGCTCTACAACAAAACCTCACAAGACTTCCTCCACCGCCACTCTACCAAGGGCACTGGGAGAAATCCTTCAACTCACCAGCTCCACTGCGATCTCCTGGTCCAAGATGTTATCATTTCTTGCTGTGTTATTGCAATAGCCTCCTGACTGGTCTCCCTGATTTCCCCTTGTTCTGAGCACCAGTGAGCAAGCAACTCACCCCACAAAAGAGTCAGAGTGATCCTCCTAAAGCCCAAGTCACTTCAAGTCACCCCTCTGCCCCAAACTCTTCCCATTTCACTCAGATAAAAAGTCACCACCCTTACAGCAGCCTCACCCACCCACTCACTCACATCCAGCCTCTCTGGTCTTGCTGCCCCAGGGATGTGCTAGGCACACACTCACCTCAGGGTCACTGCCCTTGAGGTACTGTTGTCTTAAACATTGTTCTTCTAGGAATTTGTGTGACTCATTTCCACATCTCCTTAAGGTCTTCATTCAAGCTATACCTTTTCCAGTGAGGCCTTCTCTGATGATCATATTTAAAATTGCAATATCTCCCCTGACCCCCACACCCCTATATAATTCAGTACATATTCTACTTATGTAGTTAATAGCCTGTGTCCTTCTCCCCACTGCCTTGTAAGGTAAATGAGGGCAGGACTTTTTATCTCTTTGTTCACTACTGTTTCCCAGTACCTGACATACAGTAGATACTCAACATTCGTTGAATGAATGAATTACATGAGTGAATGCATGTTGGCTGCCTACATGGGTTACAGCTGTAACAGCTCCTGAATAGCTTTTCCAGCATATGGAAGAGGACTTGTTCTCATTTCTCTTGGGTATATACCTGGGAGTGGAATTGTTGGATCATATGGTAGTTCAATGTTTAACATTTTCAAGAACTTCTGGACTGCTTTCCAAAGCAGCTGCACCATTATATATTCCCCTCAGCAGTCTGTGAGGGTCCAAATTTATCCACATCCTTGCGAATATTTATTACCATCTGTCATTTTGATTACAGCCATCCCAGTGGGTATGAAGTCGTATCTCATTGTGGTTTTGATCTGCATTTCCCTATGGACAGACATCTGCTAGGCAGACATCGAAGGGACATGGGACATAATCAGAAGAGCCTCTAGGAGCCTAGGCTTACCTCTAACTGACCCTCAACCAGAGGGAAGTATGAGGCAAAGATGACCATGAAGGGGTCAGACTATAGCCTCTGGTTCTCTGCTTGGCATCATCAGAAAACACCAATGGGCGATAAAGGAGACCCAGCTGGGGTGACAGGCCCACATCCTGGTTATTTCAGGCTTCACCTTTGGCAGATGAGTGGGCTGAACATGCAGGTTTATTTAAAGGTCTTCCAGGAAACAACTCCTATTTGAATGGTGGGAATGGTGAAAGTTTTCTTGAAAATACCCATCTTACAAATATTTTCAAAATCTCTAAGTCTAAAAAGTCCAATTTGTCATTTGTATTTTGGGTTCACCAATATTGTCATATTTTAGAGGTTTTCTCCAATGAGCATTGAGAAGCCCATACTAGGCTTCAAATTTAAGATGACAAGACACTGACATTGAAATGGCTTGGGTTAATACCCCTATTAAGCCTTGCACTCGCTTAACCATGGAAAAGAACAACCAGGATTACCTACAGCCCCTGCTGATTAAAGGAAATTTTGCTTTTGCCTTCCTGGTTGAGAGTAGGCGCTTACGTCCTTCTGCTCCATTGATGCTAGATCTCGGGGAAGGACCTTCCAGGCAAGATGGTAAACTACGGTCTCAGAGTGGAGCTTTCCAGCAAGGTTAAAAGGAGAGCTCCCTGAATGAGTATCTGCCATCATAACAGTTGATGGCAAACCCCTCCCATCTGTTCCTCAGCCTACCCACTGCCCTCTGCGAGAGGACAAGAGCTGAGAAAGGGGAGTGAAGTGCAAGCATTATGGGTCTTACTGACACTTATCCTGAAGGTCAGTGTCACCTGCTAAGGCGTCATGAGCCAGACCAGGGTGACAACACTCCCCTATCCTGGTAACTGCCTGCCCATCCCTTCTTTTTCTAACCATTACACCCCACTGAACTTTTATTTCACTGTGCCTGGGTTGACATCTCTCCATAGTGAGCTTGGAAATTCTTCAGGGTTTTTGTATCATTCAGATGTCTTGTCATTCCCTGTTTTTTCTTTCAAGTGCCCTCCAGGCCCAGTGCCAGCTTCCCAGTGGGTGTCCTGCAGATCCTTGTTGAATTAAACTCACCAGTGACATCCACCTCCCTCTGAACACTTCCTACTCCTTCAGACACACCCATGACATGTCCTAGAAATGGGCAGCAATGTATGGAGAGTTAAAGAGCAGCATCTTTTCAAATGAAACCTATAAAACAGGTGGAAAGCTGAGGCAGTGGTTCATTCTATTTTGGATGGGTTTCCATGTGGCTGTTTTCCAGACACTTCTAATCATCCCTCCACTCTCAGAGAGCAACACAAGCTAAGCCCCCAACTTCTTGCCTTTAAAGAATCTGAGACTCACAGAAGCCACATTATTGGCTTAATCTCAAAAAACAAAAGAACAACTTGGTTTTGAAGCTGACACAAGGTTTTAGCCTCCCCATTTCAGGCTTAGCTTCCTGGGCCACACTAAATTTTTTTTTTTTTAAACAGCCCTATACTCCCTTTCAAAAGTCTAACCTGGTACCTAAGAAAAAAAAATAACCAAACACTGCGATTCAAAATTGGGCAAAGGACTTGAATAGACATTTCTCCAAAGAAGATATACTGAATGGCCAATTAGCACATGAAAAGACACTGAACATCACTAATCATTAGTGAAATGTAAGCCATAATGAGATATCACCTCACCCATCAGGATGGACTTGAGGACACGGGGAGGGGGAAGGGTGAGCTGGGGCAAAGTGAGAGAGTGGCATGGACATATATACACTACCAAACATAAAACAGACAGCTAGTGGGAAGCAGCCGCATAGCACAGGGAGATCAGCTTGGTGCTTTGTGACCACCTAGAGGGGTGGGATAAGGAGGATGGGAAGGAGGGAGACGCAAGAGGGAAGAGATATGGGAACATATGTATATGTATAATTGATTCACTTTGTTATAAAGCAGAAACTAACACACCATTGTAAAGCAATTATACTCCAATAAAGATGTTAGGGGCTTCCCTGGTGGCACAGTGGTTGAGAGCCCGCCTGCTGATGCAGGGGACGCAGGTTCGTTCCCCGGTCCGGGAGGATCCCACGTGCCGCGGAGCGGCTGGGCCCATGAGCCGTGGCCGCTGGGCCTGAGTGTCCGGAGCCTGTGCTCCGCGGCAGGAGAGGAAAAAAAAAAAAAAAAAAAAAGGATGGCTATTATAAAAGAAAATCAGCTGATAGCAAGTGTTGGCAAGGACGTGGAGAAATTGGAACACTTGTGCACCATTGGTGGGAATGTAAAATGGTATAGCCACTATGGAAAACAGAATGGCAGTTCTTCAAAAACTTGTAAATATAATTACCATGTGATCCAGTATGTGATCCAGGTATAGACACAAAAGAATTGAAAGCAATGTCTGAAAGAGATATTTGTACACCCATATTCATAGCTGCATTAGTCACAATGGATAAAGTGTGGAAGCAACCCAAGTGTCTATCAACTGATGAATGGATAAGAAAAATGTGGTCTATATGTACAATTGAATGCTATTCAGCCTTTAAAAAGAAGGAAATTCTGCAATATGCTACAATGTGGATGAACCTTGAGGACATTTTGCTAAGTGGAATAAGGCAGACACAAAAGGACAAAAACAATATGATTCCACTGATATGAGGTGCCTAGAGTTGTCAATTCATAGAAAGTAGATCGGTGAGTGCCAGGGACTGGGGGAGGGGGGGACAGGGAGTTATTGTTTAATAGGAATAGAGTTTCCTATAGATAAGAGTTTTACAAGATGAAAAGAGTTATGCGGATGGATGATTGTGATGATTGCCCAACACTGGGAAAGTATTTAATATCACTGAACTGTACACTTAAAAATGGTTAAGGGCTTCCCTGGTGGCGCAGTGGTTGAGAGTCCGCCTGCCGATGCAGGGGACACGGGTTCGTGCCCCGGTCCGGGAAGATCCCACATGCCGCGGAGCAGCTGGGCCCGTGCGCCATGGCCGCTGAGCCTGCGCGTCCGGAGCCTGTGCTCCGCAACGGGAGAGGCCACAACAGTGAGAGGCCCGTGTACCACAAAAAAAAAAAAAAAGAAGAAGAAAGAAAAAAAAGTGGTTAAGATGGTAGATTTTATACGTGTATTTTACCACAATTTTTTTAAAGTGCAGAAAAAGTCTAACTTGGCCTTCAAAGGCTGTCTCTTTCCTATTCACACTAGCATCCCTTCACCTTATGGTTTGCAGTCTGTTCACTAGACACACGGAGTAAACGCAATAAAAATGGTGAACACATAAAAGCTGCTGGAGAAGTGGTGGAGCAGGAGGTCTGCGTGAATTCACAAATTCTTCATGACAGGTAAGCACAGCACCTCCTGTGCCCATGACAAAGAGCTGGCCCTCAACAGATCCAACAAAGCTGCTATCCTTATGATTTGCTTTTCTCCTCCAGGGTCCTTCAATTTTATTCTTCTTCTCTAGGGGATATTCTTTCCTTTATACCCTAGATTTTATTTCTTGCGGAATTAAACTGCACTTTGGTCCTTGAATTGACCACCTGCCAGGTCATAAACATTTAAACATTTTCAGCCAGATATAACATTGCTGAGAGCCTGTTTTAAGCACACAGTCACTCTGGGTCTGACAAGAGGCTGGTGGTGGTTTCCGTGGAGCCAACTGTGCTGGTGGACTCCAGAGGCCAGCTGGCAACCATTCTGTTTTACATTCAGTCAAACCCCTCAGCAGAAAGTCTGCAGGCCCTTCATCTTGGTCAGTCCTGCCCCTGTGCAGTGGTCCTGTGTCCCCAATCCCAAAGCAGGACATGTATGCAAAGGAGCAGAAGTCAACCAGAAGGGAAGTCAACAGCCTTATTTGAAGGAGTGATTTCCCAAGTGGAAGTTTATGTTATGGTGGCCACATCTTATTACTCAGAAAGTCCAGGGTCCTGTGACTCAAGCAAATAAACTGCATCCTACCTATGAATTTGACATCAGTTCATACATCGTGCAAAAAAAAAAAAAAAATGGAGTTGCTTGTTTTTTGTCACTTCTCTGGGGAGATCTTAAGGCAAGAGGCATTTTCAAATCATAGTTGTCTTTTGCGAACCAGGAGTATAAGCACTGTTAACATGGGAGACAACGGCTCATTCGGTTTAGACTGCATCCTAAGGGCTGTCTCAACAATGCACCAGCATTTCCCTGAACCTTCCAAGCATTCCCAAGACGGCTGTCTGAAGGCCTCAAAGGCCACTTGCATCTAACCCAGCACATCTTGGTAACAATGCTTTCTCCAGTCTACAAACTAACTCTCTATTTCTCTCAGTCTGCTCAGCCTGCCAGTAAGTTGCCTGTTGTGTTCGGCTCTCAGAGCAACCTGTTCTTGATGACACACAAGCATATAAGAAACAGCCACTGAATGGGATGCTTGAAACCACAGTACCGTTGGTTTCATTGCATCTGAATTTGGGCTGCGTGCTCTATAAGAGGCAAAATTCAAAACTTTTGGTAAAGATACAAAAACAATTCAATGGAGGAAGGATGGTCTTTCAACAAAAGGTGCAGGAGCAACTGGGTATCCATAGGCAAAAGAAAATGAACCTGACTAAACTCACCTCTTATAAACAGTAATTCAAAATGGAACATAGATTTAAATGTAAAGTGTAAAACTATAAAACTTTTAGAGGATAAGAGTAGAACACTTTCATAACCTAGGGAATGGCAAAGGGCTCTAGACATGATGTCAAAAACATATGCGTAAAATAATCAATGTATAAATTGTACATCATTAAAATTCAAAAATTTTACTTTGTGAAAGGTTTCATTAAAAAGATGAAAAGACAAGCTGCAGTCTGGGAGAAAATATTTGCAAACCATGTGTCTGACAAAGGACCCATATTTAGAATATATAATGAACTCTCAAAATTCAACAGTAAAAAGCAAATAATCCAGTTAGAAAATAGACAAAAGACATGAAGAGACATTTCACCAACGAAACTATACTGATGGCAAATAAGCACATGATAAAATGTTCAATACTATTAGCCAGCAGAGAAATGCAAATTAAGACCATGATGAGAGATTAATACACACCTATCAGAACAGCTAAAAGAAAAGTAGTGACAAAACAAAATGCTGGTGAGGAGATGAAGAAACTAGATCTCTCATACATTGCAGGTGGGAATGTGAAATGGTACAGCCATTCTAAACAATAATTAGCAGTTTATTAAAAAAATGAACATACACTTTCCACACAACCCAGCAGTAGTTCTTCTGGGCCTTTATCCCAGAGAAATGAAGAGTTGTGTCCACACAAAACCCTGTGCTTGAATTTTCATAACAGTTTTATTTTTATTAGCCAAAAACTGGAAGCAAGTATAATGTCCCTCAATCTGTGAATGGTTAAACTGTGGTGTATCAGTAACCAAGGAGGACCCTATGGGGCCTTCCTGGGACAGACACCACCCCCCACCATGTCCTCCACCTGTCTCTTGTCTGTAGAAAAACTTTAGCCTCCTAGGTCTTCCCCAAGTTCCAAAGAATATATTTACTCAGAGGAGTGAGAAAGTGCAGAAACAAAGGAAAACAATCAAGCAAGACAAAATAATTAGAGTTTAGGCATTAAACAAAGTCAAGGACCTTTAATTCCTCCTCACAAACTATAGATAATATCCTGAGCAATGATCAGGATATTATCTATTTTACAGATACTGAAACGCCCACCAGGTGTAAGACGTTAACTGTGTGCTGTCCACAAGCAAGTAGACCCCAGACCCACTGGAACCAGAAGGTTGATGATGTTGACTCCCTAAATATCACCCTGTTATCTCACCACCAACCAATCGGAAGACTGTTCACCAGCTGATCACACACCCTGCAACTGTCTCCTTCACTCTGTCTTTAAAATCCTTTCCCTGAAAACCATTGAGGAGTTCTGGCCTTTTGAGCACCAACTGTCTGGATTCCTTGCTTGGTACCCTGAAATAAACACACTTTCCTTTACCACAACTCCCTGTCAGTAGACAGGCTTTATTGTGCACAGGAGAGCGAATGCAAATTTGGTCCTATAAAATATCCACAGCATTTAATACTCTTCAGACATTAAAAGGAGTTGAAATTTTTTAATTTTAATTTCTATTTTATATTGGAGTATAGTTGATTAACAATGTTGTGTTAGTGTTAGTGTCAGGTGTACAGCAAAGTGATTCAGTTATACATATACATGTATCTATTCTTTTTCAAATTATTTTCCCATTTAGGTTATTTCAGAGTTTTGAGCAGAGTTCCCTGTGCTATACAGTAGGTCCTTGTACTACTATATTTTAAATATAGTAGTGTGTATATGTTAATCCCAAACTCCCACTTTATCCCTTCCCTGCCCCACCTTTTCCCTTTGGTAACCATAACTTTGCTTTCTAAGTCTGTGAGTCTGTTTCTGTTTTGTAAATAAGTTCATTTGTATCATTTTTTTTTAGATTCCATACCATATGATATTTGTCTTTTCCTGTCTGATTTACTTCACTTAGTATGATAATCTACAAGTCCATCCATGTTGCTGCAAATGGCATTATTTCATTATTTTTAATGGCTGAGTAATATTCAATTGTATATATGTACCACATCTTCTTTATCCATTCATCTGTCGATGGATATTTAGGTTGCTTTCATGTCTTGGCTATTGTTAACCATGCTGCAATGAACATTGGGGTACATATATCCTTTCAAACCATGGTTTTCTCCAGATATATGCCCAGGAGTGGGATTGCTGGATCGTATGGTAGCTCTATTTTCAGTTTTTTAAGGAACCTCCATACTGTTCTCCATAGTGGCTGTACCAATTTACATTCCCACCAACAGTGTAGGAGGGTTTCCTTTTCAAAAGGAGTTGAAATATTGATACATGTCACAACTTGGATGGATCTCAAGGACATTATGCTGAATGAAAAACGTCAGTCTCAAAAGGTCATATACTGTATGATTTCATTTATGAAATGACAAAATCACAGAGATGGAGAACAGATTAGTGTTTGTAGGGGTTAGGAATGGTCAAGGTGGTGTGGGGCCTATGACTCTGCTGGAGTAACATGAGGGAGGTCTTTGCATGGATGGAACAATTCTGTATCTTGATGTGGTAGTTGTTACAAGAAATCTACACATGTGATAAAATGACATAGAACTTCATACACATTGTATCAATGTCAGTATTGATATTGAACTATAGTTGTATAAAATGTAACCATTGGGGGTACCTGGATGAGGGGTACATGGCATCTCTTTACACCATCTTTGCAACTTCCTGTGAATATATAATTACTTTAAAATTAAAAATTAAAAACAAATAACCCCAACCTTAGTATTTAGTTAATCTGAAAGCCTGAGGGTCTCTTGAAAAAAAAGTAGGAATATATGAGGAATATGTCACTACTTATATTGTCTTAGTAGAGAACTGAAACATCAAAATATAGCAACTCTTCTGCTTGGAGTCACACAAATTCTGGAAACACAGTTCTGCCCCATTAAAGAATGACAGAGAATGTCGAGTTTTGATGTATGGTGTTCATAAATCCAGCTTTTATTTTAATAGCTGTGAGTTGCAGACTCAACACCATGGGTTGTTACAGGGTCCCAGACTCTGCCTGAGTTTCCAGAACCTGTACAGCCTCTGAGGGGATATAACGCAGGTAGAGCTGTGTCCTCACAGGGCCACATGAAGTGGTGGGCCAGCTGGGGAGCCTTGTGGAACTCTGGTCCATGAGGTGCACTAAACACCATGGGAAGTAAGCATCTCTGGAAAAGAAGAAAAGGAAGAAAAGTGAATTTATCAGAATTCATCTCAAAATAAGTATCAGGCAGAGCTGAAAGGGGCTCTTGTATAGATGTTGAGGGTACAGGGAGGAGGCTGTGACACACCAGGTGCAGATAAACTAAACTCCACCAAGGGGCCTGGGTCCCTTCATCCACAGGGTTTTCTTATACAGCTTTGGGAGTGTTTGGAACCAGGATAGAAACCCTGGAGACCACTGAGAGGAAGTTAAAGGCTGAAACAGGTGATCTTTCTCCTCCTTCCTTTCCTGACACTGCACTGAGGCCCCCCAAAGACATACCCACTGATCAGAGGTCACTGGTTAGGCCCAGCACTAGCTTTAAGGGGGAGGGGGCAGAATCCTGAGTGGACCAGTGTGTCCAGGCTGGTTCTCTGCATTATTTACAGAGCAGGAATGAGTCTGTGATGATGACCAAGGGGAGAAATGCAGGCAATTAAAACCCAGAGTCAGACTTTCAAGAAAGTTATGATTCTCAGAACATACACTTGACACCTGTTGTCTTCCCCTTAAATACTTGTATTTTTGTATTGTTATGGGAACTGCACTCTGTAAGTCATTACAGTACAAACTGTGGCTTCTTGTCCTTTATTCTTCCTCAGTGAGCTCCTGTATTTGTTTCCTATGGTTGTTGTAACAAATTGTCACAAACCTGGAGATCTGAAACAACACAAATTTATTATCTTACAGTTCTAAAGATCAGAAGTCCTCAAATCAAGGTGTCAGTCGGGCTGTGTTCCTTTTGGAGGCTCCAGGAAACAATCCATGTCTTTGCCTTTTCCAGCGGCTAGAAACCTCTGCATCCCTTGGCTTATGGCCTCTTCCTCTGTCTTCAAAGCCAGCAGAGTAACATCTTCCAATCTCCCTCTGTCTGCACTGTCCCACCTCCATCTGTGACTCTGACCCTCCAGCCTCCATCTTATAAGGATCCCTGTGCTTGCGTTGGGCTCACCCTGGTAATCCTGGGTAATCTCTCCATCTCAAGATCTTTAGTTTAATCGTGTTTGTAAAGTCTGTCTTGCCATGTCAGGTAACATTAACAGGTTCTAGGGATTAGGATATGGCCATCTTTGGGGGGTTCTTATTCACTATCTTATTGGTAGTGGTCGTTTAATAAAAACTTGGGTGAGGAAATGAATGAATGTTTGAAATGAGACAGATAGTATTTATGAGGATAGTTCTACCTGAAAACAGAAACACATCATATAGCAGAGAATCTATAAGGTTATGACTTCGTTCATGTTTAACAGAAGAACAGGAATTCTTTTTCTCTTGTCAATAAAGAGTAAGGTATCTCAAAGGTAAATTGTGGTACAAAAGAAATTTCTAAAATCAATTGCTTCTCTATGTATCATTAATAACCAATTCAAAAACATGTTTGAGAAAAGATTTCAGTCAGAATAGCAAGAAATCTTAAAATACCAATTAAGTAATACAAAATCTATTAATATAAATTAATGAGGCATGTATGAGACTCACATGAGAAAAACTTTAAAACTTTAGGAAGAACATAAAAAGACTTAACTACATAGATTCTTCATATTTCTGAATTGAAAGACTCAATTTAGTGAAGATGTCAACGCTCTCTCCAAATTAATTTGTACATTCAGTGCAACAGAAAAATTTAAATGGAACTTGAAACCTGATTCTCAAGTTCATCTGGAGAAATAACAGTAGTTTTTGAAAAATAAAATAGTGAAGAATGATTCTTATAGTCTATCAGATACTTGAGAATATATATAAAATTATAACTTAGTGAAGAATGCTTCTGACTGAAGAATCATCAGACAAATCAATGAGACAAAACAGACATCCTTAAACAGTCCTGAATATGTAAAGGAGAATTCAGTATATTATATAAGATGGCATTAAAATCATTACAGAAAGGAAAATAATTATTTGATGTAATAATTTAGAATAACAAGTTAAGTATTTAGAGGGAAAAACAATATAGAGTCCCAACCTCATATTGTACTCTGAAAGAAATTCCTAGTGGATCAAAAAAAAATGTAAATAATGAAAAGCATGGGGAAAAATGTATCTGATCTTGGGATGAAAAAGCAAACTTCTGAGCATAAGAAATGATGGGAGAAATCACAAATAAAAAAAAATTATCTCATAATACTTTGAAATGTCTGTATGTCAAAAAAAAATTGTTAAAGCATGCAATGAGACAAGATGTATGTCAGAAATATCACAGGATAAAATGTTAATGTTCTGAGTATATTAAGTGGTTACAAATCAATGAAAATGGACAAGAACAGAATTAGAAGAGGAAACATAAATGACTAATAAGCATTAAATGTTCTGTTTCACTCAAAATGAAATATCATTTTTCATCTATCAAATTAACAAAGTTTCAATAATAATTTTGACAGTTAGTGAAGTTGTGGTAAAATGGACATAGAAGCCCCTCCCCTTCTTAAAGTCAAAGCAAATGCATCTAAATGACAGAATTATTTCAAAGGGAATTTTTATAATCTTGCATTTGGAGAAAAGCGTGGCTTTGTAACAAATGAAGAACAATTTTCTATAATGTGTGGCATGGGGCGATGCCACCTCCAATTGGGGATGTCAAGACACGTCCATCTTATGATAAAGGAAGCATGGCCTTAATCCTAACAGACAATGTTCCCTCACTGCTAATATGATTTTGTGAGTAACAGCATCAATATGTTCACTAGTTTGCATTTAGTTACCAACAATCTGGGAATGTCATATAACTGGAACAGGTGAGATCCCTGGCATGCTGGAAAATGGTATTCCATCCTGTGCATAAACTTCCATCCTAATGAACCTTCAAAATTAAACAGAAAAATTTAAACCTCAGAGCGAAAACTCATCCATTTGCTCACCCCTAAAGACTCTGTTAACAAGTGTGCAGAGCAGTGATAGTCTTGGCATCAAAGCGATTTTTAGGTTATAATCCATTTACTGGGTTTCAGTTTTTATTTTGAGTGCCTCAGTAACATCAATAACCCTAACATGTCAGATAAATATAAAAGGAAAAACAGGGTTGGAAATGTTACAATCCAGAGGCATAAGATTATTACAGAGGAATTGAAACAGTTAAGACAGAGAGTGAAGAGAAAATAACAAATTTTTACTTGGATGGTATGATAAGTAGAATTTCTAAGTGGGCCCCCCAAATATGTCCTACCTTACTCTCCAGACCCTGTGGGTATGATGAGATAATTGCTTCATAGCATCATGTTATGTTACATGGCACAGTTAAGCTTAAAATTGAAAGATTATCCTGGGCTATCCAAGGGCATCCAAGGTAACACCACAAGCCCTTAAAAGCAGAGAGTTTTCTCCAGCTGGTGGTGGAGCAGTCAGAGAAATTCTAAGTATGAGAAGGACTCGATGATCACTGCAGTTTTGAAGATGGAGAGGGTACTAGCTGAGAAGGAATGCAGGTGACAAATAGGAGCTAAGGACAGTCCCCGTCTGAAGGCCAGCAGGGAAATGATGACCTCAATCCCGTAGTCCCAAGGTACTGAATTCTGCCAGCACCCCAAAGGAGCTTGGAAGCAAATTTTTCCCCTGAGTCTCTAGTTAAGAGCCCAATCTTGTCAACACCTTAACTTTGACCTTGTGGGACCGTACGGAGAATCTGGCCACAGTGTGCAGAACTCTGATCTATGGATCTGGAAGCTAGTATGATGCTGTTTAAGCTGATAAGTTTGTGATAATTTGTTACGCATCAATAGAAAACTAATAATAGAAAACAAGTATCATGGGCACCTACAAACAGAAGGATTTATAGTCAGTTTCTAGAAGCTTTCCAGTTGCTACATAGAGGAGCTCTTAATATTGTTGGTGGGACCATAATGTATACATCCTTTATCAGAAGCATTTGATAGTAAGTTTTAAGAGTCTTTGACCTACCAATCCCATATCCAGGAAATTAGGAAAAGATTTAAATACAAGTCTCATCAGAGAGTTATTTTTAAAAGTCAAAAAATTCTAATTGATGTATCTATCAATAAGGGATTATTTACATTAATCATGTTATGTCTATAATCTTGCTTCTCAGAGTGTGGTCCAGGGGCCAGCATCAGGATCACATGGGCACTGGATGCAAAATCTCAGGCCCCAGACCAAACCTAGTGAATTTGCACATCTGTGTTAATAAAATCCAGAGGATTGATAGGCAAGTTTGTGAAGCCCTAATCTAGACAATGGAATATTACACAACAGTAGGAAATTGTTTATTTTTTTAATGCATCATGAACAAATTTTTTGTGGTTTTTTTTTTGAGGAATGGCAATTTGGTTTAACAATCGAATGTCAATAAATGCAATCAACCATATTAATAAGTTTTAAAAAATGATCATCTCAGCAGACGCAGAAAAACTATTTGATTAATTTAGTACCAATTCATTTTTTAAAAATTCATGGCAAATTGGCAAAAGAAGGATGCATCTTTTTTTCTGATAAAGTGTGTCTATGAAGCATTTAATATCAAAACATTGTAAACCTTGCTTTGGAATCCAGAGGAACACAAGTACACCCACTGTCACAATTTCTATTTGGCAATGAAGATAGTATCCATTACATCAAGGCAGGTGTAAGAAATGAATCTTTATAAATTGTATAGTAAGAAACAAAACCCTCATCACAGATAATAAGGAAAAAATAAGGAAAAAATCCAAATAAGTCTGCAGACAATTTAATAAAATTTGTAATACTTTAAAAATTTGCTGCAGATATATGTGTGTGTGTATAACATTTCTATATATCAGTGACAAAGAGTTTCAAAATAAAATTTAAAAAAGTTTTCAATTTAAAAAAAAACTGCCAATGGATATACAAAACCTCTGTAGGATAGACCAATGGAAAAGACTCAAAAGCCCAGAAACAGACACCATATGTGACTATTGATCCACATCAGAGGAGGCAGAAAGAGGGAGCATTTGGAATGTAAAATATTGTCATCCATCCTGTGCAAACAGGTGAGACTGAACCCTGCCACAAAATTTTCTCTACCATCAGGGTTCTTCAAAGTATTCAGATGTGCAGATGTTCTCTTCCAAACATCTGACAGTTCTTACTTTGTTTGCTTGCTTGCTATTATGTTTGATGGTTTGATCTTCTAGTTATAGACTGTCTTCATTGTAAGAAGTCAGAAGATAGAGAATGAGCTATCTGAATACCTATCTTCTTGGTTGGCATGCATTGGAAAGTGTACGTGCCATAGGTAGAGCTGAAATCACTGACATATGAGATTAATGTAATTAATGCCCCATCCATGCAGCTCTTAGAAAGCCCCATCATGATAGTCTTCAAGTGATCTCTTGATTTTCTGTTATCCTTGAGTCAAAATAGTTCTGGAGGCTGGAGATCCAAGATCAAGGTGGTGGTTCCTTCTGAGAGCAGAGAGGGGGAATCTGTTCCATGTTCTCTTCTAGCTTCTGCTGGTTTGCTGGCCATCACTGACTTTTCTTGGCTTGTAGATGCATCTCCCCGATCTCTGCCTTTGTCCTCACATGGTGTTCTCCCTGTATGTGTTTCAAATCATGCTTATTTTCAAAGGATACTCAGTGACCTAGAAAATTTTTCAAAGCGTAATACTGAATTTAAAAGTAGGCATACAAAACAACCATATGATCTCAATTTCATAAAAATAATAATATACAAGCATTTTTTTAGAAATAAAATACAACCAAAGGAAGAGTGTTTATGCATGGGTGTTTTTTTCTTTACATTTATGTTTTCTAAATTTTTCACTAGAGCATTTACAACATGAAAAATAAATAAATGTAATAAAAGAAGTGTGGGTAGAAACTCTTTACAGAAGAGGCTCTTGTACATGTTAGGAATATAAAGAGATTTTCCACTTAATAACAATCACCATAATAAGCCCTCACTATGTGCCCAGCGATGCTTTCAGAGCCCTATGTGTATAATTCATTTTATCTACACAAAAGCCCTATTGTAACCAAGCAGGACACAATGGGGCCTTCCCAGAACAGACTCACCTCAGTCTCCTCCACCTGCCTCTTGTCTGTAGAAAAACTTTAGCCTCCTAGGCCTTCCCCAAGTTCCAAAGAGTAAATTTAATCAGAGAAGTGAGAAAATGAAAAAAGAAAGGAAAAGTCAAGCAAAACAAAATAATAACAGATTAGCCATTACAAAGTCAAGGACTTTTAGTTCCTCCTCAAGGGCTATAGATAATATTCTGAGCCATATCCTTTGAGCTGTTTTGCAGACACTGAAACCCCCAGCAGGTAAAAGAAGTTAACTTTATGCTGCCCAGAAGCATGTAGACCTCAGGCCAGTTGGAACTAGAAGGCTGATGATGTTGACTCCCAGTTACCCCACCAACAACAAATCAGAAGAATGCTCATGAGCTGATCACACACACACAATGCTCTTCCCTCACCCTGTCTTTAAAAGTTTCCCTGAAAGCCTTCAAGAAGTTTGGGTCTTTTGGACACTAGCTACCTGGACTCCCTTTTTTTTTTTTTTAAATTAATTTTTATTGAAGTATAGTTGCTTTACAATGTTGCATTAGTTTCTACTGTACAGCAAGAGAATCAGCTCTATATATACATATATCCCCCCCTTTTTTAGCATCTTTATTGGAGTATAATTGCTTTAAAATGGTGTGTTAATTTCTGCTGTATAACAAAGTGAATCAGCCATACATATACATATAGCTCCATATCTCCTCCCTCTTGCATCTCTCTCCCACTCTCCTTATCCCACCTCTCTAGGTGGTCACAAAGCACCGAGCTGATCTCCCTGTGATATGCAGCTGTTTCCCACTAGCTATTTATTTTACATTTGGTAGTGTATATATGTCAATGCCACTCTCTCACTTAATCCCAGCTTTCCCTTCCCCCTCCCCGTGTCCTCAAGTCCATTCTCTACATCTCTATCTTTATTCCTGTCCTGCCCTTAGGTTCATAAGAACCTTTTTTTTTTTTTTAGATTCTATATATATGTTAGCATATGGTATTTGTTTTTCTCTTTCTGACTTCCTTCATTCAGTATGACAGACTCAGTGTCCATCCACCTCACTACAAATAAGTCAGTTTTGTTCCTTTTTATGGCTGAGTATATTCCATTGTATATATGTGCCACATCTTCTTTCTCCATTCATCTGTCAATGGACACTTAGGTTGCTTCCATGTCCTGGTAAATAGTGCTGCAGTGAACATTGTGGTACATGACTCTTTTTGAATTATGGCCCTCACAGGGTATATGCCCAGTAGTGGGATTGCTGGGTCATATGGTAGTTCTATTTTTAGCCTTTTAAGGAACCTCCATACTGTTCTGCATAGTGGCTGTATCAATTTACATTACCACCAACAGTGCAAGAGGGTTCCCTTTTCTCCACACCCTCTCCAGCATTTATTGTCTGTAGATTTTTGATCATGTCCATTCTGAACAGAGTGAGGTGATATCTCATCGTAGTTTTGATTTGCATTTCTCTAATGTTGAGCATCCTTTCATGTGTTCATTGGCAATCTGTATGTCTTCTTTGGAGAAATGTCTATTTAGTGCTTCTGGCCATTTATGAATTGGGTTGTTTGTTTTTTTTTGATATTGAGCTGCATGAGCTTCTTGTATATTTTGGAGATTAATCCTTTGTCAGTTACTTCATTTGCAAATATTTTCTCCTTTTCTAAGGGTTGTCTTCTCATCTTGTTTATGTTTTCCTTTGCTGTGCAAAAACTTTTAAATTCCATTAGGTCCTATTTGTTTATTTTTGTTTTTATTTCCATTTCTCTAGGACATGGGTCAAAAAGGATCTTACTGTGATTTATGTCACAAAGTATTCTGCCTATGATTTCCTCTAAGAGTTTTATAGTGTCTGGCCTTACATTTAGGTCTTTAATCTATTTTGAGTTTATTTTTGTGTATGCTGTTAGGAAGTGTTCTAATTTCATTCTTTTACATGTAGCTGTCCAGTTTCCCCAGCACCACTTATTGAAGAGACTGTCTTTTCTCCATTGTATATTCTTGCCTCCTTTAGCAAACATAATGTGACCATATGTGCATGGGTTTATCTCTGGGCTTTCTATTTTTGTGACAGTATCATACTGTCTTGATTACTGTAGCTTTATAGTATAGTCTGAAGCCAGGGAACCTGATTCTTCCAGCTCCGTTTCACTTTCTCAAGATTGCTTTGGCTATTCGGAGTCCTTTGCATTTCCATACAAATTGTAAAATTTTTTGTTCTAGTTCTGTGAAAAATGTCACTGGTAGTTTGATAGAGATTGCATTGAATCTGTAGATTGCTTTGGGTAGTATAGTCATTTTCACAATGTTGATTCTTCCAATCCAAGAACATGGTACATCTCTCCATCTGTTTGTATTGTCTTTAATTTCTTTCATCAGTGTCATAGTTTTCTGCATACAGGTCTTATGTCTCCTTAGGTATGTTTATTTCTAGGTATTTTATTCTTTTTGTTGCAGTGGTAAATGGGAGTGTTTCCTTAATTTCTCTTTCAGATTTTTCATCATTAGTGTATAGGAATGCAAGACATTTCTGTGCATTAATTTTGTATCCTGGTACCTTACCAAATTCATTGATTAGCTCTAGTAGTTTTCTGGTAGCATCTTTAGGATTCTCTATTTATAGTATCATGTCATCTGCAAATAGTGACAGCTTTACTTCTTCTTTTCCAATTTGGATTCCTTTTATTTCTTCTTCTCTGATTGCTGTGGCTAAAACTTCAAAAACTATGTTGAATTATACTGGTGAGAGTGGGCAACCTTGTCTTGTTCCTGATCTTAGAGGAAATGGTTTCAGTTTTTCACCATTGAAAACAACGTTGGCTGTGGGCTTGTAATATATGGCCTTTATTTTGTTGAGGTAAGTCCCCTCTATGCCTATTTTCTGGAGAGTTTTTATCATAAATCTGTGTTGAATTTTGTTGAAAGATTTTTCTGCATCCATTGAGATTGTCATATGTTTTTTCTCCTTCAATTTGTTAATATGGTGTATCACATTAATTGATTTGCATATACTGGAGAATCCTTGCCTTCCTGGGATAAACCCCACTTGATCATGGTGTATGATCCTTTTACTGTGCTGTTGGATTCTGTTTGCTAGTATTTTGTTGAGGATTTTTGCATCTCTGTTCATCAGTGATACTGGCCCGTAGTTTTCTTTTTTTGTGACATCTTTGTCTGGTTTCAGTTTCAGGGTGGCTTCGTCGAATGAGTTTGGAAGTGTTCCTCCCTGTGCTATATTTCGGAAAAGTTTGAGAAGGATTGGTGCTAGTTCTCTAAATGCTTGATAGAATTCACCTGTGAAGCCATCTTGTCCTGGGCTTTTGTTTGTTGGAAGATTTTTAATCACAGTTTCAATTTCAGAGCTTGTGATTGATCAGTTCATATTTTCTGTTTCATCCTGGTTCAGTCTAGGAAGCTTGTACTTTTCTAAGAATTTGTCCATTTCTTCCAGGTTGTCCATTTTATTGGCATATAGTTGCTTGTAGTAATCTCCCATGATCCTTTGTATTTCTGCAGTGTCAGTTGTTACTTCTCCTTTTTCATGTCTAATTCTGTTGACTTGAGTCTTCTCCTCTTTTTTCTTGATAAGTCTGGCTAATGGTTTATTAATTTTGTTTATCTTCTCAAAAACCAGCTATTAGTTTCATTGATTTTTACTATTGCTTCATTCATTTCTTTTTCATTTATTTGTGATCTGATCTTTATGATTTCTTTCCTTCTGCTAAGTTTGGGTTTTTTGTTGTTGTTCCTTGTTCTCTAATTGCTTTAGGTGTAAGTTTAGGTTGTTTATTTGAGATGTTTCTTGTTTCTTGAAGTAGGAATTTATTGTTATAAACTTCCCTCTTAGAACTGCTTTTGCTGCATCCCATAGGTTTTGGGTCATCGTGTTTTCATTGTCCTTTGTTTCTAGGTATTTTTTGACTTCCTCTTTGATTTCTTCAGGGAACTCTTGGTTATTTAGTAGAGTATTGTTTAGCCTCCAATGGGTTTGTATTTTTTATAGTTTTTTTCCTGTAACTGATATCTAGTCTCATAGCATTGTGGTCGGAAAAGATGCTTGATACAATTTTAATTTTCTTAAATTTAACAAGACTTGATTTGTGACCCAAGGTATGAGCTATACTGGAGAATGTTCCATGAGCACTTGTGAAATGTGTATTCTGTTGTTTTGGTATGGAATGTCCTATAAGTATCAATTAAGTCCATCTTGTTTAATGTTTCATTTAAAGCTTGTGTTTCCTTATTTATTTTCATTTTAGATGATCTGTCCATTGGTGAAAGTAGGGTGTTGAAGTTCCCTACTACTATTATTATTGTGTTACTGTCAATTACTATTATTGTGTTACTGTCGATTTCATGTTTTATGACTGTTAGCATTTGCCTTATGTATTGAGGCGGTCGTATATTGGGTGCATAAATATTTATAACTGTTATATCTTCTTCTTGGATTGATCCCTTGATCATTATGTAGTGTCCTTCTATGTCTCTTGTAATAGTCATTATTTTAAAGTCTATTTTGCCTGATATGAGAATTGCTATTCCAGCTTTCTTTTGATTTCCATTTGCATGGAATATTTCCATTCCCTCACTTTTTCCATTCCCTCACTTTCAGTCTGTATGTGTCCTCAGGTCTGAAGTGTGTCTCTTGTAGAGAGCGTATCTATGGGTCTTGTTTTTGTATCCATTCGGCCAGTCTGTGTCTTTTGGTTTGAGCATTTAATCCATTTACATTTAAGGTAGTTAGCGATATATGTGCTCCTATTACCATTTTCTTAATTGTTTGTGTTTGTTTTTGTAGATCTTTTCCTTCCTTGTGTTTTCTGCCTAGAGAAGTCCCTTTAGTATTTGTTGTAAAGCTGGTTTCGTGGTGCTGAATTCTTTTAGCTTTTGCTTGTCTGTAAAGGTTTTAATTTCTCTGTCAAATCTGAAAGAGATCCTTGCTGGGTAGAGTAATCTTGGTTGTAGGTTTATCCCTTTCATCACTTTAAATATGCCCTGCCACTCCCTTCTGCTTGCAGAGTTTTTGCTGCAAGATCAGCTGTTAAACTTATGGGGGTTCCCTTGTATGTTATTTGTTGTTTTTTCCTTGCTGCTTTTAATATTTTTTCTTTGTATTTAATTTTTATAGTTTGATTAATATGTGCCTTGGCGTGTTTCTCCTTGGATTTATCCTGTATGGGACTCTCTGTGCTTCCTGTACTTGATTAACTATTTCCTTTCCCATAATAGGGAAGTTTTCAACTATAATCTCTTGAAATATTTTCTCAGTCCCTTTCTTTTTCTCTTCTTCTGGGACCCCTATAATTCGAATGTTGGTGTGTTTAATGTTGTCCCAGAGGTCTCTGAAACTGTCCTCAATTCTTTTCATTCTTTTTTCTTTATTCTTCTCTGCATAGTTATTTCCACTATTTTATCTTTCAGGTCACTTATCCATTCTTATGCCTCAGTTGTTCTGTTATTGATTCCTTCTGGAGAATTTTAAATTTCATTTATTATGCTGTTCATCATTGTTTGTTTGCTCTTTAGTTCTTCTAAGTCCTTGTTATATGTTTCTTGTATTTTCTCCATTCTAGTTCCAAGATTTTGGATCATCTTTACTATCATTACTCTGAATTCTTTTTCAGGTAGACTGCCTATTTCCTCTTCATTTGTTTAGTCTGGTGGGTTTTTACCTTGCTCCTTCATCTGCTCTGTGTTTCTCTGTCTTCTCATTTTGCTTAACTTACTGTGTTTGTGGTCTCCTTTTTGCCCATTGCAGGTTCACAGTTCTCATTGTTTTTGGTGTCTGGCCCAGTGGCTAAGATTTGTTCAGTGGGTAGTGTAGGCTTCCTGGTGGAGGGGACTGGTGCCTGTGTTCTGGTGGATGAAGCTGGATGTTGTCTTTCTGGTGGGCTGACCATGTCCAGTGGTATGTTTTGGGGTGTCTGTGAACTTATTATGATTTTAGGCAAACTCTCTGCTAATGGGTGGGGTTGTGTTCCTGTCTTGCTAGTTGGTTGGCAGAGGGTGTGCAGCATTATAACTTGCTGGTCGTTGAGTGGAGCTGAGCCTTAGCATTGAAATGGAGATCTCTGGGAGAGCTTTCCCCATTTGATATTATGTGGAGCCAAGCGGTCTCTGGTGGACCAACGTCCTGAACTTGGCTCTCCCACTTCAGATGCACAGGCCTGTCACCTGGCACCTGGCAGCCCCATGGCTCAGAAGAAAAAGGAGAAAAAAAGAAAGAAAAATAAAATTAAATAAAATTTTTAAAGTTATTAAAATAAAAAATTAAAAATAAATAGATTAAAAAGTAATAAAAAAGAGAGAGAAATAAAAAAGAAAGAAGAGAGCAACCAAACCAAAAAACAAATCCACCAATGATAATGAGCACTAAAAACTATACTTAAAAAAAAAAAATGGCAGACAGACAGAACCCTTGGACAAATGGTAAAAGCAAAGCTATACAGACAAAATCACACAAAGAAGCATACACATACTCACTCACAAAAAGAGAAAAACAAATATATATATATATATATATATATAAAAGGAAGAGAGCAACCAAATCAGTAAACACATCTACCAATGATAATAAGCTCTAAATACTAAACTAAGATAAACATAAAGCCAGAAACAAATTAGATACAGAAAGCAAACCCCAAGTCTACAGTTGCTCTCAATATCCACCCCTCAATTTTGGGATGATTCGTTGTTTATTCAGGTATTCCAGAGATGCAGGGTACATCAAGTTGATTGTGGAGATTTAATCCGCTGTTCCTGAGGCTGTGGGAGAGATTTCCCTTCTCTTTTTTGTTCGCACAGCTCCTGGGGTTCAGCTTTGGATATGGCCCCACCTCTGGGTGTAGGTCACCTGAGGGCATCTGTTCCCGCTCAGACAGGACGGGGTTAAAGGTGCCGCTGATTCGGGGGCTCTGGCTCACTCAGGCCGGGGGGGAGGGAGGGGCATGGAGTGCGGGGAGGGGGGGGAGGGAGGGGCACGGAGTGCGGGACGAGCCTGCGGCGGCAGAGGACAGCATGACGTTGTACCAGCCCAAGGCGTGCCGTGTGTTCTCCCAGGGAAGTTGTCCCTGGATCATGGGACCCTGGCAGTGGCAGGCTGAGCAGGCTCCCGGGAGGGGAGGTGGGGGGATAGTGACCTGTGCTCGCACACAGGCTTCTTGGTGGCGGCGGCAGCAGCCTTAGCGTCTCATGCCCGTCTCTGGGGTCTGCGCTGATAACCACGGCTTGTGCCCATTTCTGGGCCTTGTTTAGGAGGTGCTCTGAATCCCCTCTCCTCACCCACCCCTGAAACAATGGTCTCTTGCCTCTTAGGCAGCTCCAGACATTTTCCTGGGCTCTCTCCAAGCTAGCTGTGGCACACTAACCCCCTTCAGGCTGTGTTCACGCAGCCAACTCCACTCCTCTCCCTGGGATCTGACCTCCGAAGCCCAAGCCTCAGCTCCCAGCCCCGCCCGCCCCGGCAGGTGAGCAGACAAGCCTCTTGGGCTGGTGAGTGCCGGTCGGCCCCGATCCTCTGTGCGGGAATCTCTCTGGTTTGCCCTCCGCACCCCTGTGGCTGCACTCTCCTCCACGGTTCCGAAGCTTCCCCCCTCCACCACCTGCAGTCTCCGCCCGCGAAGGGGCTCCTAGTGTGTGGAAACCTTTCCTCCTTCACAGCTCCCTCCCACTGGTGCAGGTCCCATCCCTATTCTTTTGCCTCTGTTTTTTCTTTTTTCTTTTGCCCTACCCAAGTACTAGGCGAGTTTCTTGCCTTTGGGGAAGTCTAAGGTCTTCTGCCAGCGTTCAGTAGGTGTTCTGTAGGAGTTGTTCCACATGTAGATGTATTTCTGATGTATTTGTGGGGAGGAAGGTGAACTTATTCCTCTGCCATATTGAAGGTCTCTTCAAAGGGAGGGTTTTGAAGGGAGGGTTTCATAAAGCCTTGGAGGGTAAAGAGTTGTTTGATGCTATCTATTAAAAACTCTAACAGTTTCAGGTTCATTTAAATTTTTTTTTTAAGGAAGTTCCTGAACTTCTTGCAAATAAAGTTATTTGCAATGTTTAATTTCCCAGGAAAGAGTTTCCTGGAATAGTAAAGTATATTGATAAAAACAGTAAGATAGAAAAGTCAGGTCAAGATCAACCTCGGCCGTAGTTGGGTGGGTATAGGTGTTTGGGTTTCTCATACTGGAGGGCATCTTAAGTAATGAACGCTGAAGGAATTTCAGGAAAGTGAGATTCAGTGAGACTAGAAACTATTAGGGAAAGCTTTCTAGTAAAAGAGACAGTAGGGTTGAACCTTTGGTGAGGGGATAGGATTTGTGTGGGACTAGGATCAAAGGCATCCGAGGAGTGGAAGGGTATGAGCAAATGTTTGGAGTTAGAGATGCACTTGGTGGGGGGTAGGGGAAATGTGGAGCCCATCCTCCCTTAAGGACAGCTCTGCATCATGAAATTCTGCTTCCACAGAATGTGGAAGCCACTCATTGCAAGTCCTAAACAGAAAGTAAGACTGTGGACTTTGTCCTTTAAGTAGTGAGAATTCCCCTAAAAGAGCCTTCAAATTTTTCATGAAACTGATCATTTAGGAAATATAATACGGCTGAGTGCTTATTTACTTACAGGGCAGAAAAATCGAAGGCAGGGACATCAGATTAGGAAGCCAGTGTACTGATTCAGTTGTGAGGTCAGAGAATGGCCTTGAGTGGATCTGTTTCTGCATCTAAGCAATGATATCTTTGACAGGTGACCCCTCCATCTAAAGCAATAAGTAATACCCAAAGATAGTTCTGGAGCTATCTAATATCTTATCTGAAATATATGTTTAACTTTTTTCTAAAAAATAAATATAGAAGAATGAAAGAAGGGAGAGAGGAAAGGAGGGATGGAGGGGTGGAGAAAAAAAACAAAAGGAAGGTGGGAGTAAAGAGAAAAAGCTCAAATTTTACTGACACTGATCCACAATTGTTCTAATATTAATAAAAATATCTAACACTAGAGGAATCACTTTAAGAGTGATTAATAGTGTTTCTTCTATAACAATAGTTCCAGCTAATACAATGTAAAATGTAACCTTTGCTAGAGAAAAATAACACCCAGAAGAACACATATAAAGAAAAATAAACTTCTATTGGCCCTGTGTGGCATGAAGTTGATTATGTTTAAGGATTAGAGGTCAAGCAAGAGTATAACTATGTCCTAGGCTCATAGTTTTCCCAAGACAGAAAATCACACTTCCTTCTAATTCATAGTTTCTTTCTTCCAAGCTTCGGTGAAAAGGACATTATACATTTGGTCAAAGGTGTTTTGCCTAAAGAGAGATGAGAAAATGAATTTAGCATCATAGAGGGCTCAAGAATGACTCCTGAGTGTAAATAAGGAAGAATGGCTAGAGGCTTTTATCCAAAATACATGAGCCCAGTGCTCTACTCTGTGCCAGTTTAAATATTCAGCGCTAATAAGGGGCCACCATGTGAGACATTAATACAAATAGAGGGGCTGTAAACACAACATACCACTGCCTGTGCCAGAAGTCGCAAGAGGATAATCTGTACCAGTGGTTGCTGATTATGTGTTTTGTTATATGTAGGAGACAGATACAAGCGGCAACAAAAATCTTGATAATTGCTGTTTCAAACCATCCTCCCATATTGGGAACGCTCTCTTCCATCCAGCCCCTCCCAGTGATCGTTTGAATTGAGATGCCTTCACTGATGTCCAATGAGCTAAAAGTGTAGGATCTGAATTACTAAAAGGACTGCAGTTTATGTTCTCTCAATGTACATGATTCAAAGACAAGGGCTGTGACCAAAAACTATACTTTCCCTAAGAAGAAAAGAAAGACATACAGAGAAAAAGAGGGTGGGAAGGAGATAACGGGGTGGAGGGGGGAGAGAGAGAGAGAGAGAGAGAGAGAGAGAGAGAGAGAGAGGTCTGCCTAGTTCTAAGGCTTCAAGCTTGAGCAGAAAATTGAAATTTTGATTCAGTATCCCAAAGTGTAGAGTTCTTTAGTCTCCAAAATTTTGTTCCATAAATAGAATTGCATCCAGACCCCAGCTTTCCGTAGTAAAACATGCCATCCCACCCTGGTCTGAGGTGCAAAATGGAAAGGAATTGCTCTCTGATTCTTAGGGAGTAAGGGGGCTGAAAATCGACACATCTTTTGGGGACTTATGAGATCTGGGTCCGGCTGTTAGTATATCTTAGCCTGCTCCGTCAGCTCTCACCTAGTCTCTATTTTAGCCCCCCCGGAGGGGAGGGGTGCCTTCTCTTGGCCCACGTTGTAACCAGGTGTAATTTGGGGATAGAAGTGTCCACAAATTTATTCTTCCTCAGTCACCTGTCTCCTCTCCAAAGCTGAAAGTCTTGGCTTTCAGCAGGCAGGAAATTCCCTGTTGCTGGAGAAGCTCAGGGACCCCTCCTTCCACACCACAGGGTGTAAGTAACTATACACAAGATACATCAGGAATACATCAGGAATATATAAAACGTGAAATAAAATGTCATCCTAAAATGTCACTGGATTGCTTGGCTTCCTGTGAACTAAAAAGAAATCTTTCACTGATTTTAGATTCAAATCAATTAATATCCACAGGAATCCATTTGGTTCTCCACCAACGTCAGTCACTCCATTCATTCTTTCATTAATTTCGGCCACTTTCATGTGGAGGTAAGACTACATCTCTCCAGGACTGTGTCCCAACTAAGTTCCTTAAAAATAAAATTTTAAAAAATCTATTTCTTTTCTGAATAGAAAAGCAATTATGTAGAGAACAGACAAGTGGACACAAAGGGGGAAGGGGAGGATGGGATGAATTGAGACATTAAGACTGGCCATATATACACTACCATGTGTAGAATATCTAGCTAGAGGGAACCTGCTGTATAGCACAGGGAGCTCAGCTCGGTGCTCTGTGATGACCTAGATGGATGGGTGGGATGGTGGGGGTGGGAGAGAGGTCCAAGAGGGAAGGGATATATGTACACGTATAGCTGATTCACTTTGTTGCACAGCAGAAGCCAACACAACATTGTAAAGCAATTATACTCCAATAAAGAAAAAGCAATTACATGTCTGTCATGTAAAATATACTAGTAATAATAATAATTATTAATTCGAGCACTTTCTATATGTTTTACTGTGATAGTTGCCGTGATTTTTCCTACATCACCCTCACAGTTTACAATGGTAGATATTATTAATTCCTAATTTATAGAGGGAAAAGCAAGGTTTAGAGAAATTTGGGATTTGGCGACAACCACACAGCTGGCAGGTATAAGAGTCAAGATTCAAATCCAGGCACTCTGATCCAGAAGTGGCACTCTGCACATCCCGTTAGATGTTAACAAAGAGGACATGAGAAGTGCCCTCCAATGCACAGATAACTACAGCTATACTGTGTGAAAATCCCATTAATTTTCTACACATCTATTATTGACAAAAGAGTTCGTGCACACAAACTATTGTGCAACTTGCTTTTATTTCCATTTAGTAATATGTCTCATCCTTCCGTTTCAAGACAAATACATCACTCTCTTCTTTGTAACACAGTCACCACTTTGCAGTAAGAGTGAGACTTTTAAAAATATGTAGAGAGATACCTGCTCCAACCATTCTGAAGCTGTAAGACAGTCCATTGTCTGGAGTTATCACGTGTTTGCCCAATTTTTTTATAGCCATTTGGCATATGAGCAATCATTTTTCTCCTGTGAACACTGTGGACTCTCCTGTATAACTATGCAGTTTTCTTTGTGTTAATTTCCTAAAAGTGGATATGGAAGAAACAAAGGGTATATTCATTTTAATTTTGAATACTTTTGGCTAAACTGTCCTTCAAGTGATTGTATCAGTTGACATTACAAATAACAGTGTGTGTGAAAGTGATCCTTGACTTTCTCTAATGCCAGAAAAATCAATGCTTCTTATTTTTCCACTCCAATAATTCCTATTTGTTTGATGCTAGTAAGATTGAAGTAGATTTTGATTGATTGATTTTGTGCTTGTTGGTCATTTGATCATCCTTCTTGTATTTGGCAAGACCTTAGAACAGTGTGAGCACATGTTAGGGCAACGTCATGACACGTCCAATCAGGTAATATGTTAATTTCTATAAGAGCTGTGTGATCCTTCCAGACTGGACAAAAATGAGAAGTAGCAAAATGTCATCAGGTTCAGAGACATATGGAGCTAGATGAAATGTACTGTTACACCCAAATCCTTTCTTCCCCAATATTGTCTCTTCATCCTATTCCTCTACTGGGACATGCTATTCCCCCTCCCAGAGGCTCTGCTTGCCCTCAGCCCTGTCAAGTCTTCTCTTCAGCATCCCTTCTTTGCGCCACCTGGCCTGGAGGTGGGGGTGATCTATCTGCAGCATTTGACATGGTTTCTCCAGATTGTCTTCCTTCCTCCTTCATCAAAACACCTAGCTTTGAGTTTCAACTCATCAGGCTATGTACCAGTTACTTACCCTGCTTGCCACCATCATTAACTGACCCCAAGTTCACTGTCACTTGTTCCGTGAAAATTTAGCCCCCAGCTTATTTTGCATTTCCTGCACATTTTTTCTTCTGATTCAACTCCTCTAGTTCTTCAGACCTAACAGTACCAACAATCTAGCAACCCTGTCTTTGTCTGTTCCCCACCATCCTCTTGTCCTCACTGACTTGTTTATGGAATGTAGAGCCCATGACCAATCAGGAAAATCACTCTCTCACTCCCTCACCATCCCCCCTCACTTTGTTTTACTCACTTGAACTCCAAGTCTATGCTCACTTTACTGCACTGGTGGGGCCGCATGAGACTGGAGGAAAACTCAGTGTGCAGACTGGCCTTGTTCTAAATTCTCAGATATTAATCTTGCATCTGTGCTCATTTGCAATGCCTTCCGTCTTGTTATAGGTGAACTCTCCCAACTCCTGGCAAAGGCTAATAATCCTGCTGTGTTCTAGATACCTTCTGTCTTACCTAGTCAAGGACATCACTCCTGTAGCCTGGCGCACTGTTCTGCTGAACCATGCATCTTCCCTCCATCTTGCTGATCTTTCTCATCAGCACACAAACATGGTGTTACTTATCCCATGGTAAAAAGCAACAAACAACAAAACAACCTCTGGCCCTGACTTCCCCTGTCATTACCATTCTGTTTCTCCTTTCTCCTCTAAGCAAAGCTCCTTGAAAGAGCAAGCTATTCTCAGTGTCTCTAATTTCTCTCCTCCTGTTTTTTCCTATTTTTCTTTAATTGGAGTAAAATTTACAAACAGTAAAATGCATAGATCTTAAGTGCAAAATTTGGTGAATTTTGAAAGATGTATACACCCATATAACCTCCACCCCAATTAAGGTGCCATTTCCATCACTTCAGAAAGTTCTCTCTGGTCCCCTTGTAGTCTTCCTCACGCCGATAAAAA
Organism: Monodon monoceros; assembly: GCF_005190385.1. NCBI lineage: Eukaryota > Metazoa > Chordata > Mammalia > Artiodactyla > Monodontidae > Monodon > Monodon monoceros. Next base: position 7,379,201 of record NW_021703767.1, read on the forward strand.
AACCTCTGTTCTGATTTCTATCAGCCTACTTGCCTCTCCTTTAACATCACATGAGTGGAATCACACGGTATGTATTTCTTTTGACTGGTCCTTTACATTCAACAAAATGTTTTAGGAATTCATTCATGCCATTACCTGCATCAGTAGTATTCACTCATATGAATATACCACAATACATTTATCTATTTTCCTGTCATTGAAAACATGGATTGTTTCCAGTTTCTGACTGATATCTGTAAACCTCCTACAGATATTCTTATACAAATATTTTTGTGGATAAATGGTGTCATCTGTCTTGGGCTGTACTGAGGAGTAGAATTGCTAGATCATTGGGAAGGTATATGGCTAAATTTATAAGAAACCGTCAAACAGTTTTCGAAAGTGTCTGTACCATTTTACATGACCATCAGTGGTGTGTGAGAGTTCCACTTGCTCCACACTCTCACAAACATTTGATGTTACCAGTTTTTAGATTTGGGCTAATGTTAGTGAGTGTGAAATGGTACCTCATGGTTTTAATTTGTATTTTCCTAATGACGGATGCTGTTGAGCATCATTTCACGTACTTACTGGCTATTCCTGGATCTTCTTTGGTGAAGTGTCTGTTCAAATATTTTTATTGGATTGTGTTTCTTGCTCGTATTGATTAGTAGGAGTTCTTTTTGTGTTCTGGACATAAATCCTTTGTCAAGTACATATGGTGTCATCTGGGCATGGCCTTATATCAATAATTAATCCTTCCAACACAGTGCTTGAAGGAGTTTGAACTCATCAATCAGATTCGGGTTCGGAGATAAGGTGCACTTTTCATTCAGACTTTGGCACAAACTCTCCTGCCATATATGAGGTTCTAGGGAGGTAAGATGCTTGCACACAGCCACACAGTTGGACCAGGAGTAAATTAATTCTGCAGTTTAAATCCAGTGCTTTATCCTCATAATATTAAACTCCTCCCATGTACAAATGTGAATAGCTACACATTGTTATTTTAACACTGGCTTTAGGAAGTGAATGCCTTGAACACAAGAGTACCTGTGACTTTGGGCATCCCAGCAGAGACGAGGACATGGCTCTCAGTCCATTGTCCGAGGACCCTTCTTCCTCACCATGAAGGACCTGCCCACACACTGACCCAAGTGCGTTCTCAGAAGGAGCACCTCTCATTCTGTGGCTGGTGTTAAAGGATTCCCATGGTTCCCCAAGGCCGGCCATTCCCACAAAGACACGCTCTTACTGAATCAAGATCACCACAGTAAACCTACCTGGACCTTGACTGGGCCATGGGATGCCCAGATAGCTGGTTACATGTTATTTCTGAATGTCTGTAAGGGTGTTTCTGAATGAGATGAGCCTTTGAATTCGTAGTCTGAGTAGAGCAGATTGCCCTTCTCAATGTGGGTGGGCATCATCTAATCCACTGTGGGCCTGAAGAGTGCAAGAAGGCAGAGGAAGAAAGAATTGTCCCTCTCTGCCTGACTGATGAGCTGGGACATCTGTCTTCAGCCTACAGACTTGGACTGGGACTTATATTGGCCCCCTGGTTCTCAGACCTTTGAGCTTGGACTTGAACTACATCACTAGCTATCCTGGAGCTCCAGCTTACAGACCATGGGACTTCTCAGCCTCCATAATTGTGTGAGCCTGTCCTTTATAATAAATCTCTCAATATATAAATAAATAAATAAATATATATATATCTCTCCTATGATTCTGCTTCTCTGCAGAACCCTAATACAAGGAGTCATCCTGATGTACCCTATTTTGCTCTGTGAACCAGAAAAGGGCGGTCTCCCTTCACAAGCTGAGCACCCACCCTGGAGAGGCCTCCTGTAGTCCAAGGCCACCGCTGTGAACACTGATCACCGTGAGGAGGAGGTGAGGACAGGTGAGATGGAACCAACTCCTCTGTTCCCACCTAAGACCTTCCTCCTCTTGGAGTTAACAAATTTTGGAGGAGCACATGCTGAGTCCTGACAAGGAGGCAGAAGCAGCCCAGGCCAGCTGCTCCACCTGGCAAGTGAGTATCCCACAGATGGTAAGGGAGTTCCCAACCCCAAAAGCTTTGTCCGATGACAATTCTCAGTTCAGCCATATAAAACTGCTAAAATGTAATGACTTTTGACTTAGGAAGATGGCAATTCTAAATAGTTCAACCTAATAATAGCTGACATCTATTGAGCACCGTGCTAAGCGCTTGCTTGTATTATCACATTCAACCCTCAAAACATCCATAATAGTTAATAATTGGTACCAGTCTCCCTGTTTACAAATAAGGACTGAGGCCTAGAGAGGTTGGACATCATGTCCCGGGTCACACAGCCAGCAGGTGCAGAGCAGACTCACAGGCAGGCAGGAAATGGAAGCGGCAGGTGGGAGCCTCACTTTCACTAACCACGGGTGTGAGTGTGGGTTCCGTCCTGTTGCAAACTTGGCAGAGGAACGTGAGAGAAAGTGCCTGAACTGGTCCAGAGAGGACAAGAAGAGGCAACAAGCCACCCATGAGGGACAGAGCTGCAAATAGCACGTGATTGGCTACAGCCTGTGACCCTGACCAATAGCCGTGGGACCGAAGACACGAGAAGACCACTGGGCTTTGTGGTCTGTGGTCCTAGGAAGCCTGTGAAACGCTGGTGTGTGGAAGGAGGCTGGCAGGGAAACTCCTCCGGGCTGGGGGGCACACGGCCCCTCCTCTGTTTCCCTCTGGCAGCCCCTTTGGGACTCCAGGATGTGGCCAGCCTCTGAAACAAAGTAGGTATTTCGTGAAGAAAAGCTCTTCATTTTAAGTTAAGGAGACTGAAGCCCCAAGAAGTAGTCTCGGGCAGCCCCTGGGAGGGGCCCTGCAGATCTCCAACAGCAGAGACATTTTGACCAAAGCCTCTAGGTGTCACACTTTGAAATCCATCCTCACCATGTTTGCACAAGGCCACGCTTCCCCTGGGCTACTCCAGCCAACGACCAGGGCAGCCTTGTTCCTGAGAGACACAGGTGAGCTGCCCAAGCCCTGTAGAGCCTTCCAGAGACTGCAGCCCGGCAGTCCAGGATGCATCCTCCCTGCTTCCACTGATTCCCTCTCCCTTTTCTCTCAAACAGTAGTTTCCTCTAATAAAACCTGTGAGCATTTAATCCCATCTTGACACCTGCTGCTCTGAGGACGTCGACCGTACATGATTCAGCTCGGTGTGTCAGGAGCTCCTCGCTCAATTCCCTTTATAGTTCCAAAGCTCCCTAGTCTTTGCCGCACAAATGGTGATTGTTTTCCTTGCTCTCTGCTACCAGCAAACTGTCAGAGTTGTGCTGAAGTGAGCCCGAGCTGTGTGAGTTCTTCCTTCAGAAGATAATTTACACAGCTCGGCAACACAGAAAGCACATAATGCTTCAGCGATGCTTCACAAAAAGGTACTGATTTTTTCCCTTGTCACTACAGTGCACCCCAAAGAACAGAGTAGGCTCTACAGCATAACAAGCTCGAGGGTGGAAAATGGAGCTGAGGGATTCAAGTTCAATTCCTTAGACCAAAGGTAGGTCAAAAACCTCAGGACATCTCCCATTTGAAGGAGCCACCCACGGGTGGGCAAAACCACACACATCCACCACCCCAAAACTGTAGGAGGGCTACCCGTATCCAATGAAACCCTTGAAAAACACTTGGAAATGCAGAGAACTCCTCTCTCAAGCCGGGGACTGCAATTAATACAGCCACATCAGAACATCGAGTTATACTATTTGGTGTGGAGGACATTGTTATGGTTGTCCAGACTCTTGGTGTCCCAGAAATTCTACCAAGGTGTTTCAAAATTTTTAGACTTAATTATAATCAGGTATATCCCAGAAAAATTGTGCCACACTTAATCTTTGGTTGACACTTAATACTAGTCTGAGGCCACCAGGTCGCACGTTAGCAGACGTTCTGGGGACAAAGGGTTGGCTGGGGAGGACACGGGTTCTCAGACCAGCTCACTCTGAAGGGCTATTGTGGATCCACCAGTCCCTCTGCCACCAGACCAAGAAAGCACCCAATGGTCAGGTGTGGATCAGTATCACACAGGAAATGTGACAGGTACCTGAGTCCTTTGTTAGGTTGTCAGCACATCCTAAATACAATGAAGAATGTTCCTCACAATCCCCGGGATGAAGTTTTGAATAAAATTATTTATGTCCAACCTAACTGTACAATTCAGATTGTGAATAGTAATTCTGCCTGAAGCCCACAGCATCTGAACCAACAGCCGAGACACAGTCTCATAAATATTCATTTTCTTGGCCAAGACAGTGATCACACAGTATTTGGGGCTGTTTACTGTCAGGGTCTTGCTGATGCTCCGTTTTTAAAAGCTGAATCTACAACCAGAAGAAAATGGCCTTTATTCCTATTATGACAGCAATGGCAGAGGAGGCTGAGCCTAATAACTTTTCTGAGGGTGTTAAATTGATGTTAATAATAAAAATAGGAGCTGGACAATTAGAGCCTCACAGATGTTAACTTTTATTATGAATATTAACACTGGTAACTTCACATTGATTTTTTTTAACACTCATACACACAGCAACAATTTTGAGCAAAAATGACAGGACAATTTTTCCTAAATTCAGCTTCTGTTAACCTCTTGAATTCCAAAATCCAGCCCAAATCTAGCCTTAAGTTTCTTAGTCCCCTTTACAGCCACCCTCAGTTCTTCCCATCCCTCCCTCACCTAAAATAATCCAGAACATACTTCTTTGCCATGAAATAGAACAAAGGAAGCATGCCTCAGATAAGCACATCTAGCGGGTTCCAGCGCTGCGTTTCTGTTGAGCTCCCACCTCTGTCACACAAAACTCACCTGTTATATCCCCCTCTTGTTCTGGTTGAGTCTATTTGTCCGGGTTCTAACCCAGCCAGTAGGTGACATCCTGGAGCATACTTGGGACACTGCTTGCAGGGGGACTTGAGGAGAACAGGTTGTCCTCACAGACTGGTGACATGGGTGGTGCCATCACTCCGTCTCCTTCATAGCGCAAGGAATGAGCTTTTCAATCCACCTGGCTTAAGATCATAGAGCAAATCACAAAGGGCCTAGGTTCCAATCCTGCCTCTGCTGCTTCTTATATGACTCTGGGTGAGTTCTTTAACCTCTCCAAGCCTCATTTCTATTGAATACGTCTCTTCAGTGAAGTTAATACTACCTACCTTGCAAGGCTGCAGTGAAGAATGAAAGAGAAAAGGGATTTGAAGCATTTAGCTGAATGACTAGCAGAGAAGTGCTGTTATAATTGTATTATAGTTGATTCTGAATCTCCTTTGCTTGGGGTTGAGTACAAAGTCACTGATGGTAAAAGCAGGCTGGGTCTCACGGCACGACAGTGGAGAAGGTGTGAGGGTAAAGTGGGCCACTCCTTCCATACCAGCCAAGGCACAGTGACAACCCCTGACCTGCATTGTACACACAGCCAGCCACATGACCTTCTCTCCAAGAAGAAGGAGAACAGCTATGGAAGCTAAGGGTGTTCTAAGAAAAAGTACGATCAGCAGGAATAGTGCATTCAACAAACCATTCCCACATCACTGATAAAATATCTACTGACAATTGATGGTTGAAATTCTGTAGTCCAAGAAATCATTGTAAGCCAACATTTTAATTTTTCTGATTGAAGTATAGTTGATTTACAATGTTGCATTCGTTTCAGGTGTACAGCACAGTGATTCAGTTATATATATATATATATATATATATATATATGTAAAACTGAATATATATATATGAGTGTGTGTGTATATTCTTTTTCAGATTCTTTTCCCTTGTAGGTTATTATAAAATACTGAGTACAATTCCCTGTGCTATACAGTAGGGCCTTGTTGTTTAGCTATTTTATATTTAGTAGTGTGTATATGTTAATCCAAAACTACTAATTTATCTCCCCACCCCCTTTCCCCTTTGGGAACCATCAGTTTGTTTTCTATGTCTGTGGGTCTATTTCTATATTATAAATAAGTACATTTGTATCATATTTTTAGATTCCACATGTAAGCGATATCATATGACATTTGTCTTTCTCTGTCTGACTTACTTCACTTAATATGATAATCTCTAGGACCATCCGTGTTGCAGCAAATGGCAAGCCAACATTTTTAAAAAGTCAGTTCCTGGCTACTCACATCTTGTCATCACATTCTGCAGACCAGGAGGTGGCAGGTGGGTTTCGTTACAAAATCCAGAGTTTTCTGTAGATAAAGATTCTGAGGCTGAGTCAGAGTGGCATCACGGTCTAGCCATGTCATCCACTGACTGTAAGAACAGCAGGTGTGATGCTACAGACTTGTCATGACCTCCTTAGACAGTTCAGAAAAAGAAAACCCAGCCACACACACAATACTTAGAAATATAATATCTTTATCAGCAAGGAGTACAGCCACCATCGTTAGACAGTATAGACAGCAAAATTGTTCCTATAAACTTCAGCTAACTCTCAACACCAAGAAATGCTGAGGACCTTAGCTCCGGGCTTTGCAGGGATGCACTGAGATGGCAAAGAGGTGCAGAAACCAGCGTCTGCTCACTCATCGACCCTTCTGAATGCGGCCCCGTCACTGGGCAGATGAGTCGGCTGGAGTCCCAGGAGGGCTCACGTTGGAGTTTGTGGAGAAGACCTGGGAAGTTCTACCCCTCCCCAGATTCTGAGAATGTGTATATAACCCTGTGAATCCTGGCCACCCCTCAGGGGAGCTAACGGCCTGCGGATTTCACCATCTAACCTTGCATCAGTCAAGTTCGCCATCAGAAGCAACTCCCTACTCCACCATTAAAGGCCACACGCAGTGGGCCACCCAGCCCTGCACTCAGAGGGCATCACTGGGCCCCTACCCCTTCACTCACACTCCTCCCTGACAGCTCTCTGGTCCTTTGGCTCACGAAACCAGACACTATAGATTTGAAGCAGTACACTGTTCCTTTCTGCCCAGTTTCCCCAGCACACTCAGGCACCACCCACTCCAAGGACAATGGGACTTGGGGTGAAGAGCCGGAAGACGCAAGGTGTCCTCCCAGCTTAGTGTCTGAGAAGTCACCTAGCACAGTGGGAGCCAGATATTCCTGCCCTGGTCATTCAATTAAATTATGAGTTGATCAGCTACTGTGTGCTCAGTAAATGCAGGAGGAAAAGTCAGTTTCAGGGTGGACACTCAGGAAACCAAAAATTACGTACAGGACTCTGGACACACTTACAGAAAAGCAATGGAAGGAAAACACAGCACTTTTTAAAATTGAAGTATAGTTGATTTACAATGTTTTGTTAGTTTCAGGTGTACAGCAAAGTGATTCAGTTATGCATACATTTTCTTGGAAGTTTTCTCTTTTTTTCTATTTTTAATTGAAGTATAGTTGATTTACAGTGTTTCAGGTATACAGCAAAGTGATTCATATATATATAGTCTTTTTCAGATTCTTTTCCATTATAGATTATTACAAAATATTAAATATAGTTCCCTGTGTTATACAGCAGGTCCTTGTTGATTATCTATTTTATATATAGTCGTGTGTATATGTTAATCCCAACCTCCTAATTTATCCCTCCCCGCCTTCCCCTTTGGTAACTAGAAGTTTGTTTTCTATGTCTGTGGGTCTATTTCTGTTTTGTATATAAGTTCATTTAGAAAATGACGGCTGTTATGCCTCAGACACATTCCCAAGCATAAGCACTTGATGTTAATACAACTGCATTTGAAAATCACATGACGTGGACTGATATTCACATGAAGACATTTAACATATACTTATGTTCTTCACAATAATTGGTTTCCTTGCACAGTGTTTTAAATAATAGGCATTCCACTTGGCTTTATGCCGGGATGATGAGAATTGTGGACCTTCACATTGTTTTGAAGTAAGTGTGACATCCAGTCAACTGCAAAAGTAGTTCTTTAGCCGCAAAAATAGTTCTTTAGCCATGAATGTAAATGGGTAGCAACCGAGTAAAGAGGAAGAATAAAATATTTAGATTTTCATTTTCTATACTATAGTAAAAATTCATCAAATTTACCCCTTTGTCATCAGTGTTTGAGAATAATAAAAAAAATAATAATAGGAGAAAATAATAAAAATCAGTTCTCTTTTATGTACAAAATACAAGTTACTAGAATGCAAGTGTTATAAAATATCTCTGTCTCTTCTTTTTTCCTGCATTCCGTCTTCATATCTATGGGTTGTTTTTTTTAATTAGCATACGGACTGTTTCCTCCCAATAAATTCACTGATTTATTTAAATGCATCCATGTCAAATAGACGCATCTATGTTGTTCTGAAGAAAAACAAAATGCATATGGGTCCATCATTCCACTGCACTGAAGTGCTCATAAAACACAGCGATGTAAGATGTGCAGATATTTTCTACAAAGTAACAAAATCTCCCGGTGGTGTTAGTGTCAACATACAATAGTCTCCATTTCTTTTTTTTTTATTGGAGTATAATTGCGTTACAATGTTGTGTTAGCTTCTGCTGTACAGTGAAGTGTATCAGCTATATGTATGCATATATCCCCTCCCTCTTGGACCCCCCCCCCCCAAATCCCACCCCCCTAGGTCATCACAGAGCACCGAGCTGAGCTCCCTGTACTATACAGCAGGTTCCCACTAGCTAGCTATTTTACACATGGTAGTATATTTATGTCAAACCTAATCTCCCAATTCATCCCACCCTCCCCTTCCCTACGTGTGTCCACACATCCTTTCTCTATGTCTACATTTCTCTTCTTATCATGTATGAACAAGTTCTCCATAAGTTTACCATGAGTGGAAACCTGTGTTCAGAGCTGTCTCACACACCAAGGCAGGGTGAGGGCCCCTGAGAGTGGCTAGTGGGAGCTGAATAGGGGGAGACATTGCAGCCTCCAGAGGGGAGCTGAGGGGATGGAGAGTCATGTGCCCTGAGGAGGCCATGGTCATGGAACATGCCAGAAATTCTCTGGATGGAGAGCAGCAGCTCAGGGCCTCCCTACGGACCCTTCCCTCTGCTTTCACAGCTCACTTATGACCACAAGATTCACCACCACGGGTTAAGTAGAAAATACACTTTTCCAGGTCCTTCCTGTTCTCCATGAAACAAGTGTCATGGCTATTTTTGAACAAGGACAGATGTTTCCCTCATAAAGAAGGACTTTTAGGTTACAAACTCCTTTTCCTCTTATCTTCTTTTCGACTTTCAAATGAATAAACATAGCTACCGAGGATGTAAGAGGTAAATACACAAGCAGGACAAAGCAGAAACAGGGAAATATGAAAAGAACATAAAGAAGAAAAAGAGGAAAGAATGAAGGGAAGAAGATGAGCCTGGAAGAGAGGAGGCCTTAGGAGGAATCATGGCCCTGGTCCCACATAACACACATGCAGTCCCGGGATTCCTGCATGTGTGCATGAGTGTACGTGGGTGCATGCGAGTGCGTGCAATGTCAGCAACGTAAACCATAACAATCTTCCGTTTCTCACTTCCTGACATTAGGGACGTGTCCCTTTTCATTTCCACGGTGAGTTAATACAGGCTTCTGTCCTTAACAAATATGTCTTTCAGGAAAGAAAAACTGCCTGTCTCCACAGTTAAACAAAAGTCACTTTTCAATGTATGATGCCTTTTAAAGTTTGGACAAATGATCTCCACTGTCTACTAGATTTACTTTCACTGCAAATACACTTCACCACTATATATATGTATGTATTTACTTGCATATGTAACATCATATACAGGCACATATATGACTACATGAATACATGTAGTATATAAATATGTATGTATATTTACAGTTAGCACTCATTGAGCCCTCAGAGTGGGTCAAAACCATCTCATGCTTTTATGAGCATCATCTCATTTAATCCTCTCAACAACCTGACGAAAGAGATACTGTGAAACTCACCAAATTACACATGAGGAGACTGAAGTGTAGTTCAAGTTCCCTGCCTGAGGATCCAAAGCTGTTGAGCAGCGTTGAGAGCCAAGGTCAGCCTAGGCTGTGTGCATCTCTGTGTTTTAATCGTGCGATTACTTTTAATACTTGTCCAAGGATATCCTTCCCTCTCTTGAAAGCCAGGATTGGCTGTAGTCTTCTGTGATCTTGCTCACCATCCTTTTGATTTTTTAAACCACGTTCCCATCTCTGCTCTCTGCTGGGCTCTGCTTTCCCTTTGCTGTTTCCCCTGCCACATCAGACTTGATGCACTGCCATTTTCTGGAGGGGGTTGCTGTCAAGAACTGAGGTCCCCCAGGCCAGCCATGCTCACGCAGATGTCTGCATTCCTAGCCCAGGAGCCTCCACCAAAACCTCCTCAACAAGGTGCTGCCTGAGGAACTTTTCTCCACTCTGAGTACTTTTCCACTCCAGGCTTTCCCCTCTTGGCGAGTACCCACCCAACTCTGTCTGCCTGACCCTCGCCTGTTGCCGTTCCGTGGGGGAAATGGGACACCAGGGAGTTGGAACCTCTTTTTTGCCTCTTGCTTGCGCTTTCGCAGTAAGAGAACCAAGACTTGATTGTTAGTTTCACTTTAGTTCGTTGTCCTACTTCACCACCTCCATGCCTGGCACCTGGACAAATCCTTCAGCTGTGACATTTTCTGGTGTTTCCATGCTTGATCTGATGCTGGGACTGACATTGGACTTTGGGGAGAAAATAACTCGAGATGTTATAGGATACCTTCCTTTGTGATAGCAGTTTGCCTTTTCATTTTGTATTATAATCCATAAAGCGCCCGGGTTTGGGAGGCGATGAACCCTTACTGGACTATCTCAGCCTCCCAGGAGCTCAATTTCAAGAAGAGCCAGATTCATGGGCACTCAGTGCCTGTCTATTTCCTGTCCCCCACGCTGGCCCCAACAAAACCTACATAGTCCAAATTACAGTAGCAAAAGAGAAACTTATGTCCCGAGGCTCCCCTGTCCTTCTAAACCACATGAAGTGTCTCTGTCTCCCGCTTATCCCTGCAGCTGCCCCACTTTCATCTGGAGCTTTAACGACACCCTGAGGTCTCCAAACTTTGGGCCTTCGTTTACTCATCACTACTTAGCACCTTCCTGAATTTTTCAAAACTTTGCATTTCACACTAATATTGAATTTACAATGCAGGAATAATCCAGAGCATTCCCATGGAAACTTTACTTAGATTCATCCATTTTTAATATTTTGCTACATTTGTCTCATCATATTCTCTCTCAAATTCTCATGGTAAATGACTTTGTACACAATTTGTTTTCTCTGGAACTTTTGAAAGTAGATTTCATACGTCATTCCTCCTTACCTCCTAATATTTCAATGTGTATTTCCTATAAACAAGGATATTCTCTTTAAAATAAACACAGTTGTCAGTTCAGGAAATTTAACATTGAGAAAACACTTCTATTTAAATATAGACTATGTTCCAGTGCTGTCAATGCTATCTTACACCACTCACAAAAATTAACTCAAAATGGATTGAAGGCTTAAATGTTAGGCCTGAAACTATGAAACTCCTAAAAGAAAACGTAAGAATAAAGCTCCTGCACACGAGTCTTGGCAATGAATTTTTTTCTAACATCTTTACTGGGGTATAATTGCTTTACAATAGTGTGTTAGTTTCTGCTTTATAACAAAGTGAGTCAGCTATATGTATATATATATCCCCATATCCCCTCCCTCTTGCATCTCCCTCCCTCCCACCCTCCCTATCCCACCCCTCCAGGTGGTCACAAAGCACCGAGCTGATCTCCCTGTGCTATGCGGATGCTTCCCACTAGCTATCTATTTTACGTTTGGTAGTGTACATATGTCCAAGCCACTCTCTCACTTCGTCCCAGCTTACCCTTCCCCCTCTCCGTGTCTTCAAGTCCATTCTCTACATCTGAGCCTTTATTCCTGTCCTGCCCCTAGGTTCATCAGAACCACTTTTTCTTTTTCATTTTTTTTTAGATTCCATATATATGTGTTAGCGTACAGTATTTGTTTTTCTCTTTCTGACTTACTTCAGTCTGTACGAAAGACTCTAGGTCCATCCACCTCACTACTAATAACTCAATTTCGTTTCTTTTTATGGCTGAGTAATATTCCATTGTATATATGTGCCACATCTTTATCCATTCATCCATTGATGGACACTTAGGTGGCTCCCATGTCCTGGCTATTGTAAATAGAGCTGCAATGAACAATGTAGTACATGACTCTTCTAGAATTATGGTTTTCTCAGGGTATATGTCCAGTAGTGGGATTGCTGGATCATATGGTAGTTCTATTTTTAGTTTTTTAAGGAAAAATAGAACTAACTCCATACTGTTCTCCATAGTGGCTGTACCAATTCACATTCCCACCAGCAGTGAAAGAGTGTTCCTTTTTCTCCACACCCTCTCCAGGATTTATTGTTTCTAGATTTTTTGATGATGGCCATTCTGACCAGTGTGAGATGATATCTCATTGTAGTTGTGATTTGCATTTCTCTAATGATTAATGATGTTGAGCATTCTTTCATGTGTTTGCCGGCCATCTGTATGTCTTCTTTGGAGAAATGTCTATTTAGGGCTTCTGCCCATTTTTGGATTGGATTGTCTGTTTTTTAGATATTGAGCTGCATGAGATTGGCAATGAATTTTTAAATATGACAGCTAAAGCACAAGTAATAAAATCAAAAATAAGCAAGTGGAACTATATCAAATGAAATAGCTTCTGTACAGCAAAAGAAACCATCAATAAAGTTAAAAAACAATCTATGGAATGGGAAAAAATCTATTTGCAAACCATATATTTGATAGGGGGTTAATATCCAAAATATATAAAGTACTCATGCAACTCAACAACAATAACAAACCAAACAACTCAATTTTTAAAATGGGCAGATGACCTGAACAGGCATTTTTCGAAGAAGATATATAAAAGGCCAACAGGTACATGAGAGGATAATCAACATCATAGCCATTAGGGAAATGCAAATTAAAGCCACAATGAGCTATCACCTCATGACAAATGTGAGAATGGCTATTACCAAAACGACAAGAGATAACAAATGTCGGCATGGATGCGGAGAAAAGGGAATCCTCGTGCACTGTTGGTAGGACTGTAAATCGGTGCAGCCATCATGGAAAACAATATGGAGGAGCATCAAAAAATTAAAAGTAGAATTACCATATGATGCAGTAATTCCATTTCTGAAACAAAAACGCTAACTTGAAAAGATATCTGTACCACCATGTTCACGGCAGCATTACTTACAATAGCCAAGACATAGAAACAAACTAAGTGCCCATTGATAAAAGAATGGATAAAGAAGTTGGGGGAATATAAACACAATGGAGTATTATCCAACCATAACAAATGAAGGAATCCTACCATTTCAACAACATGGATGGACCTTGAAGGCATTATGCTAAGTAAAATAAGTCAGACAGAGAAAGACAAACATTATATGATCTCATTTATATATGAAATATAAAAGAAAGAAAAAACTCATAGAAAAAGAAATCAAATATGTGGTTACCAGAGGCAGAGGGTGAGGGGAGGGAAAATTGGAGGAAGGTGGTCAAAATATACAGACTTCCAGGGACTTCCCTGGTGGCATAGTGGTTAAGAATCTGCCTGCCAACGTAGGGGACACTGGTTCAAGTCCTGGTCCAAGAAGATCCCACATGCTGTGGAGCAACTAAGCCTGTATGCCACAACTACTGAGCCCATGCACCACAACTACTGAATCCCATGCGCCCAGAGCCCGTGCTCCACAACAAGAGAAGCCACCACAATGAGAAGCCTGTGCACTGCAACGAAGAGTAACCCCCTCTCACTGAAACTAGAGAAAGCCCGCACGCAGCAATGAAGAGCCAATGCAACCAAAAATTAATTAATTATTTTTTTTTAAAAAAGATCACCTTCCAGTTATCAAACAAACAAGTACTAGGGGTGTAATGTACAACAAGGTGACTATAGTTTACATTGTTGCATGATATATAGGAAAGTAAAGGGAGTAAATCCTAAGTGTTCTCATTATAGGGAGATTTTCCTTTTTTTCCTTTCTTTTTTCTTGTCTTTATATGGTATCTATATGAGAAGATGCATGTTAACTAAACCTTTTGCAATAATCATTTTACAATATAGGTACATGAATCAAACCATCATGCTGTATGCCTTAAACATACAGCATGTGTATGTCAATTATTTCTCAATAAAACTGGGGGGAAAAAGAGTAAATAAATAAATAAGAAGCACCCTCAGGTGGTACATTATTGATTTTTAAGAGACATTTGTGAGTGACTATTTGTCTACATATACTTTACATGTAGATGGACAAAAATCTCACTTTTCTCCAGGTAGTGCCGTTTTATGCAAGTTGTTCTGGTGTAATTAGTGAGAGCACCCTCTTCCATTTCCAAAAGGGACCTCCTCAGAAGATAATTATGTAATCACCTCTTCTTATATACCTGCTTTTCAGATAAATAAGTACTTATTCCAGGCCTACAGCATCTTTTTTCTGAAATGGAATTTCCTTTACATATTTTCCTGATTATAAGTATAATTCATCTTCTTTGTGAAAAGCAAATTAGAAAATACAGAGGCATAAAGAAGCAAAAGAATTCCATTTACTGGCTTGTTTCCACTTATGATAATGCTTTAGCTTATATGCACGTTCACATTTGATTTTCACCACCATACTGCAATAGAGCTGAGCCGAGATTATTCTATTTCTTGTTTTACAGCTGAAGGCATTGAAGGTAAAGAACCTCCAGCCCAGACACTCTGCCTTGAAATCTCATTCTCTGTCCGCTGCATCACATTGCCTGAGAGACACAGCTGAAGGGAAGTGCAGAGTAACAATTGTACCAGCAATAATGGACATTACGGTTGAGCTCTTAGCAGTTGGATGTCTTTAAAGCTCTTAGCAACCTTAGGAGGTGGGCATTAAGGGAGAAAATGATACACAGTGGGGATGAGCAATTGTCCAGTATCCATCTCACAATTCACAAGTGATGCCTGGCTTCTATGTCTGAACTCATGGCCACTACGATCTAACCCTCTTACAGTTTTGAAAATCAATCTTATTGAGATAGAGTTACATACAATCAAATGCACCCATTTTAAGTGTATAGTTCCATGAATATGGGGAAATGTATATGCAATTCAACCATCACAACAATCAAGATTTTGAACATTTCTGTCACCCTCAAAAGTTTCCATATGATTTTTTACAGTCAGTCCACATGCCCACCACTGCCCCCAGGCAGCAACCCAGCTACTACTGTACCTTAGTTTTGCCTTTATAGAATTTCATAAAAAGCAGAATGATGCTGTTTAATATAGCAAGGCTGAAATTTACCTGAGACCTGTGGTCCTGAAAAATAGCAAAGGCTCAAGGAACACCATTCCTGCCCCAACCTTTTTGTGTTCTTGAAAACATCTTACTGCGAAAAGCACCCATCCCCATACAACTTAATAACACTCTAAGAAGCCCACTTTGTTTACGTATGACAGCCAGACACAGACACAGACACAGACCCTGCAAATTCCCTTCCTTTGCTAATCATGAAAGATTAGCTGCACTGCTTATGCCCACTAATCAATCAGAACAAAATGTTTTTTAATCAAACTTGGGTTAAGAGTTTCCTTCCCCCCATGGGAGCAGGGGGAGTGGGATGAATTGGGAGATTGGGATTGACATATATACACTACTATATATAAAATATATAACTAATGATAACCTACTGTGTAGCACAGGGAACTCTACTCAATGCTCCTAAATGGGAAGGATATCCAAAAAAGAGGGGATATATGTATATGTGTAGCTGATCCACTTTGCTGTACAGCGGAAACTAGCACAACATTGTAAAGTAACTAAACTCCAATAAAAATTAATTTAAAGAAAAAAAGGATCTCCTTCCCCAGGCCCATGAACTTTGGTCCACCCTTCAGTGCCAACAGATAGCACCTCACAGAAAAACAGTCCCACCCTCACTGCCCCTCCTATAAAAGTCTGACCTCAGGGTAAAACATTCTCGATCTACTATCCAGTCACCTCGCCTCTCACCCTACTTCCCCCACCTGCTTCTTCCTGGCTTTATTCACTCCACTCTGCAAAGAACAACCCCTAACGCTAACCTCTGAGATGCTTGCTGATCTGATGGTCAGAACCGGCTCCCTACTGCAGTAGCTCCTCCCCCATTGCGATTTCCTCTTGAATAAACTCTCTCCAAATGAAGTCGAGATTTGTTTTTATTTGACAAATAAAATTAAAAATCTGGCTTTACTTGCTCAACATAATGTTTTTAAGATTCAGCTACATCTTTTCCATGTATCAGCAGTTTCTTTTCATTGCAGAGTAATATTCCACGGTGTGAATATACAAGTTGTTTATCCATTCCCCAGTTAATTTGAGTTTTTTCTTGGGTTCTGAGTTTGAGTTTTTCATTTGAGTTTTTTCTTGGGCTTTGGAGGTTGTGAATATTCTCGAGCAAGTCTTCTGTGGACATGTGCTTTCATTGCTCTGGGTAAATGTCTAGGAGCGGAATTGCTTAGGTGACCCACATTTTAAAGTCAGCTGTCCTCTCCTTTGATTTTAGTGTCCACCCTATAAGTTGGGTATAGAACAGCATTTTCTGATTAAAAACCTTGAAGTGAGATGTTGCATGGTTTCCTCACTTGCGCTTTACTCATGTATGAGCACATATGATGATTCCTTTAAAAACACAAGCTTCATATCAAATTGTCCCCTTACCAAGTAGCTCTGTATTCAGCATGATTCCAAAGAAGAGGTTGGAACACGTGTATATGAGTTTCAAGCAATACATATATCCTTTTTGCTGCAGGATTGCTTTAATTTACCCACTTTAAATGTTTCATTCACACTGTTATAAATATTATGTCCTTTTTCCTATGCATCTGCTACTTCCTCTCCACTTCTCTCCCCAGTAGAGCCTGGTTTATTGTGTTTATAAATAAGAAATGACAAACATTTGTTCTTTTTAAGAAAACAAAGCGTATTTCTTTCCATCCCATCAAATGAAGTTCAGCTATTCCACTAGTTAAAATTACATTAGACAATTTCAGTTAGGAAGAAAAATAATCAACATGATAAACAAAATCCCCTTGAAAAGGGAGGGACGAGAATAGTTGAGGATAAAATGCAAGGTCTCCTGTGTGAGTGTTAGTTCCCATCTTAAATGGCTTCTGCTCAGTTGTCCATTTAACTCTTCAGCCTAGTTTATTTCCTTCCATTCTGTGACCCGAGCAGAGGGCTGAGTTCCAGGACGTGGACACAGGCTGGAGGGAAGCGAGGAGATGGAGGGAGGATGCCAGCAGAGGTGGGGAGAGCTGGCCATAGTTCTCTCTCCCCGATGGTCTGAAAACTTGTAACAACACTATTTTCACTCTGAGCATTTCCACCTACAGGGATCAAATGCTTTCCAAATTCCTGGCACCTAGTCACCTACTTTACTGCTTGTCAGAAATGCTGACATCAATAATTTACAGCCTTTAAATGTTTAAACTTTACTGTTCCTGGAACACAGGCTTAGCTGGAAGCAGTGGATTTTTTTTGAATTTTATTTATTTTTTAATACAGCAGGTTTTTATTAGTTATCCATTTTATACATATTAGTGTATATATGTCAATCCCAATCTCCCAATTCATCCCACCACAACCAGCCCCCCCACCACCCCAGTTTCCCCCCTTGGTGTCCATAGGTTTGTTCTCTACATCTGTGTCTTTATTTCTGCCTTGCAAACCGGTTCATCTGGAAGTAGTGGATTTTTAACAGAAGCCCATATTCTCAGGTTAGTTAAGCAGTACTCACAGCTTAAATTAATGCCATTAAGTCCCCACATAAATATCCTGGAATTTTATCATCATTGCAACACAGTTACATGTAATTACAGATTTATAAACAGAACATCTAGCCCCCATATTAAGACATTTCAGAGGACTAAATAAGTATACTTGTGGTGAAATGTATCTGTGGGCTTGTTTTGTTGGTGGTATGTGTTTTTTTTTCTTTCTTTCTTTCTTTATCTCCCAGAACAAAGCAGCCTGTTTCTCTACTTTTGTTTTCAGTAGGAGTATGCCAAATTGCAGTCACTTTTAACAGGTCCCTTAACTACCCTGTTCTTTTAAACATCTATCTCTCTGTTGTTTCATAACATGTAGCTGAAGATTGTAAAAGGGGAACGGATCGAGAGCCCTTCTGCTAGTCTCTGGTCACACTGCCTATTTCTAGGCAACGTAAACACATCCCGAATCCCCACCCCAAAACAAACAGACAGGACTTATAGAGTCGGTGCTGGAGTCCTTCCTTCACTACAGGGACCCCAAAACAGTCACTACTGTCCAGGTAGTAGAGTTACCAGATTTACTAAATAAAATTACAGGCCATCTAGTTAAATTTAATTTCTAGATATCACTGAAAAAAAATCTAGGAAGTTCCCTGGTGGTCTAGTGGTTAGGATTAGGTGCTTTAACTGCCATGGCCTGAGTTCAATTCCTGGTCAGGGAACTGAAATCCCACAAGCCGCACAGCACAGCCAAAAAAAAAAGAATTTTTTTAGTATAAGTATGTCCCAAATATTGCATGAGATATACTAAAAAAAATTCTGTTTATCTGAAACATAAATTTAACTGGGCATCCTATATTTTATCTGGCCACCCTACCAGGCAGAGATGCCCAAACCTATCCCAAGAATTCCATGGAAGGCCTGCAATCTGTGGTCAATTCTTGAAGTTTTTCTAAATGGATTTAAATAATAATGATCAAAAATATAATTTGATTGAGTCTTTATCTTTATGGGTTAGATCCTATGTTGAGTGCTTTTCCAGCTCATTTCATTCATCCCTTCAGCACCCTTAGGAGGTAGGTATTATTGTTATCACAGAGGAGGAAGATGAAGGTATAGACAAGTTAAACAAGTTGGCCTGGGCTCTGACCAATCCTCCAAGCCCATGAACTTCACATGTATTCCATACTGCCCTCTCTATATGTTACTCCTTCCCCTGAAATCATTGCCATTGAGTATGATAGAGAAAGACCTACAGGTACACAAACCCTCCAGCCTCTGCAACTGTTCATTTCTCAGTTGAGATTTAAACATAGAGAAACCACCTGCTAACAGAGACAGGACATGGGCCCATTCTATCAGTAGTTCTCAGACTTTGGTCTGTGTCAGAATAATGGAGGGGTAATAACTTGCATTTCTAACAAGCTCCCAAGTTATGTTAATGCTGCTGGTTCAGGGAACACACTCTGAAATCTGCTGGTTTAGAGCACGTACTGTGCCATGAGCCTCCCTGGATTTGCACCTCAGTCCAGCCTTCTAGTAGCTCCACAGCCTTGCACACATAACTTAACCTCTCTGTGTGCCTCAGTTTTCTCACCGGAAACATTTACATAATAATAGCACCACATCCTAGACATAGTTGCATGAAATACTACATGTAAAATGCTTAGCTCCATAGCTGGCACTGCAATAACAATAATAATAATAATAATAATAGCAGCTCATTATTACCATGATTATCTGATTATCGGAAGAGCATTTTGCTAAGGTTCTAATAGAAAGGAGTGCTGAGTTCTAGATTCTTCTCTGTTACATCCTAGCTCCACAGGCCAGAACCTCTACTCTGTTAGGCTTCTCTTCTCTTAAATGTCAAATGGGGCTCAGCATCCTTTCTGAAGACCACCAACCACTGGATCAAATGATGCTTAGCCCATCCTGGCCCTGAGAGCTTCGATCCCCTGCTTTAGTTGGAGGGCTAATGTTGTCTGATATCAAGAATTATTATAAAGCTACAGTAATCAAAACAGTGTGGCATATAAAACAATAGAACAGAACAGAGAGTCCAGAATCAGACCCACACATAAATGGACAACTGATTTTTGGCAAAGGTGCAAAGGCAATTCAGTGAAGAAAGGATAGTCTTTCACCAAATTATGCTGGAACAATTGGATCTCCACATGCAAGAACAGACACTACAATTCCTGTGTACCTTAACGAAATTATTGGTTTATCTCACCACAGCTGTCCACTACCTGAGATGAAAAAGCGACCTAGGACCTCAGAGAGCATTCGCCAGTCAGAGCATGCAGGAGTTCCGTGGTCTTCAAATCCCAGCTGGAACTCTGTTCAAAGCCAAGAAAAGCAGATCCAGGTGCCTGCTGTTCGAGGGTTCCACCTGCAGAACAAGCCAGCTCTGGGAGACCACAGCTGCTAAGACCTCCCCAGAGGAGATGGGCCTCTCATCAGACCAGGATGGTAGTGCTGCCTGAGGCTTCTGAAACGAGGGCTTGGAACAAATGCATCCCAGAATTTACTCCCCACTCTCATTTAAGTTTCAATCCTCCCCCTGTTACCACCCCCCCGACACCCCCGCCCAGAATGAGTGCTCTGTTCAAACACAGAAGTGCAGACCACGTCTTGGCCGGAGTCCCCCAGCAGACTCCAGGGAAAGCACAGCCCTTCTCCGAGGTTGCCAACTCTGTGAACATGGTGTAGGGGAAAGCACCTCCCACTGCTGGAAGTGTAGACAGAGCTGTGACCCGGGCTTGCCTGGCTCTGTTGCAGGCGCAGAACCAATCTTTTGTGTTACCATCCTAAATCCCCACGGTCCAGGGGCCTGGTTCACCGCCCACCCTGAATGCACTGGAGCACAGCCTGGTGAGGGCAGGGAGCATGGAAACTCAGCCTGTCACTCCACTGAAGACGTGATTTACAGCCCGTACCTGTACCTTGCCGGCCTGCTTTATCAGAGAACACACTCTTAATCGCCTGTGCATCAGGGTCTGGCAGGAAGGTGAGGGAGAAAGCGCTTTCATGATTTTCTGCAAATTTATTTTCCTGTCAAAGCAGCAGGTATTTTGGCCCAGATGAGTGGGCTTTCTTTCAGCAATAGAAAACTTTTACTCAGAAATAAATACTACCGTCACATTTCTTTTCTTAGCTTTCTTTGGGAACTTAAAAAGTGTCAAATGACCAAGCAAGAAGAAAGAATATGAAAATTGGGGCCCAAACTCTAGTTCTCAGTGTCAATTTTATAAAAGGACAGCTGGAGATACTAGAAATCATGTCCATTTCACAGATGAGGAAACTGAGGCCCAGATGGAAGGTAACTTTCCCAAGACCTCACTGTTGGTCACTGGCAGACTGGTTGCCTGATTCTCACACCACTGCCAGCTCTGGTGCCCCCCAGGGCTCCTGAAGGGCAGGGATACCAGATGTGGCAAATAAAAATATAAGGGCAGCCAATTAAATTTAAATTTCAGATAAATAATGAATATTTTTTCAATATAAACATGTCTCAAATATTGCATGGGACATACTTATATTTTAAAAATTGTTGATTGAAATGTTAACTGCTTTATTGAGATACAATTGATATACCAAGAAACGAACATGAGTAATGTATACAATTTGATGAGTTTAGACACACCCATGATACCATTACACCCACTCACCCATGATACCATTACCATCAATACAGTTGAGGTAATAAACATATCCATCACCTCCAAAAGTTTCCTTGTGTCCCTTTGCTTTATTGAAATTTATTACATCAAGGTATATATTACTCAAAGCCTCAATTTATGTTTGGTGTATTCACTTCATGTCTCTCTGAGATACAGTATGAGATGGAATGCCACAATTACAGATAGGCTCTCCTGCCCACCCTGAATGAGGAGAGTCTGGATAAAGTGAATTATTATGACATCCTAAGGAAAGACAGAGGTCACTGGTATATAGGAAAGCTCCCCAGTGGTCAAGATAGAAACAGGGTTCAATGAATGAAAAGGCAGGAGGTAGGGTTTGTGAGGGCTGAGGATCACTCAAAAGCATATGCGGTGTCTCTGTGATCTGGACACTTGTGCTGACCAGAGAGGGAAATAATCAGGAACCTGGGTCAATACAAGCTGTGGGCCTTCACCGTGATAGGCTGTGCCCTGGATTTCTTCCCATGGCCCACAGAGAGGTGAAGCCAAAACATTTTCATCTCCAAATAAACACCCACACAGTGTTCTAACATCGTCCTCAAGTCACTAAATTTTCCCAGGTCCTCCAAGCTAGACTCATGCCAAGTTTCCTATGGCTGAACCAAAAACATATACAGTTGAACCTAATTATTTGCAGATCTAATATATGCAAATTCACCTACTCCCTACAATTTATTCGAATCGCAAAAATTGATAGGTGTGGTGCCTTAGTGGTAATTTGTGGGCATGCACAGATTGGGAGTAATCTGAGTTGCCCGACAGGTGTGCTCCCAGCTGAGGTGGAACCAGGTGATGCCCTGCCTTCTTGTTTCAGCTCTTGTCCTGTAAACAAGTGTCCTTTCCTTGATCTATTAGCGCCACTTTTTTGTTTTCACTTTTTTTTGGTAATGTTGTTTAAAATGGCCCCCACATGTAGTGCTGAAGGGCTGTTTGTTTAGCCTCCCTAAGTGCAAGAAAGCTGTGATGTGCCTTATAAAGAAAATGTGTTAAATAAGCTTCATTCAGGCATGAATGATGCTACGGTTGGCCATGAGTTCAAGGTTAATGACTCAACAATATGTATTAAATAAAGCGTCTTTAAACAGAAACTTAGGTAAGTCAAGGTTCTATATGGATCAGTTGATGGAAATATGACCAGAGGCTCGCAGGAACCCAGCCCTATAATTCTCCTAGGATTTATGATTCACTATTTGCTAAAGCAGTGTGTACAACAATGTTAACATAGCTTACTTGCTTGCTTTCATTCTTTCTTTCTTCTTTCTTTTATTTGCCACACCGTGTCACAGGCAGGATCTTAGTTCCCCAACCATGGATGGAACCCATGCCTCCTGCAGTGGAAGTACGGAATCTTAACCACTGGGCCACCAGGGAAGTCCCAAACATAACTTTCATTGATGATGAGAATCAGTTGTACCAGGAGAGACTTGGGCTGGGTCACCAAGCTCATGCAAGAGAACATGGGAGGTGGGGAAGAAGCAAATCTCGTGCCGGCTTAAGCCAAGGTCAGTCTCACCCTCTTCCACAGCCTGTGTGCCCGTGGGCACAATGTACTGCATACATTTATTTTAACAGACTTTATCTTTTAGAACACCTTTAGATTCACAGCAAAACTGAGCAGGATGTATAGATACTTCCCATATACCCCCTGCTCTCACACATGTGCAGTTTCCCCCATTATCCACATCCCCCCACCAAAGGGATACATTTGTTACAATTGATGAACCTACATTGACTCCATGTTGTCACCCAAGGTCTATAGTTTACATCACTCTTCACTCTTGGTGTTGCACATTCTATGAATTTGGACAAATGTATAATATGTATCCATCATTATAGTATCATAAAAAATAGTTTCACGGCCCTAAAATCCTCTGTGCTCTGCCTATTCATCCTTCCCCACCCCCAACCCCTGGCAACCACTGATCTTTTTGCTATCTCCATAGTTTCCCTTTTTCCGGAATGTCACGTGGTTGAGGTCATACAGTATGTAACATTTTCCGATTGGCTTCTTTCACTGAGTAATGCGCCTCAGTGCCTACATTTTGGAAGTATCAATGCTTAAATTCAACAGTTTTTCTGTTATTAGATGAGTGAATCAGTGGTGATTACTCATCTGGCCTCTGGAGGCCTTGGGTACACAACTGATAATATTCCTGTTTGGCTGAGAGGTAACAGAAAGCAGCAAATCCACCCCATCACAGGCTCTTACTCTGATGGGCTGAATGCAGTATAAGCTGTCTTTCTAATGACACTTGAAGAGGGTCATTTCTAAAAATGAAATGAAGATTAAGATAGGGTTTTCAGGGTTGTTTAATTTTTTAAATAGATTTGGGGAAGAGACGGATATCATTTAAAATTTACTATTTTCTTGATGTAAAGATAAGGCTTCCCTGGAAATTTTCAATAAACCTGCATGGTTCTTTGGAACACGTTTCCCTCCCCTAGCAGGACTATGGCCACCCTTTGACATCAATGCCCTGCACTCCACAAAACAAGCAAACTGTGCTTCTCTAAGGATGTGAAGTAGGCATAACACAGGGTTAAAACTGGAAATTTTTAAATTAAGATCATGTACATCTGAAAGGCCATGTCATGGTATTTCAACCACTATAGATGTCAGTTCTTTATTCTGAATAATGCTGGAGATGATACGATATCTCTGCCTTTCTCCAAGACTATGAGTCTTGCTTTTTATCAAAGTCATTAGGGTTCAGAGCTGCTATTCATTAGGTTTTGTCTGCCTTGTGTTTCCAGGGTCTCAAGGCAAACTTCCTTTATGATTATTAATTATTAGCCCTGTTGATTTTTAAGCTTGAAGGCTAAGAAACACATTCTTGGGGATGTTTGCAGTGGAGTACGGGGGTGACAAAGACAATGTCCTTGACCAATGTTAGTCAGGCTCCTCTGAGCCTTCTCCACTCAGCCTGAATTTGGCCTTCCATGCTCATCTCTGCTGAGCCCAGTTTTAGCAAAGATGCCTGCTGTCCTGTGCATGTGTCTTAATTTATAAAGGGAACTAGTGATGACATGGAGAGCTCCATACCGCTGAAAGAAAAGTTTAATGTAACTCATGGTCTCCCTAGGAACAAGAGGCACAGCTCACCACATAGTACAGGAGGGACACTAAGTTTTGGTCAGGAGGAAGAAGCAGAAGCAAGGGGAAGGCATAGACCACAGCCTTTATTGGGGTCTCTATGGGAAAGACAAGACAGAGAAAAGTATACAGTGTAGGATTGGTCAGTTTGAATAATTTCAGCAGGCTTTGGGCTATAGGCATGGTGGTCCCTAGTTGTCTGGTACCCGGCCCTGAGTTAATTAGGGCAGGGGGAATATTGGCTGTGTGTGTGAGAGTTAGACAAGAAAGTGGGCGGGGCAAGACCTTGATTGGTCAGTCTGCTCATGAAAGGCAGGTTCCAGGCAAGCTGTCCAGCCCCACCCACCCCAAGAATTAGTTATGCCTGGGAGGAGCAGTCTGTCCCTGGGGTCTCTGAGATCCCTGAGAAACATCAAAACATCATAAGATTAAAAAATAAAAGTGTAATTAATATACCTGCTGAATCTATCTAGTGAGAATCCTCCCACCCTTGATATTCTAAGACCTTGGCCTGGCTTTAGCAAGACTTCTCCTATCCTTCACGGCTCCTCTTAGTAACTTCCTATCCACTGACTCCCTCTCACTCTGCCCATTGGTTATAAATCCCCAGCTGTGTTTGCAGTTGAGGTCAGTCTCTCTCCCCTATTACAATAGTCTTGAATAAAGTCTTATCGTTTTAACAAGTGTCAAAATAATTTCTCTTTAACAGTAGTCAAACTCAGGTTTAATGACTGGTACCCTCCCTCACCCACACCTTCATGGATTAAGGACAGGAAAGCCTTGTATCAAAGCACCATGCCAACGTCAGATGTAAGAGTCTGTTTCAGCATGTTGTTGGCTTCTCAGGTAGAGGTTTTATTAATTCAAACCCATCTTATTCAATTTGAAACTTTTTTTTAAGACTTTGGTAAAAAGAATGTCTGTTTTCTATCTGGAATGTTACAGAAGTGATCTTTGACATAAAACCTATGGCAAAAACCAGTAAGCTAAGAATTTGGTAATCCAATATGGAGCTGAGAAATATACTGAAAAAATAATAATACAGTTATTGAGGGTATTTGTTCCTAGAGAATGTTAAGAAGGAAGTTTTTTGTTCAGTTAAAACAACCAACATCAAATTAAACTAGCCCCAATTTCTAGAACTTCTCAGGGAATGTATAAAAATACTCTGTACTATTAGTAGATGATGTTGGTGCCCTGCCCAGATCCACATCACCAGCCAGTGCACCCACCCCTCAGGTGCCAACAAATAAGTGCTCTCAGCTCAGGACCCTCCTCTGGAGACCTAGTCTTGTCCATGAATGCACTCTCTCACCATCCCCACCCCCAATCTTCAGCCAATGATGGACTGATACCAGGATCAAATGCACACCCCCTTTCCAGGAGGCAGGATGGGCTCTGTGGTACAATCTCACTGTAAAGTCAGGCCAAAGCAGGCATCCAGCTGAGCTCACACCCTTGCTTAGCATCTTCCCCTGCCATACCCTGCACATCTCTTCTGAGAGTGTGACCTCTTTAAAACAAGTCTCCTGAATCCCTGCCTCAGGCTCTGCCTCTGGGGAACTCAACCTTTTCCAAAGACACAAGAAGCTACCTGTCCTGATCTGTTCCCATCACGCACCTCACTCCTTGAATATCATCAAGAGAGTTGCTGGAAGGAAAACCCAAAGCCACTCTCCTCAATGTGTTGTTCAAGGCCCTCCCTGACCAGACTCCACTTTCATCATCCTGCCACTCCTTGCACTTGACCTTTCAGAAATGTGGAAATCCTTGTATTCACTGCCACCACCCCTCCTTTGCCAATCCCACCACACAGCCATGCATGAGCTCACACACATGTGCACATGCATGTACAAACAGATGCATGCACACATAGGCACACCTGCACACGCATAGCCATGTACACATACATGCATGAACACACGCTCACACCTATACTCATGTACATTCACACATCTGCAGAAACAGCAAACACAGGCACATGCATGAATACACAGATATACACATACACACACATACACACGTGTACACACAAATACATGTGTATACATGCATACACAAATGCACATCCACATATGCGCACAAATACGCATGCACAAAAACATACACCATCCACCCTGCTGTTTCTTGCCTTCATGGCTTTGTTCGTGCTTTTTCCTCTTCCTGAAATGTCTTGTCCCCATTGTGACTAGCTAATCCTACTCATACTTCCTGGCTAATCTCAGAAGCCACCTTTTTCTGGAAGCCTTCCTGTTTGGGTTAGATTTACCTCTGTGCTCCTAGAGCCCCCTGAACTTATCTCTATCACAGTTCCTATCTATTACAGTAATATTCTCTGTCCATGCCCCACACTCTGGCCAGCTTGTGAGATCCCTGAGCTGCCTGAGGTCACAGACTGTTTTATTGATCCTCCAGCACTGTGTCCAGTATCTAGGAGACACTCATGAAATGCTTCCTGAATGAACTTGGAAAGAATTGGAAATGTAAAAAGACTCAAGGTATCTGAAATGGCCTGAGCTGGCTCTTGTTGTCAGAGCAAAGGGATTTTCTTTTAAGTGTACATGGAATAAGTTCTTTCTAGAACAAAAGGTCTAGTGTCTCGTTTGAGAGACTTACAGCATGTCACCAGGCAGAAAGGAAATGGGAAACTGGTAGCAAGTTCATAAAAGCAGGAATAGGTGGTTTCTGCACTGGAAGGGGAGCAAGCCAAGCATAGCATTATGGCCCAGGTGGCACGTTTGGGGGCCTGTGTGTGGTCCTCCTCAGTGAGAGCTGCCAGATGCAAGAAGACTCTGGATGCTGATCCAAGGCCATTACACCTACCTCCCCACCCGGACCAAGCATTCGGGGTCCTCCCCTGCCTGGGGGAGGGTTCCACCCTCTCTGTCAGCAAGAGCCGGATGCCACAAGCGAGGCAGCAGGCCATAACAACTGCTAACAACCCAAGCCAGCTCTCTGGGGTCCCCATGCTGGAAGAAGGGGTCCAACTGTCTCTCAGTGCTAGGGTTTCCTCCCCCAACACCAGGGTCTCAGAGGAGACAGGGTGCATGGATGAGCTGTCTTATTCACTTACACCAAATACTAACCAGGTGGCCACACGGGGACTTGCAGTAACAAAGAGGCACCAAGTTTGCAAGCGCAGAACCACGTCTTTCATTTATAATCTCAAGACACATCCTGCGTACTCTGCTGACTCTCATGCAAGCTCCTGCCCAGACCTCCTGCAAGGTGGCTAGAGGAGGCTGCTCCAACCCTATGTACTTCTCAGCCCATTGGATTGAGACTTTTCTCACTGTGTTATCACAAAAGGGGCCAAGAAAGAGAGACTACGGTAACCATGGTTACCAAGCGTGAAGGCTGCACAGGTTCACCTCTTTGAGACATTGTTCCATTGGTACTCCTAGCTTGTGACATTCTGTGGTCTCAGGAATGTGGCGGTTCTGCAGGCTTTTCTACCTTCCCTTGTAAGACCCCACCCCCGACATCATGAGCCACCCATGTCTCAACAAGCCTTTCAGTCAATTCTGATGGCCATTAAAGTGTGAGAACTGCTGGATTACAAGATAACCACTCATAAAACCCCATTGCCTGCTGCCCATCAGAGTCTCATCGTGTTGATCAAGAGGAGAGTCCCTGAAAAAGAAAATTGCTGTCAATGAAGATAACAAGAGAGGCAAGAACAGCTCATTTGTTCATTTTCTTTTCAAGGTCAGCCACCTTCCTGCATATTAAGTAGACCAGACAAAAATATTAGCCCATTTTCTTCTGGCCTTATTGGATTAACCAACGCTCATGATCCTCAAGGAGAGTGGATTCCAACATAAGAAAGCTTATATAAAATAGATAATAGACCATGATGAACTGGGATTTATCTCAAGAATGCAGACTGCTTAATATTCAAAAACAATGTAATTCACCATATTAATAAACTAAAAAAAGAAAAACCATATATGGTCATCTCAATAGCTACAGAAAATGCATTTGACAAGCTCCAACATCCACATCCATGCCCAATAAAAAAAATCTCAGGAAATTAGGAGCAGAAAAGAACTTCCTCAATTTGACAAAAATATATAGAAACGCACAGTCAACGTCATACTTAATGGCAAAAGTCAAGATGCTTTATCCCTAAGATCAGGAACATGTCAAGGATGACCACCCTCACCACTCTTACTCAACACTATACTAGAGGTTCTAACCAGTGCAGTCAGGCAATGAGAAACAGGAGGCATCTAGATTAGAAAGGAAGAAGTATAACTGTCTTTATTCAGAGATGATAGGATCATTTATGTAGAGAATCCTATGGAACATACGAAAAGTTACGAGAGCTAATAACTGAATTTAGTAAGGTTTTAGGATACAAGAATAATACACAAAAGTCAATTGCATTTCTTTTTACTAGCAATGAATAATAAATGCTTTGGGATAAACATGACAAAAGATATGAATAACCTCTACACTGAAAATTATAAAATGTTCCTGACTGAAATTAAAGGTGTAAAGATGTGGAAAAATTGGCCTCTTTTATTCAATATTGTTGAAATGTAACTTTTCTCCAAATTGATCTGTAGAGTCAATGCAATCCCAATCAAAATTCCAGACAACTTTATTGCAGTCCTTCATAAACTGATCCTGAAACTGGTGTGGAAATGCAAAGAATATAGAATAGTCAAAACAACTTGGAGAGGGGACCTTCAAGATGGTGGAGAAGTAAGACATGGAGATCACCTTCCTCCCCACAAATACATCAGAAATACATCTACATGTGGAACAACTCCTACAGACCACCTACTGAACGCTGGCCAAAGACCTCAGACTTCCCCAAAACAAGAAAATTCCCACGTACCTGGGTAAGGCAAAAGAAAAGCAAAAACAGAGACAAAAGAATAGGGATAGAACCTTCAATGGTGGGGATGGAGGTGGGCAGGGGGAAAGCTTTGGAGCCAAGGAGGAGAGCACAGCCACAGGGGTGCAGAGGGAAAAGCGGAGAGATTCCTGCAGAGTATTCATGCCAACCAGCACTCACCAGCCCGAGAGGGTTGTCTGCTCCCTCGCCGGGGTGGGCACGGGCTGGGAGCAGAGGCTCAGGCTTCTGAGCTCAGATCCCAGGGAGAGGACTGGGGTTGGCTGTGTGAACACAGCCTGAGGGGGCTAGTGCACTACAGTGAGCCAGGAGGGAGTCTGGGAAAAGTCTGGATCTGCCTAAGAGACAAGAGACCACTGTTTTGGGGTGCATGAGCAGAGGGAATTCCTGCTCCATGCACCCACAGAAGGCAGAGCACAACCTAAATGAGCTCCAGAGATGGGCATGACATGCTAATGCTGCTGCTGCAGCCACCAAGAAGCCTGTGTGCAAGCACAGGTCACTATCCACACCCCCACAGGAGACTATGCAGCCCGCCACTGCCAGGGTCCAGCCCCGTGATACAGGGACAACTTCCCCGGGAGAACACACGCCACACCTCAGGCTGCTGCAACATCACACCGGCCTCTGCCACAGCAGGCTCACCCTACATTCCAATTATGACAACTGTACCCCTCCCTCTCCCCGGCCTAAGTGAGCAAGGACGCCTTAATGAGCCGCTGCTTTAACCCCCTCCTGTCTGGGTGGGGAACGGATGCCTGAGGGTGACCTACACGCAGAGGCAGGGCCAAATCCAAAGCTGAACCCCAGGAGCTGTGTGAACAAAGAAGAGAAAGGGAAATCTCTCCCAGCAGCCTCAGGGGCAGTGGGTTAAATCCCCACAATCAACTTGATGTACCTGCATCTGTGCAATACCTGAATAGACAACGAATCATCACAAAATTGAGGTGGTGGACTTTGGGAGCAACTGTAGACTTGGGTTTTCTTTCTGCAACTGATTTGTTTCTGATTTCTATGTTTATCTTAGTCTAGTTGTTAGTGCTTGTTATCACTGGTGGATTTGTTTATTGGTTTGGTTACTGTCTTTTTAAATTATTATTATTTTTTATTTTAATAATTTTTAAAATTTTTTAATTGCTTTTTAATTTTTTTTTTCTTTTTTTTCTCCCTTTTCCTCTAGGCTATGTGGCTGCCAGGGTCTTGGTTCTCCAGCCAGGTGTTAGGTCTGAGCCTCTGAGGTAGGAGTGCTGAGTTCAGGACATTGGACTACCAGAGACCTCCCAACTCCACATAATATCAATCGACAAGAGGTCTCCCAGAGATCTCCATCTGAAAGCTAAGACCCAGCTCCACCCAATGGCCAGCAAGCTTCAGTGCTGGACACCCCATGCCAAACATCTAACAAGACAAGAACACAACCACACACATTAGCAGAGAGGCTGCCAAAAATCATACTAAGTTCACAGACACCCCAAAACACACCACTGGATGCAGCCTTGCTCACCAGAAAGACAAGATGTAGCCCCACCCACCAGAACACAGGCACTAGTCCCATCTACCAGGAAGCCTACACAAGCCACTGAACCAACCTCACCCACTGGTGGGAGACACCAAAAACAACAGGAAATATGAAACTGCAACCTGCACAAAGGAGACCCCAAACACAGTAAGTTAAACAAAATGAGAAGACAGAGAAATATGCAGCACATGAAGGAGCAAGGTAAAAACCTACCAGACCAAACAAATGCAGAGGAAATAGGCAGTCTACCTGAAAAAGAATTCAGAATAATGATAGTAAAGATGGTTCAAAATCTTGGATATAGAATGGAGAAAATACAAGAAACATTTAAAAAAGACCTAGAAGAACTAAAGAGCAAACAAACAATGATGAACAACACAATAAATGAAATTAAAAATTCTCTAGCAGGAATCAATAGCACAATAACTAAGGCAGAATGGATAAGTGACCTGGAAGATAAAATAGTAGAAATAACTACCACAAAGCAGAATAAAAAAAAAAGAATGAAAAGAATTAAGGACAGTCTCAGAGACCTCTGAAACAACATTACATGCACCAACATTCAAATTATAGGGGTCCCAGAAGAAGAAGAGAAAAAGAAAGGGGCTGAGAAAATATTTGAAGAGATTGTAGTGGAAAACATCCCTAAAATGGGAAAGAGTCAATGAAGTCCAGGAAGTGCAGAGAGTCCCATACAGCATAAATCCAAGGAGAAACATGCAAAGACACATATTAATCAAACTATAAAAGTTAAATACAAAGAAAAAATATTAAAAGAAGCAAAGGAAAAGCAACAGATAACATACAAGGGAATCCCCATAAGGTTAACAGCTGACATTTCAGCAGAAACTCTGCAAGCCAGAAGGGACTGGCAGGGCATATTTAAAGTGATGAAAGGGATAAACCTACAACAAAGATTACTCTACCCAGCAAGGATCTTATTCAGGTTCGACAGGGAAATTAAAACCTTGACAGACAAGCAAAAGTTAAGAGAATTCAGCACCTCCAAGTAGCTTTACACCAAATGCTAAAGGCATTTCTCTAGGCAGGAAACACAAGAGAAGGAAAAGACCTACAAAAACAAACCCAAAACTATTAAGAAAATGATAATACAAACATACATATCAATAATTACCTTAAATGTAAATGGATTAAACGCTCCCACCAAAAGACATAGACTGGCTGAATGGATACAAAAACAAGACCTGTATATATGCTATCTAGAAGAGACCCACTTCAGGCCTAGGGACACATACAGACTGAAAGTGAAGGGATGGAAAAAGATATTCAATGCAAATGGAAATCAAAAGAAAGCTGGAGTAGCAATTCTCATATCACACAAAATAGACTTTAAAGTAAAGACTATTAAAAGAGACAAAGAAGGACACTACATAAAGATCAAGGGATCAATCCAAGAAGAAGATATAACAATTGTAAACATTTATGCACCCAACATAGGAGCACCTCAATACATAAGGCAAATACTAACAGCCATAAAAAGGGAAATAGACAGTAACACAATAATAGTTGAAGATTTTAACACCCCACCTTCACCAATGGACAGATCATCCAAAATGAAAATAAATAAGGAAACACAAGCTTTAAATGACACATTAGACACGATGGACTTAATTAATATTTATAGAACATTCCATCCAAAAACAACAGAATACACTTTCTTCTCAAGTGCTCATGGAACATTCTCCAGGATAGATCATATCTTGGGTCACAAATCAAGCCTTGGTAAATTTAAGAAAATTGAAATCATATCTTTTCTGACCACAATGTTATGAGACTAGATATCAATTACAGGAAAAATATCTGTAAAAAATACAAACACATTGAGGCTAAACAATACACTACTAAATAACCAAGAGTTCACTGAAGAAATCAAAAAGGAAATTAGAAAATACCTAGAAACAAATGACAATGAAAACACGATGACCCAAAACCTATGGGATGCACCAAAACCACTTCAAAGAGGAAAGTTCATAGCAATACAATCCTACTTCAAGAAACAAGAAAAATCTCAAATAAACAACCTAACCTTACACCTAAAGCAATTAAAGAAAGAAGAACCAAAAAATTCCAAAGTTAGCAGAAGGAAAGAAATCATAAAGATCAGATCAGGAAAAAAATGAAAAAGAAATGAAGGAAACAATAACAAAGATCAATAAAACTAAAAGCTGGTTTTTGAGAAGATAAACAAAATTGATAAACGATCAGCCAAACTCATCTAGAAAATAACAGAGAAGACTGAAATCAACAGAGTTAGAAATGAAAAAGGAGAAGTAACAACTGACACTGCAGAAATACAAAGGATCATGAGATATTACTACAAGCAAATATATGCCAATAAAATGGACAACCTGGAAGAAATGGACAAATTCTTAGAAAAGTACTGAACCAGGTCTTCCAAGACTGAACCAGGAAAAAATAGAAAATATGAACAGATAAACCATACTCACTGAAATTGA
Source organism: Monodon monoceros (assembly GCF_005190385.1). NCBI lineage: Eukaryota > Metazoa > Chordata > Mammalia > Artiodactyla > Monodontidae > Monodon > Monodon monoceros. The sequence goes on from NW_021703767.1 coordinate 7,412,591, forward strand.
AACTGTGATTAAAAGTCTTCCAACACCTGTATCTTTATTCCTGTCCTGCCCCTAGGATTTTCAGAACCATTTTTTGTTTCTTTGCTTTAGATTTCATATATATGTGTTAGCTTATGGTATTTGTTTTTCTCTTTCTGACTTACTTCACTTTGTATGACAGACTCTAGATCCATCCACCTCACTGGATTGAGTTACAAATAACTCAATTTCGTTTCTTTTTATGGCTGAGTAAGATCCCATTGTATATATGTGCCATATCTTCTTTCTCCATTCATCTGTTGATGGACACTTAGGTGGCTTCCATGTACTGGCTATCGTAAATAGAGCTGCAATGAACATTGTGGTACATGACTCTTTTTGAATTATGGTTTTCTCAGGGTATATGCCCAGTAGTGGGATTGTTGGGTCGTATAATAGTTCTATTTTTAGCTTATTAAGCAACCTCCATACTGTTCTCCATAGTGGCTGTATCCATTTACATTCCCACCAACAGTGCAAGAGGTTTCTCTTTTCTCCATACCCTCTCCAGCATTTATTGTTTGTCGATTTTTTGATAATGGCCATTGTGACTGGTGTGAGATGATATATCTTTGTAGTTTTGATTTGCATTTCTCTAATGATTAATGATGTTGAGCATCCTTTCATGTGTTTGTTGGCAATCTGTATGCCTTCTTTGGAGAAATGTTTATTTAGGCCTTCTGCCCATTTTTGGATTGTGTTGTTTGTTTTTTTTGATATTGAGCTACATGTAAATTTTGGAGATTAATCCTTTGTCAGTTGCTTCATTTGCAAATATTTTCTCCCATTCTGAGGGCTGTTTTGGTCTTGTTTATGGTTTCCTTTGCTGTGCAAAAGCTTTTAAGCTTCATTAGGTCCCATTTGTTTATTTTTGTTTTTATTTCCATTTCTGTAGGAGGGGGGTCAAAAAGGATCTTGCTGTGATTTATGTCATAGAGTGTTCTGCCTAGGTTTTCCTCTAAGAGTTTTATAGTGTCTGGCCTTACATTTAGATCTTGAATCCATTTTGAGTTTATTTTTGTGTATGGTGTTAGGGAGTGTTCTACTTTCATTCTTCTGCATGTAGTTGTCCATTTTTCCCAGCACCGCTTATTGAAGAGGCTGTCTTTTCTCCATTGTATATTCTTGCCTCCTTTATCAAACATAATGTGAGCATATGTGCGTGTTTATCCCTGGGCTTTCTATCCTGTTCCATTGATCTATATTTCTGTTTTTGTGCCACTACCATATTGTCTTCATTACTGTAGCTTTGTAGTATAGTCTGAGGTCAGGGAGCCTGATCCCTCCAGCTCCATTTTTCTTTCTCAAGATTGCTTTGGCTATTCGGGGTTTGTGTTTCCATACAAATTGTGAAATTTTTGTTCTACTTCTGTGAAAAATGCCATTGGTAGGTTGATAGGGACTGCACTGAATCTGTAGATTGCTTTGGGAAATATAGTCATTTTCATAATGTTGATTCTTCCAATCCAAGAACATGGTATATCTCTCCATCTGTTTGTATCATCTTTAATTTCTTTCATCAGTACCTTATCGTTTTCTACATACAGGTCTTTTGACTCCTTAGGTAGTTTTATTCCTAGGTATTTTATTCTTTTTGTTGCAATGGTAAATGGGAGTGTTTTCTTAATTTCTCTTTCATATTTTTCATCATTAATGTACAGGAATGCAAGAGATTTCTGTGTATTAATTTTGTATCCTGCCACTTTACCAAATTCATTGATTATCTCTAGTAGTTTTCTGGTGGCATCTTTAGTATTTTCTATGTATAGTATCATGTCATCTGCAAACAGTGACAGTTTTACTTCTTCTTTTCTGATTTGGATTCCTTTTATTTCTTTTTTGTCTCTGATTGCTGTGGCTATAACTTCCAAAACTATGTTGAATAATAATGGTAAGAGTGGGCAACCTTATCTTGTTCCTGATCTTAGAGGAAATGGTTCCAGTTTTTCACCATTGTGAACGATGTTGGCTGTGGGTTTGTCATATGTGGCCTTTCTTATGTTGAGGTAAGTTCCCTCTATGCCTACTTTCTGGAGAGTTTTTTTTTCATAGATAGGTGTTGAATTTTGTCAAAATCTTTTTCTGCATGTATTGAGATGATCATATGGTTTTTATCTTTCAATTTGATAATATGGTGTATCAGATTGATTGATTTGTGTATATTGAAGAATCTTTGCCTTCCTGGGATAAACCCCACTTGATCATGGTGTATGATCCTTTTAATATGCTGCTGGATTCTGGTTGTTAGTATTCTGTTGAGGATTTTTGCATCTCTGTTCATCAGTGATATTGGCCTGTAGTTCTCTTTTTCTGTGACATCTTTGTCTGGTTTTGGTATCAGGGTGATGGTGGCTTCATAGAAAGAGTTTGAGAGTCTTCCTCCCTCTGCTATATTTTGGAAGAGTTTGAGAAGGATAGGTACTGTCTCTTCTCTAAATGTTTGATAGAATTCGGCTGTGGAGAAAAGGGAACCCTCTTGCACTGTTGGTGGAAATGTAAATTGATACACACACTATGGAGAACAGTATGGAGGTCTCTTAAAAACTACAAATAGAACTACCATATGAACCAGCAATCCCACTTCTGGGCATATACCCTGAGAAAACCATAATTCAAAAAGAGTCATGTACCACAATGTTTATTGCAGCACTATTTACAATAGCCAGGACATGGATGCAACCTAAATGTCCATTGAGAGATGAATGGATAATGAAGATGTGGCACATATATACAATGGAATATTACTCAGCCAAAAAGAAACGCAGTTGAGTTATTTGTACTGAGGTGGATGGATCTAGAGTCTGTCATACAGAGTGAAGTAAGTCAGAAAGAGAAAAACAAATACTGTATGCTAACACATACATATGGAATCTAAAAAAAAATGGTTCTGATGAACCTAGGGGCAGGACAGGAATAAAGACACAGATGTAGAGAATGGACTTGAGGACACAGAGAAGGGGAAGTGTAAGCTGAGACAAAGTGAGAGAGTAGCATTGACATATATACACTACCAAATGTAAAATAGATAGCTAGCAGGAAGGAGCTGCATAGCACTGAGAGATCAGCTCAGTGCTTTGTGACCACCTATGGGGGTGGGATAGAGAAGATTGGAGGGAGAAGCAAGAGGGAGGAGATATAGGGATATATGTATACATATAGCTGATTCACTTTGTTATGCAGCAGAAACTAACACACCATTGTAAAGCATTTTCGTCCAATAAAGATGTTAAAAAAAAAACTTGGAAAAAGAAGAACAAATTTAGTTTTGTGCTAACACTACCTGACTTCAAAAATTATTATAAAACTATAGTAACCAAAACCAGTGTGGTGCTAGTGTAAAGGTAGAAAATGCGATAGAACGGAAGAGGGAATCCAGAATTAGACTACACATAAACAGACATCTCCAGCCATGCAGTGGGTGTTAATTCTATGCTAATTAATTCTATGCTATGTATTGGGCTAAGTACTTGAATACACTAAAAAATGTTTTCAATCTCACAAAACAACACTATGAGTAGACACTATTATGAACCACATTTTATATGTGAGTGTACTGGAATCAGAGATGTGAATGCACTTGCCCGAGTCATCCAACTACAGTGGGAGAGTTTGGATCTGTGTTTTTAACCACCTGTGGAAGGAAGTGGACCGTATCTGATGACCGACTGAATAGCTGTGACACATACCCTTGTCTGATCGGGCCCCTGCTTCCTTCTTCAGTCTTACAATGTGGGAGTCATTTAAACATAGGCAGATAGTTGTTACCTGCTCTCCAAGACTGGAGAGGGCTCGGCCGGGGAGCACTCACTTCCCCTTTGCTCACACATGGCTGGGCTGCAGAATTGGATCTAAAATCCACCAACTTGTTTCATGTCCTGGGTGTTTTTCAATGCTGCTGGCCTCCTACATGTTTCAGTGATCTTGTTCCCAGCAGAAATGTAGCCAGTCTAAACCACGAGCTTCTTTTTACATTCATGGGGCATCTGGCCCAAGGCCAGGGCTCTGAGGCTCCCAGAGCACCCGTGAAGTTGCTATTCTACAGCAAGACAGGTGTGATTTACTGCCTTTCTCAACAAACTGGCAACCCAGCCTGCAGCATTTAGTACAGAATACTCAGGGCTTGTGATAAATTGTCTCTTATACATTACCTTGATGGATACAGTGTCTAACCACATCTAGACTGATGATTCCAATTGGCATTTATGATTCCCCTTCTGTTTCTTGAATAAAAGTCCTTCTCTGGTTGGAATTTTGTAAGTGGCAGCAATGATTAATATCTTCTATGAACGCTTTCACATACTGAGGGAGTTCTCTGTAGAAGACCTAAAGACACCTGCTGTTATAAAAAATACTTCCCAGAATCTTGGCTCTAAGGGCAAATATGTGTTATGCAAAGAAATTGAATAGCATGAATAAAATGTTTACAGAAGAGAAGATAAAAAGAGGTGTATGCCCTAACATCTTGATCATTTGGCATTATCAGCTACTGTTACATATGAGTTATCTCCAGATAACAACTTCCTCATCTAGCATCAGAATTAATTTAAATAACTGAGTTATTTTAATGGAAATTATTCTAAGATGCACAGCATGGTTTCCTTCTTTCCAAAAAGAGAACAATGAACCTAATTTAAAATTTTCTTGATGAATCACGATTATTTAATACAGGATATTCAATAAATACAATAAAAATGGCTTTTTATCAGCAGTATTTCTGCTGTTAGTGGATATTCTCCCAGGACCTTACTTGTTCTCACTTGCTGTGGGCTGAAAGTCTAAATGATCAAGTTTGTTAGGATTGTGTGTAAAGTAAAAGTCAATAAGGAATAAGAAGTAAAGTGGATGACTGTAACACCAAAGGCTTTGGAAAAAATTATTCCCCATACTAAAGGGCTTTTACTTGCACATTTGTGTTAGATTCTAGAGAGCTGACATGTAAGGAAGGAATATTGTCACCAGATAAATGGAATACAGGGATATAACAACAATAATAATCTCCTAGAATTTTTTTCTATTTTAATTCTTTATTGGAGTACAGTTGATTTACAATGTTGTGTTAGTTTCTGCTGTACAGCAAGGTGAATCAGTTATACATATACATATATCCACTCTTTTTTAGATTCTATTCCCATATAGGTCATTACAGTGTACTGAGTAGAGTTCCCTGTGCTATACAGTAAGTTCTTATTAGTTATTCATTTTATATATAGTAGTGTGTATATGGACATCCCAATCTCCCATTTTATCCCTGCCACCCCCACTTTCCCCCTTTGTAGCCATGAGTTTGTTTTCTAAATCTGTGACTTTATTTCTGTTCATTTGTACCATTTTTTTTAGATTCCACATATTAGCGATATCGTATGATATTTGTCTTTGTCTCACTTACTTCACTCAGTATGACAATCTCTAGCTCCATCCATGTCGCTGCAAATGGCATTATTTTGTTCTTTTTTATGGCTGAGTAATATTCCATTGTATATGTATACAACATCTTTTTTATCCATTCTTCCGTCAGTGGACATTTAGGTTGCTTCCATGTCCTGGTTATTGTAAGTAATGCTACAATGAATATTGGGGTCCATGTATTTTTTATAATTATGGTTTTCTCCAGATATATACCTAGGAGTAAGATTATTGGATGATATGGTAGCTCTATTTTTAGTCTTTAAGTAACCTCCATACTGTTCTCCACAGTGGCTGTACCAATTTACATTCCCACCAACAGTGTAGGAGGGTTCCCTTTCCTCCACACCCTTTTCAGCATTTATTGTTTGTAAATTTTTTGATGATGACCATTCTGACTGGTGTGAGGTGATACCTCATTGTAGTTTTGATTTGCATTTCTCTGATAATTAGTGATGTTGAGCATCTTTTCATGTGCCTCTTGGCCATCTGTATGTCTTCTTTAGAGAAATGTCTACTTAGATCTTCCACCCATTTTTTGATTGGGTTATTTATTTATTTATTTATTTATTTATTTATTTATTTATTTTGAGCTGCATGAGCTATTTGTATATTTTTGTCATTAATCCCTTGTCGGTCACTTCATTTGCAAATATTTTCTCCCATTCTGTGGGCTGCCTTTTCGTTTTGTTTACAGTTTCCTTTGCTGTGTCTCCTAGAATTTTCTAAGAAAAATGCTTTTCATACAGAAGTTTCTTTCTCAGTCTGAGTCCTGAGGCAAGTTAGTAGTTCTTTGAAGTCACACTTCCACTACTTAGTGTTAGAACTCTGATTCAAAGCCTATATCTTTTTTTTTTTTTTTTTTTTTTTGCAGTATGCAGGCCTCTCACTGCTGTGTCCTCTCCCGCTGTGGAGCACAGGCTCCGGACACACAGGCTCAGTGGCCATGGCTCACGGACCCAGCCGGGAGGGATCCTCCCGGACCGGGGCACGAACCCGTGTCCCCTGCATCGGCAGGTGGACTCTCAACCACTGTGCCACCAGGGAAGCCCCTCTCTCTTTTCTGACAGTGAATTGATATTGTTTCTTCCATTAATGTTTGATAAAACTCACCACCAAACTCACATTCATTTCTTGGTAAGGATATTTTAAATTACTAATTCAATTCTTTTACTTTATACAGAAATATTCAAATTTTCAGGATTTTTTCTTGATTCATCAAGATAAGGTGTATTTTTCAAGGAAATTATCTATTTCATATATGAGGCCAAGTTCATTAACATAAAATTGTTCATAATATTCTTTTATCATTATTTTAATGTCTGTAGAGTCTGTAGTAATTTCTGTCATCCAGATACTGATAATATATGTCTTCTGTCTTTTTTTTTCTTGATCAATGAGCTAAAGCTTATTCTATCTGATTAATCATCTTTTTAAAAAAAAAAACTAGCTTTGACATTATTGATTTTTTTCTGTTGTTCATTCATTTTCTTTTTCATTCATTTCCACACTGATGTTTTTTTTACTAAGATTAAATTTGGTATTACTTTTCTGAGCTTCTTAAAGTGGAAACTTTAAGCACTGGGTCTGGATATTTCTTCATTTCTAAAGCTGCATTTTTCCCACTAAAATCTACTTTAACTGCATCCTACAAATTTTGTATGCTGTGTTTACATATTCATTTACTTTATTATTTCCAATACTTGGGGCTTTCCCAGATATCTTTTCTCAGATATCTCTTTCTCTTCTTGATTTCTAACTTACATTACAATCTAACTTACATTACAGATTATAACCTGTGTAATTTAAATATTTTTTAAAACTTTCGAACGTGGTTTATGACTGAGAACATGGTCCATCCTGAAGAATGTTCTGTGTGCCCAAAAGAATGTATTGGCTCAAACAAAGCCCCATGCTATTGTACTCATATATATTACACATATATATAGTATAGACCCTAAAATATGGTTGTGTATTATAAATTAAGAAAATAAAATATATAAGGACATACACACATTTACTATTTCCAATCTATTGATTCTTCCTTGTAGATCTGAGTTACCATCTGGTGTCATTTTCTTTCAGCCTGAAGGACTTCCTTTAGCAAGGTAGCACAGGTGTGTTACCAATAATTTATTTCAATGTTATTTCTTTATCTTGAATTACTTTAATTTTGCCCTTTTATTTTAAGTATGGTTACCTGCATTGTAATTGACATACATTTCAAATTATCCTTTTTTTAGTTATGCAATTCTATGAGTTTTGACAAGACACAAAGTCCTGTAATCACTGCCAAAATCAATATATAGAACTGTTATATTACCCCTAATTTTCCCTGGTGCCTCTTTGTAGGAAATTTCTCCTCTTACCCTCAGGCACCGGCAATTGCTGATCCATTTTCTGTTTCCATAGTTTCACTTTTTGAGAATGTCATATAAATGGAATTGTACAGTATGTGGCCATTTGAATCTTGCTATTCTCACTTATCATAATACATTTGAGATCCATTTATGTTGCTGCTTGTATCACAAGTTGTTTCTTTTTATTGCTAGGTAGTGTTCTATGGTATGGATGAAAACAGTTGTCTATTCACCTCTTGATGGACATTTGGATAGTTTCCAATTTTCAACCTTTATGAGTAAAGCTGCTCTAAATATCCACATGCAGATTCTTGTGTGAACATAAGTTTTCATTTCATTGAGTAGATACTACTAATGTGATTGTTGGGACTTATGATAAGAGTACATTTAACTAAATAAAAATGGCCACACTGGTTTCCAAAGTAGTCATATCTTTTGCATTCCTACAGAAACATATGAGTGTTCCAATTTCTTCACTTGGTTTGTTCAGGGGTTTTTTTTCCATTTGAATAGATATGTAGGTGTATCTCACTGAAGTTTTAATTTGCATTTATCTAATAACTAATGATGTGAGAATGCTTTTATGTGAATTTACCATTCACATACCTTCTTTGGTGAAGTTTCTATTTAAAAATTGGCCCATTTTTTTTTAAACTGGATAATTCTTATTATTGAGTTTTGAAATTTTCTTATATATTCTGGATATAGGATTTTATCATATATATACATTTTTCAAGAATTTTCCCCAGTCTATGGCTTGTCTTTATTTTGTTAATAGTGTGAGCAAAGATTTTAATTTTAATGAATTCAAATATTTATCAATATTTTATTTTATGGATCATACTTTTTGGTATCACATTTTTAAATATTTTTACCTAATCCAAAGTCAGAAACATTTTCTTCTGTTTTCTTCTAGAAGCTCTATAGTGCTTAGTTTGGTGATACCTATGCATATTGTATTCTTTTGGCACAGCTATATCCATAATATTAAACACACACACACAATGCTTTGCCATCTAACTCAATAATAAAAAAATTCACAGTCAAATTTAACTTTTCTCTCCATTTCTTATTTTGATATTGTGATTATGCACTGGTAATAAGAATATATACATAAAAGGTTGCAATAAACCTCATATTGTCACAAGTTTATAAATTTGTCCAACTAAGTCTTTTTCTCATCCTCATATATACTTATCACCATCAGTTAGTTCCTTATGCAACAATAGGTGACTGACTTAGTTACCAGAGATTTAACCCAAACATCAGCCAATTGACTTTCCACTCTCAACCCCTTTCAAAGATCTTTCGTATGTCTTCATATGTCCCGGCTGGAATACAGAAGGATAAGTCTTGGATCCTCTTGAGCTGTCCACATAAAAGCTGTCCCTCAGACCTAAGTTCACTCTGCAAGGCCACCGTGCCTGGGCTGACGTCACCATGAAGAATTCTGGGACCTGGAGAATGGTCTACAACTGGGAACTGCTCCCCACTCCTCCACAGATGTCCAAAGAGGATAGAGCAAGTGACCATCTTCATAATCAAACTGCCCTTTCTTCTTTCTAACACTGAGACCCCTACACCAGCATGTATGACTCTGTACTGAAAGGCTGAGATGATTTACAAAAGAAAATACTACACATAAGAGGGAAGGGAAGGTGAATGCTCAATAAAATATTTACCAGAATTTTCAGGGAAAGCACCTACAGCTTGCTAACAACAGGGTCCTCAATGAGTTGTGGGTCTCAACTACCTTATTCACCATCAGAAAATTCTTGTCAAACTTTCCCTCTTGTATCTCCTCCCATCTCTTGGAGAATCACCTCTACCCAGAGGGAATCACTTAACACACAAAGCACCATAGACCATCAATTCTTCTGTTACCATTCATGCATTTTCTTAACTTATTATTCAGCCAGAGTGTAGCACTAGCCAGATGTTAGTACTGGTCCTCAGCCCTCCAGGTTCCCTATATAGTCTGATGGAAGGGGCTTAGGCTGCCAAGGATAGACCTCAGGGTGGGGTCTCTCAGGGTGGGGTTAGGGTGGTGTCAGCTCAAGTTTCAGACATATCTGCTTCTATCATTGACATCTATCTATTGCAGCAATAGTGTGTGTGCACACATACACACACACACACACCTTTCTCTGAGGCAAACACTCATTTTCAGGAATAACACTTATTACTCAGTAAAGAAGGAAACTCTCTAGCAACAGGAATGATTCTTTTATCTGAAGTCACTAGGTTGGTTTCCATATGGGGTTTCGCAGAGTAAAATTGGCTCTACATCCACAGAAAACAGCTGTTCCCTTAGTGCACAAGAGACTCTTTGAAAGGCCCTTTCTCATAATGGCTTGGTTAAGTTCTAATCCAAGAGCCTTGGCTCTCCATAGTCATGACTGGAGGAAAGGGAAAGGTGAGACCTATTACTGCAGTTTAAAATATAACATTGTAAAAGCACCTAAATTTCACCTGAAAATATTGCTTGATAGATTTCAGTAAATTGCTTGAGAGAGGTGGGGAATTTTCTTATACATCTGTGTATTTTTCCTTTTAAACTGTGTTGCTTTTTTTTTTTTGGTTACCTGGAAAACAGAGCTGCTTAAAAACACATCTTCCAAGTGTATTTTTTCATCCTAAAGCATCATGAATATTTCAGTAGGCCAGTTAATAACTGTAACTCGTTTGCTGTCCTGACAGAATTTATTATTAAAGGTAAAAGAATGGTGTATGATTTGTCTCATTTCAAGGAAAAGGAAATATAAACTAGAATTCCCCATTTCTGCAAATCCAGTGATTTATAGCTAGCATTGTCTCAAATCATATCATACAACCGTGGCTGTGAAGTCAGTGTGTAAAGAAAAACATAAATCAGAAGAGAAATTAAAATTTAAACTATCACCTGAACTTCCATTCCATTTTAAGCCCAGTAATGGAGTGCTGATCAATGTTTTGGCCTGCAAGGGTGTATCTGGTGAAGAGATCCCTAGGAATAAAATAGATGCTTTCTCCTAATGTTATAGTTTTGCCTATAAAACCAGAAAAACTCTTTTCTGGAATGTGGGTCTAATACTAATTCAATTCCCTTTGTGGGGATTCACAGCCCCTTTTCCAGTTCCCAGACCTAAGTCAGCTCCAGACCCAGAGCCCCTTGATGGAGGAGGTTGAGGTCAAGCTCTTCGGAGAAGAACCATACAGTGTAGCTACAGATGTCAAACAAGGAAGTGTATGGAGATTCTGGAAAGCCCTTATAGGAGAATCACAGAGCAGACTCTTAGGATTTAGGAATAAAGCCATGTTCTCTCCACTTGAAAAGTAACTCCTCACTTGATTTTGGGCTCTAGTAAAGATGGAAAGTTCACCATGGATCACCAATTGACCATACAACTCAAACCATTCCTCATTAACTGGGTGTTATCTGATCCACTGAACCACCCAAAATTGGATGTTTATAGCAGCATTCCATTGTAAAATGGAGATGGCACTGTTTCAGCTGCCCATTGCTGTGCTCTTCTGCTAGTTTCACCTGAGCTCACAGGGTATGGTGTGATTCACTGGAGACTATTAATGTAACAGTGCACCATGTGTATATAAGATGGGTCCAATCAGGTCTGGAAATTATGAAAAATCTGCCCAAGCTAATGGCCACAACTACTATGATAGTTGGTATTACTCTCCACCCCTTCATCAACCAGCACCTATGACCTCATGGGGAATTCCATATGATCAATCTTCCACGGCCTCCTCCCCCATCCCAACCCTATGACCCAATGATTCAAATGTTTCCAATAGGCAAAATACGATCATCCCTTCCTAAGTCTCCTAAACTCTCACCCAATCATGTCATCAGGATAGAGGCCCATATTCTCTTTATATGCATTAAATTCGGAAGTAGGCAAGGCTCCTTGGGATCAACAACTCTTAATCTAGAAACCTTTCCCATACATACAACATACAACGTTGAGACAAGAACAGGTTAATTGCAACAGGTTAATTAATTTTTTCAATTAAAAAAGTATTAATTGAAGTAATATTATTGAAGTAATATAAGAGTCATTGGCCCATAGCAGTTCTGAAACACATCTAAAACACTGTTGTCAGGGCCTCCTGCAGGCAGGAAATGTTCCATTGTTAAAGCCCAGTTCTGCCCCCAGCAGTTCTTCATGGCTCTTGGCTCCTCTCTTTGGGGGGTCCTAGCTTTGCCCTCTCAGAGATCTTTCTTTCACATAACCAATGCCCCATGTTTGCACATGAGTAGCTCTCCCAATCTATTTCCTGCCCATAGAAAGTTATGGGATCCAGAGCCTCTTTGCATTTTTAATTGACTCTGTCTCTTCTAGTTCAAGTTGGCAAAAAATTTAAAAGTATCATGAGCTTCCTATAGTGATGGGGATTCACCCTGTTCCCCCAAGCTGAAATCATCTTTCAAGACAGATCACTCTCTACTTTGGATGCCATACAGAACTTCTGGAGGACAATGCCCTGAAGATTCTTGAAAGCCCTTTTGTCTGTTAAGGAATTAATCCAGCACCACTTAAATCTTTCAGAGGTCTTACAGTCACATCCTTCATTTGGTCCTTATCCTGTGACTAGTCCTTAGCTTGAGACTTGTTTGCTGGTGGGAAAAAACAAGAGATGAGAAACAGTTTTATTTTCCAACCAGCAGGTTCTATCTCTTTTAAATTTCCCCTAAATTCTGCTTACAAATTGAACAGTTCTCTCTCATTATTATTAAACACTTCCTTATTATATGCAGCTTTAAAAAAGCCATTTGGTACTTTCAACATTCTACCTGGAAATCTCCTTAGCCAGACCCATAAAGGTAGGTACATTTTCTATCTTCAGAGTCACACAAGGTCTTGGATAACTAGAGGCATGATTCTATGAGGGCCATTAGCGGACAAGTCTAGCACAGGTATATAGAACTTGGGGTCAAAACAGAATGGACAGTCCAAGTAAACCTCACAAGACAGTTGGGCAGATTTCTATGTTACCTGATTCTACTGCTCTGCCTCTTTTCCATCAACACATGTTTATGTCTTAATAGGAAATTTCTTATGACCCATTAAAGAAGAAAGAAAAGTCAAGGGCCTGATCTGCCTGTTCCAGACAGAAGTGGACTGTTGCTCAGAAAAGGTGGTGGCAAAAGGAAATCTCTCTATGGGAAGGTATGTGGGTGATGGCTTACATTTTCTATGTAATGGGGAAGGAAAGGTAGACAGAGGTATAGATATGCCCTGATTCATATCACCAGGATTGGTGATAATGAGGTCTGGGGAGAAGTACACGTATCAGCCTCAATGAATGAGCACAGAGTGTGAAGGTATTTGTGTCTTGTGTCGAAGTCAGTATCCCCTGCAGAGGACCTGATGTGGCACCATTCCTTGAGGGACACAGGAGGCCAAACTGTAGTACATTCATTACGTGGGATCTCTTCCAACAAGCCTTCACTGCTTGAACAATTTCTCCCTTATCCATTACCATAGTGTCCCTCTGAGCAGGGGTCAATGTGGGACATAAAGTGTGACAATGGGCTTATGAATTTCCAGTGAAGTTCACTGGTCTTACCATGTGTCTCATCACCAAGAAGCAGCTTCCTTAGTGGAAAGGTGGAATGGTCTTCTGAAGACTCTGTCATGGCACCAGCTGGGAGAGAGCACCCAGCTGTCTTATAGGGATTCTGTCTTACAGGGAGTGGTAAATGCCTTAGACTGGCAACCAACACTTGTGCTGACACTGCCATAGCCAGAATATGCAGAATTCATATCCAATAACCAATAGGATGAAGGAGAGAGTGGCCCCATCACTATTTCACCAAATAATGTTTGCTTCTCATCCTTCCTGCCTTGGCTTCATGAGTTTAGAGGTCCTAGTGTCAAAGGGAGGAAGGCATCTACCAAGAAACATAATAAAGGCTCTGATGCATTGGAAGCTTGTATTACATCCTGGCCTTTTGGACTCCTTATGCTACTAAACCAACAGGCAGACAAGAAGTCCTTGTTTGTCATGATCAATCCTGATGACTAGAGAGAAATGGAGTTACTTCTCCATAACACAGGCAAGAAGACCTATTTATTTTTAATTTATCTTTTATTGAATTACAGTTGATTTACAACTCTGTTGTGTTAGTTTCTTGTACAGCAAAGTGATTCATACATAGATAGATAGATACTCTTTTTTATATTCTTTTCCAATATGGTCTATTATAGCATATTGAATATAGTTTCCTGTGTTATACAGTGAGACCTTGTTGTTTATCCATTCTATATATAATAGTTTGCATCTGCTAATCCCAAACTCCCAGTCCATCCCTCCCCACCCCTCCCGTGGCAGCCACAAGTCTGTTCTCTATGTCTGAGTCTGTTTCTGTTTTGTAAATAAGTTCATTTGTGTCATATTTTAGATTCCACATATAAGTGATATCACATGGTATTTGTATTTCTCTTTTTGATTTACTTCACTTAGTATGATAGTCTCTAGGTCCATCCATGTTACTGCAAATGGCATTATTTCATTCTTTTTATGACTGAGTAGTATTCCATTGTATATATATATATACCACATCTTCTTTAACTATTCATCTGTCGATGGACATTTAGGTTGCTTCCGTGTCTTGGCTTTTGTGAATAGTGTTGCTGTGAACATTGGGGTGCATGTATCTTTTCGAATTAGAGTTTTCCTTGGATATATGCCAAAGAATGGGATTGCTGGATCATACGTCAACTCTATTTTTAGTTTTTTGAGGAGCCTCCATACTGTTTTCCACAGTGGCTGCACCAATTTACATTCCCACCAACAGTGTAGGAGGGTTCCCTTTTCTCCATACCCTCTCCTCGTTTGTTATTTGTAGACTTTTTAATGATGGCCATTCTGACCAGAGTGAGGTGATACCTCATAGTAGTTTTGATTTGCATTTCTCTAATAATTGCCAATGTTGAGCATCTTTTCATGTGCCTATTTGTCATCTGTATATCTTCTTTTGAGAAATATATATTTAAGTCTTCTGTCCATTTTTTGATTGGGTTGTTTGGTTTTTTGTTATTGCATTCTATGAGCTGTTTGTATATTTTGGATATTAAGCCCTTGGCTGTATCATTTGCAAATATTTTCTGCCAGTCCTTAGGTTGTCTTTTCATTTTGTTTATGGTTACCTTTGCTGTGCAAAAGCTTATAAGTTTGATTAGGTCCCATTTGTTTATTTTTGCTTTTATTTCAATTGCAAGAAGGGCTATTTTTGAATGGAATTCACCAGGGCATCTCATTACTCCCTTGGTCAATAGTTCTGGATAACTGTGACAACTTAATAATGGGAGTACCACTAAGTTTCCTCCTTCTAATCAATAACAGTTGAAGTTACCTGTACAGGTGAAGTCCATCCGTCAATGTGCTGACAGAGGGTAAGTGGGATACAAGATAGCGATAGAAAAAGGCAGTCCCTACTAAGATCTTAGCCCTTAAAACCAAATAGAGATGTGGGGACTGCAGCATTGACTCGACACGATGCAAACAGACTGGAACCCACAAGGATGAACTGAACCTTGTGTCAGTTCTTACTGCCTCTGGCGCTGGTGACATGAGTGCTCTGTGGAAGTCTTTCATCACAGGGTTAAACACACCCACACCAGGCCCAGGAATCAAAGAAGCTGATGGAGGAGGCAGGGAATGGTGGATAAAGTACAGCCTCAGCTGATGCTTCGTGCCAACAAGATGGATCAGCAGATCAGCAAACCACGTGGGTTTCTTGGTGTTTCCATCAAAACTTCCTTTCAATATACTGTGTACCCATGTATTACCTCATTTATTAAAAACTCTATGAAGTAGAGAATTCTAAGAAGGCTCCCAAGATTCCCAGCCCTGGTAGACAAACACCTTCTCCCAGCTGTTCATTCAAACATTAACCTAGGTGCTGCTGTGAATAGCTAAGCTCCCAAATCAGTTGACCTTAACATACAGAGATTACCTAGATCAGCCTGCTCTAATCACTCCTTTGAAAGCAGAGAGTTTTCTCTGGCTGGCAGCAGAAAGAACCTCCAGACAAGAGCTTAGCCTGGCTGACCCCCTGATCTCAGCATTGTGATATGCTAAGCAGAGAAACCATTCATGCCCTGCTGGACTTCTAACCTACAGAGCTATGAGCTAGTATGTGAGTATTTTTTAAGCCACTAAGTTTGCAGTAGTTTGTTATGCAGCAATATAAAACTAATACAAAGTACTTTTATTATTCTTATTTTAGAGAACCTAAAAAGTTAAGTAATTTGTCCAAGATTGCTTAGATTTCTAAAAGCTCCTGTTACCCCAGGAAATATGTGGGCAAAACTCCATCTTGGTATCATTGTATTATCTTGTATCATTTTTCTTTCTTGAATTGTACTTGTTTGAAAAGGATCACATAACACTATGGGAAATGTTTGTGCCTTTCATGTTTATGATACTATAAATAATCTGTTTAATGTATGAGACAGATTTGAGAAGACAGGAACTAGGACAAGGAATGAGTCAATAGTGGTCAAAGTTGAGAACTTAGTTTTGAGAAGAGGGAAAATTATTCCAGAGCATCAAAGGTAAGAAGTAAGCTAAAGATATGAGAGTTAGTGTCAAAGGCTTTGATGTGGTCAAAAGAACAGCCAATCCAAGAGTTGGAAAGTGGAAACAAATCAACATACTTAGGTGGTAAAGGCAGTCCGGGGTGTGTTAACTGGGGTGAGAGAAAGGCTCATGGCAACTGAAAAGGGACCAGCTAATCCCTAAGTTGAGTGACTTCCAAGTGCTATAGTCTGCGGCTCTATCATCTTTACACTGTCTTTTTTTTTTTTAACCAGTGTTCTCTTTCCTGCCACTTTGCATCAGCAAATGAATACCAGTAGAGACAACCACATGGGGACTGGAGGCAGCAAATGAAATCTGTTCTTTGTTTGCCATAAGCAATCAGGTTCATGAATCCCAGTGTTAAATTGCGCCCTCACTTATACTTTCCAGGCTGGGTTGCTTGATTCCTTGTAGACTCTGGAACTTTTTGATTCTGTATTCCATTTCTTCCACTTTAGTTCAAAATAAAAAGAATATAGGAGGAAAGAGCTACCTAAATAAATCACTGAGTTTTGAGAATTACTATAGCAAGGGAAAGTGAGTTCACTGTCTATGGTTACCAAAGTCTCCTATGAGCCTAGGTTGAAGTCCCAGTGAACTTGAAATGGGGTGGACAGAAACCTGGAGCTAGTTGAAAACACAGGATCCTGAGTTTGCTTAATCATAAAAATGACAAGTATCATCCATTAATAAGTAGCTGACACTTATTAAGCAGTTACTCTAGCCAGACCCCACGCTCCACTTTTTATATGAATTATGTCATATAATACTGAGAGGAAACCTATGCAGTAAGTAAATGTTATCATCACTGTTTGTGGTAGACATGGAGATCTGTCACCAAGATCCCCCTTCAAGAAAGGACTTAGCCATGCTGCCATAAGATTGTTGGCAGACAGCTTTTAGCAATCAGATGCAGAGTACCTAGAACCCACATCCAGGAACTGATTGGAAAGGGGCTATTTTGACTCATTACAAGGCAACTCTAATGGTCCAGTTTAGCTTCAAAGCTTCCCATGGGATCAGCCAAGGCTGGTATCAGTCATGCTTCCCCTTACGCTCATTCACACTTCCTTTCTCTCCCTTCCATAGATGTTGATCTCATAGATATAACATCCCTTAGAAATGTCTCTAATAAACATCCAGCACACTAAACTTCATCTCAGAGTCTGGTTCCCCAAGAAACCACCTGTAACACCATTTTACAGATAAAATAATAAAACAGAATACCCCTGGCTAAACCCATCACTTAGCATGGACACTGGGGCCAGGACAGCTCAAGTATATGAATCTTGCTTCAGACCACTGAGGCTGATCTGGAATTTGAAATTGGACTTTGGACTGTATCTTTAGGAAGGAAGGCTGACAAGGCTCCTTTGGGAGAGCTAAGGAAGCCTGAAAATGTTGTACAGGAGCTCCATCTCTCCTGAAAGCAAACAAGGTCCAATGCAGTAACTACTGCTTGGTATGCAGGGTGACGGTAGGAGATGACCCACAGACAGATGCAGTTCCCTACAGAAGAAGGCATGTCATCTCATTCCCTCCAACGCAGAGTCTCTGTTAAGAATGCCAGCAAGAAACAAAGAATCTGGACATCTTAGCAAATAGTTAACCACAGAAAGAGCAAATTCAGTTCCCTTATTTGAATGTTCAATGTTTCTGTTGTGCAGATTTCATGTTAATTAAATTATTTCCAGGAAGAGGTACAGGAAGAGTAGTTCATGCAATTGTTTGTAATCATCACCTTCTGTGGTCTTTGAAATATTACATTTGAAGTTATGGTTTTTTAAATTTGAATTTTAATGAATCCCTTGGGGACACTGTGATTAAAAAGAATGATACCTGCTAAATGATGAACTAATAAAACATTCTATAAGAAAGAATTGATCAAATAAGCCTTCAGATTTCATTTATTTATCAAGTGAGGAAACAAAAATTAAAATGTGTAATTTCAAAATGTTTATAAGCATTTATAATCTAAGATTACTAGGACTCAAATCAATAGAATTAGAAATGAAAAAGGAGAAGTAACAACTGACACTGCAGAAATACAAAGGATCATGAGAGAATACTACAAGCAACTATATGCCCATAAAATGGACAACCTGGAAGAAATGGACAAATTCTTAGAAAAGCACAACCTTCCAAGACTGAACCAGGAAGAAACAGAAAACATAAACAGACCAATCACAAGCACTGAAATTGAGACTGTGATTAAAAATCTTCCAACAAACAAAAGCCCAGGACCAGATGGCTCCAGAGGTGAATTCTATCAAACATTCAGAGAAGAGTTAACACCTATCCTTCTCAAACTCTTCCAAAATATAGCAGAGGAAGGAACACTCTCAAACTCATTCTATGAGGCCACCATCACCCTGATACCAAAACCAGGCAAAGATGTTGCAAACAAAAGAAAACTACAGGCCAATCCCACTGACAAACATAGAAGCAAAAATCCTCAACAAAATACTAGCAAACAGAATCCAACAGAACATTAAAAGGATAATACACCATGATCAAGTGGGGTGCAAAGGAATGCAAAGATTCTTCAATATATGCAAATCAATCAATGTGATAAAGCTTATTAACAAATTGAAGGAGAAAAACCGTATGATCATCTCAATACATGCAGAAAAATCTTTCGACAAATTTCAACACCCATTTATGATAAAAACCCTCCAGAAAGTAGGCATAGCGGGAACTTACCTCAACATAATAAAGGCCATATATAACAAACCCACAGCCAACATCGTCCTCAATGGTGAAAAACTGAAAGCATTTCCTCTAAGATCAGGAACAAGACAAGGTTGTCCACTCTCACCACTGTTATTCAACAGAGTTTTGGAAGTTTTAGCCACAGCAATCAGAGACAAAATAGAAATAAAAGGAATCGAAATCTGAAAAGAAGTAAAACTGTCACTGTTTGCAGATGACATGATACTATACATAATCCTAAAGATGCTACCAAAGAACTACTAGAACTAATCAATGAATTTGGTAAAGTAGCAGTATACAAAATTAATGCACAGAAATCTCTTGCATTCCTATACACTAATGATGAAAAATATGAAAGAGAAATTAAGAACACACTCCCATTTACCATTGCAACAAAAAGAATAAAATACCTAGGAATAAACCTACCTAAGGAGACAAACGACCTGTATGCAGAAAACTGTAAGACTCTGATGCAAGAAATTAAAGATGATACAGATGGAGAGACATACCATGTTCTTGGATTGGAAGAATCAACATTATGAAAATGACTATACTACCCGAAGCAATCTACAGATTCAGTGCAATCCCTATGAAACTACCAATGGCATTTCTCACAGAACTAGAACAAAAATTTTCACAATTTGTATGGAAAGAAAAAAGACCCCGAATAGCCAAAGCAATCTTGGGAAAGAAAAATGAGCTGGAGGAATCAGACTCCCAGACTTCAGACTATATATACTACAAAGCTGCAGTAATCAAGACAGTATGGTACAGGCACAAAAACAGAAATAAAAATCAATGGAACAGGATAGAAAGCCCAGAGATAAACCTACGCATGTATGGTCACCTTATTTTCGATAAAGGAGGCAAGAATATACAATAGAGAAAAGACAGCCTCTTCCATAAGTGGTGCTGGGAAAACAGGACAGCTACATGTAAAAGAATGAAATTAGAACACTTCCTAACACCATACACAAAAATAAACTCAAAATGGATTAAAGATCTAAATGTAGGGCCAAACACTATAAAACTCTTAGAGGAAAACATAGGCAGAACACTCTATGACATAAATTATAGCAAGATCCTTTTTGACCCACCTCCGAGAGAAATGGAAATAAAAACAAAAATAAACAAATGGGTCCTAAAGAAACTTAAAAGCTTTTGCATAGCAAAGGAAACCATAAACAAGACGAAATACAACCCTCAGAATGGGAGAAAATATTTGCAAGTGAAGCAACTGGCAAAGGATTAATCTCCAAAATATACAAGCAGCTCATGCAGCTCAATAACAAAAAAACAAAAAACACAATCCAAAAATGGGCAGAAGACCTAAATAGACATTTCTCCAAAGAAGATATACAGATTGCCAACAAGCACATGAAAGAATGCTCAACATCACTAATCATTGTAGAAATGCAAATCAAAAGTATAATAAGGTATCACCTCACACCACTCAGAATGACCACCCCCAAAAAATCTACAAACAATAAATGCTGGAGAGGGTGTGGAGAAAAGGGAACCCTCTTGCACTGTTGGTGGGAATGTAAATGGATACAGCCACTATGGAGAACAGTATGGAGGTTCCTTAATAAACTAAAAATAGAACTACCATAGGACCCAGCAATTCCACTACTGGGCATATACCCTGAGAAAACCATAATTCAAAAAGAGTCATGTACCACAATGTTCATTGCAGCTCTATTTACAATAGCCGGGACATGGAAGCAACCTAAGTGTCCATCAACAGATGAATGGATAAAGAAGATGTGGCACATATATACAATGGAATATTACTCAGCCATAAAAAGAAACGAAATTGAGTTACTTATAATAAGATGGATGGACCTAGAGTCTGTCATACAGAGTGAAGTAAGTCAGAAAGAGAAAAACAAATAACGTATGCTAACACATATATTGGGAATCTAAAAAAAAAAAAAAAATGATGGCTCTGAAGAACCTGGGGCAGGACAGCAATAAAGACGCAGACGTAGAGAATGGACTTGAGGACTTGGGGAGGCGGACGGGTAAGCTGGGACGAAGTGAGAGAGTGGCATGGACCTATATACACTACCAAATGTAAAATAGATAGCTAGTGGGAAGCAGCTGCATAGCACAGGGAGATCAGCTCCGTGCTTTGTGACCACCTAGGGGGGTGGGATAGGGAGGGTGGGAGGGAAACGCAAGAGAGAGGAGATATGGGGATATATGTATATGTATAGCTGATTCACTTTGTTATAAAGCAGAAACTAACACACTGTTGTAAAGCAATTATACTCCAATAAAGATGTTAGAAAAAAGATCATTATGTTGTACACCCGAAACTAAAAAAAAATTAAAAAATAAAGAAAAGATTACTCGGAATAGTGACTGGAATTCCAAAGTGAAGAAAATGTGTAGAAGATGAAAGGTATCCCCCAAAAAAGGAAAGTGATAACTGAATAACTGGAGAATAAAAGTACTAAAAATCAACACTAGGGCTTCCCTGGTGGCACAGTGGTTGAGAGTCAGCCTGCCGATGCAGGGGACACGGGTTCGTGCCCCGGTCCGGGAAGATCCCACATGCCGCGGAGCAGCTGGGCCTGTGAGCCATGGCCGCTGAGCCTGCGCGTCCGGAGCCTGTGCTCCACAACGGGAGAGGCCACAACGGTGAGAGGCCCGCGTACCGCAAAAAAAAAGAAATCAACACTAAAATGCCCCGCATGCTATGAAGCTAAAACCCATCTAAAATTGCCTTCTTAAGAAAAGTACTGAATGTTTTTCACCTGGAGATATTTATTAAGAATATATCTCAAAATTTATAATTAAAGTCCAAAAAGGAAATACAATAACTCTTTATAGAGAGTCCCCAAATAAGAAACATGGATGAAATCCATCTGGCCCATTGGAAGTAGAGCTACAGGATAGAGTATTTTTAAAATTTATCTTTCTTGATTCTCTTAACGATGTCCTTTATAGTTAAAGTAACTTATTTTATAATTATACACCTATCTCTGCATTTTAAAGATGTTGTGTTTTTTGTAGGTTTTACTTGGTTTTTTGTTTGTTCATTTTTTGATAAAGAGAGGTGGGTGGGGGAAGTGAAATGGAATAGAAACTGGGTCTCCACAACAGCCTAAGATCTTAAAAATAAAACAAGTAGACACAAGTAAAGATAAAGACCAGAAACAGCCACCCACCTTGCTCCTAGTGTCAGCCTGCCCAAAGCAGAGCCAGAGCTACACGTGGGCGGGGGAGAGAGCCTGGGTTGTAAATTGCCACAATGGATAATGGAAAAAAACAAGACTACCTGCAACAAATGACACCCAGTTGAGATAATTCAGTTTGTCAGTTTGGGTAGCTAATAAGCCTCCATTACAGTTGGATACATGGGGAGAATCCAGTTTCATCTATATAAAAGAATCAATCAATCCTAGAAGCCACTGTCTTTGTCAGCTTTGGAGTACTAACCTCCCCAGAGAAAGAGACCAAAAGAGCTAAAGTCTTGTGAACCTCACCCCCCAGCCCTTGCCTTCATCGGAAATCATAAAATAGACATATAAGTGAGATTCCAGGCATGCTGAACACAGTGTAGCCTGAGAGACAGGGCTCTGGGGAGCTCAGAGGAGTCGCAGTGGGCAGCTCCAAAGCACAGCTTGCCTGATTTTCTGACATCACTGAGACTCCTCCTAGCTACAGCCATGCTGATCACTGAGCTCTCTCAGGAATAAATGAATTTAGTTAAGCCAATCGTTCTTGTCTCTGGTGTTAATCAAATCCCATGCCATGTATATGTGACCCACCTCATTCAAAACAAACTTCTACACTATTAAGGAAGAGCTGCAGCCCATATCACCCTGGCTTGCTGCTTCAAGTTAGGGCAGTTTTCAAAGTGTTCAAAGCAGAAACAGATGATTCTCCTCTTTGACTTACTTAGTCTGATGCCTTGAGAAATCCTTTCACTGGTGGAAACCTACATAATCAAACTTGGCGGACGTACCCTTAGCAGCTTTGCAGATTAAATAGAATGCTCTTTAGACAACTATAGTCAATGTGAGTTGTCCTTTTAATGTTCTAGGGAGGTTTCCACCAAAGTCCTGCATCTCACATCCTTACTCCAGGATCCCTCAGGGATTGTTGAGTCCAGTTGTCCTTTGTTTATCTTTATCTCTGACAAAATTACTAGATCCAGCAAGCACTATGGAGCATAAAAATCACATAGTACATATACTAATATCCTCTGTATATGAGCTATGTGACTCAGAAGTAAGAGCAAGTGAGATTACACAACCTCTTAGGGAAAATCAGTGAGTATAAGCCCACAGGTTGTGTGTGTGGTTGACCTGTCTATAACTGATGATGCAAATTTGAAGCAAACACCTCTCCATACCAAAAGGCATCCTTAGACAGCAGACAACATTCTTGAGGGGCTGAATTGCTGTGTAATTAGAAAGTATGAATGTAGAATAAAATAATCTTGGAAATAAGAGGTCTTGACCAGCACTTTCTCTTGAATAGGGTCACCTTCTTGGAAATGGAGATCCTGTATGTTGTGGAAGGGAAGCCACTTTAAAACATGGCACAAGAACAGCCAGTTACTGAAAGGACCATTACAAAATTATCAACCAATGGTATTCATTGCTCTCACAGTTTAGTTGTCAACCCATTTATCCCAGGAAAAATATGGCATACAAGAGTGGACAGCATGGAGGTAGAAGCGAGTTGTGTGGAAAGGTTTCGGAAATGTGGAAATACTCTTTGTGAAGATCATAAGAAAAAGAAGGGTTGCAGAGGGGACCACTATGGTGTGCTCCCTGGAATAACAATACAAAGCAAGTTTAAAACTCTAAGGATGGAGGAGGCAGTTGTGCAGGGACTGCCGAAGTCAACTTTGAAGGCAACCTGGATTGTGTATGAAAACGCCCACAGCGCCTTCTCCTTCTCCAATGCCACGGAACAGAGACGTCTGGATGAGGGTAGGGGAGGAGCAGCAGTGGGGACCGGGGCCCAGCTGCCGTGGTCAGGACGGAATGTGTGCAACAGCCTGCTGGTCTCCGGCGGTGCAAGCTTTGGGGCGCGGCCCCTGGGCTCCCACGCAGCCCGCTCCCTGCGCCCCCTGCCGGCCACGTGGACAGTGCGCGCTCCGGCTTCCGCGCCCCAAGCTGACTCTCCATTTCAGCCCAGAGGGAGACAGGGACAAGAGCCTCTTTCTCCTGATGTCACAAAACATTAAAGAAAGAGCCCCCTCCAACCAGCAGTCAAAAACCGATCCCCGAGCTTCGGCTTTCCTGCTTTCCAGGCTTTTCTTCGAGAATAACTTAGTGACATGGGGGGGAATGATGGGAACACGAGGCTAACCCTAAAATCTTCCCCAGGCATCGAGAGCCCCACATTTCCAGGCTCGTATTGGAGGGGTGGGGCTTGACTTGGTTGTTTCCGCATTGGCTCGGATTTGGGGGCGGGGGGGCGTCGTAGTGTCCCCGCCCAAGCTGGGCGATCCAGCGCGACACTGATGCTGAAAATGGGAGGTGGGTGGGCGCCTCCGGGTCTCCAGCTCCATCCCTCCGGGTCCCCGCCCACGGCCTCTACGGAACAGGCTGCGTGGCAGCTTTTCTCCAGCACGCGGCGCTGCGCTCTCTTTTATCCCCGGAGCCGCGTCGGTTCGTGCGCTGACAGCCGGGCTCAGCCAGTCGCCAGGAATTGAGTAGCGTTCTTTGAATCTGCGGCTTTCATGACGTCTCCCTGCGTGGTCCATCACTTTTCTCCTAGCCGGGGATTTTTCTTTTCCGCCACTCTCGCCTTTTCCCCCTTCCCTCCACCCGGTCTCCCTCCCCCGCCCCTGCCCGAACGCACACCCCTCCGCCCCTCCGTTGGCCCCCGCGCCCAGCCCTCCTCTCCACTCTCGGCCAGAGGGAGCCAGTTTGAAGACGGCCGCACCTGGCCGGAGAGGTTGGGCGGGCGGAGGGGTGGGATCCGCGGGACCCGGGAAGATAGACCCAGACCTGGATGCACCGAGAGGAGAATGGAGTCTCCTAAAGCCTCCCGGGGCTGACGTAAAATTTGACCATCTGATTCCAGTTTTCCTTCCCTTTTCTTTTTTTATTTCCTCCCCTCGCCATCCATCGTGTAGTGAATTATTAAACCTTGCTCCGTTCCAAGAGGGGAGATCATGATTGAATGAAGCCACCGAGTCCGCAGCAAGGTAAGCGGTGCGCTGAGTTGCTCGAAGGCAAGAAGCTGGCATCAATCTGGGCAAGAGGTTCTGTGCCCTCGGGTCCCCAACTCCCCTTCCCCAGTTTCCGCCGCTGCATGCATCTCCACTCTGATGAGAAACAGGATGCCCAAGTCAAGGGAAAGGCGAGGGAGAAGCAGGTTACATAACAGAAGGGAAATCTGTTTCATACGGTTCTCATTAGCAACTGAAAACTCGCAAGGGGGGCGGGGAGAGGAGGGGTCTGCATGCCCGGGGCCCGGAGAGACCCAGTCAGTTATTACAGACATCATTTCAACATCGGTTGGCAAAGATGAAATGCACGGATTAACTGGCAGGGGTGGCTTGCTATGTAGTCATTTACAGTTGGGAAAAGCCCATTGTCTTTGTGGAAAGCTGTATCCTTGTTCTTCTTTGCGTATAGGAGCAGGAGAGAGAGAGGAAGGAAGAGAGAGAGGGAGAGAGAGAGAAAGAGAGATAGGGAGAGAGAAAGAGAAAGAGAGATAGGGAGAGAGAAACATGAAGAGGAAAAGGAAAAGTGAGGGCTGGGGAGAAACAAGCAGAGAATGGGAAACAATAACTCCTAACTGTTCTCTATCAATATAACCAGAGATGTGATATGATGACTACCAACAGTGAATAGGAAGCTCTCCCTAGAAGTAAACTGAATTATTTTGTAATTGGAAGAGAAAAAAACAAACAACAACAAAAACCCTTCAGATAAAGTGAGATGTTTACTGCATTTAGAGGGCTGGATGAACTCACTGGCTTGCTTCCTCCTGGGTATATTTTTATTTGCATCAAGACATTAAGCTTGGATGAGTTTTTAACAGAAATAACATTTGTATTCCCCAAACCCAATAAAACCTTGGGTTAATCCACAGGTATATCTCTTGTACCGGGTTCAGTATGGAGAGACTCTTAGGGAGGAAACATATCTTGATAGAAACAGCCACAGTAATGGGGTGAGATTAGTGGAGAAACAAAATACCAGCATTTCCCAAAGAATCCCGCCTCCACTCCCAAAAAAAGGTGGGGGGGGACTCCAGTACTTAGGAGTTGGAGATTTTTTATACATTTACAGTGTCTCCTGCCTGCTTTTACCCAAAGTCTGATGATCCAAGGAGCCACCACAGAACCGGGTGTAATGCCACATTCCAGCTAGCACCATTCCCTGCCTACCTTTCTTCTGAAAAACGGAGGAGAGCGATGCCCAGGAGCTTCTTAGAAAGAAGAAGGGGCTTTGCTACAGTCAGGGCTGAGCTAACTAAGCTTCGCCCATTTTGCCTGGAGAAAAAGAGAAAGAGCTCAAGTCTCCATGGCGACCCAGGTGGGAGGGGAGAAGGCAGCTCCAGTTACAAATAAACGTTGTACAAAACTTTCCCAGATCCAAGCAAAGAAATAAGGGAGCTGCGTCCCCTGAGGAGGGTCCCAGGGCATAGGCTTTGCCCAGATTCCTGCCGGCGACCGGCGAGGGGGTGCCTAGGACTGGCCAGTCCCCATCAGACCTCCCAAAGTTGCCCAGGAGCTGCTGAGATTGTTGGACAGCGGGTTTCGGATTCAGCACCAAGGCCAGAGCACAGGCGCCCGCATTCCCACCCCGGACGGCTACCCCAGCGAACACTATTAAGTTCCTTTGGTCGCGGGAAGTCAATCGCTTTCTATAAAGGAACGATTCCCTTGCCAGTGCAGAATCTGGATATATGATTATGCACGGAATTGCGTGGGACAGAGAAGCTTGCAAATCACCCATTTCATGCATGGCGGTGCATCACAATAGCTATTCAAAGTCAAGAACATTGAACCGCAAACTATCCGAGCTGAACTGAGAATGGGGAAAATCCCATCCTCCGGGGAGAAAAGGAACACACACACAGACACACACACACACACACACACACACGCATGCACGCACGCACGCCACGGATCAGTCCCTGATGAGAGTTGTCTAGTTTCAACCGAGCCCCTTTGGCTTCAAAAGCGTTCATTCATTCCTCACCCTCTCGCTCTCCTCTCTAACTTTTTGTCGGGCTTAGAGGGCAGAAAGGCGCTGTGGGAGAACTGTGATCAGCGAGATACCAGCCAATCAACTCCTGTCTAGGGGTCCTGAGACCCAGGAGGGTGGAGAAATAGTTTACTCTTAGTCCAGACCTGACAGACTTCTCAGCAGAGCTGGTGAGCTCCAGGAAAGGGAAAAGGGTGTGTCTGTGAGATCAGTGACTAACTTCAAGTCAGCATGTGAACAGAGCGACTACATTTCCAAGGTCGCAGGCATAGTAAACAGAGGAGGAGTTACTTCTCCTAATAGAAACAAGGAAGAAACTGTGCAAGAGGGGCCGATTTATTATCATTCCAGTTCCATTTCAACATTCCTACAGGGGAAACAGGTAAGTTCCTCTCGCCATTCTGTCTTCACCTTAGGCAAGACTGGTCTGTGCCACGCCCTCCTCTCCTTTGGTACCAGGTCCTCGCACACCCCCTCCCCTGGACTGATACTGATGAGGAAAAATAGCAGAGGAAGGTGGAAGTCACATTTTGAAGAGGAAGCTTTAAAAGGGGGCATCCAGGTGTTAGAAGGCACAGTTTGAATTACAGAGCCCAGGCACGGTTTGACAACGGGATGGAAATACTGATAAAGACTCTACAGTACCCCTGGCTGCCATTCTCTTTTGAGGATGCCCTTATGCATGTGTGGTCTTGAGCTAGTTCTGGTTTGTTGTTTAAGAAGGTAAACGATATGTATCCTGGTTTTCCTTGCTGGGCATTTCATTGCTTTCTAAAAATGATGCATGCAGAGCACTCAGGACTTGGATAAAGCTGTGTGTTTATACCTTCCGGTCTTTTTTCTTCCTCTGTGATCACTAGTGAAGGCAGAAGCAATCTATTCTAAATCTGGGCAAAGGGTGAAATGTTACACTACATTTACCTTTTGGTTCCTGATGGACATGGACAAGTTTGTCTATCATTTAATTTATAAGAGTAGACAGAAGTGATGTATGGAGTATTATTAGGACTTAAACAAGGCAGTTTACCCTGCCTTTGCTGCATCTGATCTTATCAGCAGAAGGAAAGTAGACATTACTTATGAAGATAAATCCAGACAAGAATATGGATTATTAGATAAACAAAGTAATGTATTTGTGAGTTCTAAAGTTCAATTTCTCTCATGAATTAAAAACAAAAAAGATGGGAATGAAATTGCTCAATCAATTATCTTTAGTTCTGGTAGATTCCATGTTCACGTATTCAGTGCTAATTTACCAAACTATGGTTTGCTTTCTTCCTGGGTGGCTAATTGCTGAGCAAAGTGTCATTATGTCCTGATGACAGTGAATAGCATACTCCAGAATAATTGGTTTACCCATTTCAAGTAGGATTTGTTAAGGAGAGCAACTTAATTTTATTCCTGCATACCTGGAGCCATTTTGTAATTTTTTAAAATATAATTTTGATACCTCACCCTGGTATTTCCTAAACATCAGTAAATATATGCACTTGTATGACCCAGGTCTTCATTTAATACACAGGACTGGTATAGGCTGTTTCCTTTGAGTATATAAAAATGCTTCAGTTCACTCTCATGTTCCTCCCTATCTTCTCACAAACTATCCTTACTTTACAGGATAAAAAGAAAATAAAACATGAAAATAGCTGTTTAATAATCAATAGAAAAAAATTTGTTGGATATTAAAAATAAGTAAATATAAGGGTGGAGGAAGGAATAAATTAGGAGCTTGGGATTAGCAAATACACACTACCATATATAAAACAGATACTCAACAGGGGCCTACTGTATAGCACAGGGGACTATATTCAATACCTTGTAATAACCTATAATGGAAAAGAATCTGTAAAAGAATATACATATAGATATAGATATATATTCACATCCATATATATAAAACATATATATAACTGAATCACTTTGCTGTACACCTGAAACTAACACAACATTGTAAATCGACATTACTTCAATTATTTTTAAAAGAAAGTAAATACAGCCTTATGGAAGCTTAACCCCATTCACGGGTAGAAAATATTACTTTCTTCAAGGGTTGAATGTTGATAAAATGAATTTTCATGGAAACAAGACAAACCCTCTTTTTCAAAATGAGCAGGTAGGCAAGACAAAGCTTTTCTTTTTTTCACTATTCCTTAATCGAATGTTATGTAAGGACTATGTTGGTTAATAAGGGAAATGGACCAGAGAGAGTCAGAATAAGGGGAAGGAAGGGAGCTAGGGAAAAAGACAGTTATTTATTTTTACCAGGTTTAAAGTCATGATACTTTTCAACGCAAGATAGTTTTTTTAGTTCATTGTATCAGCACTTTAAAGTTCATGGACTTGAAATGTTTAAATTCAACAAATCTGGGTTTGACTTACTAAGATGGCATTTACTGTTTCTTTTATTTTTAATAATTTCATTTAAGTACCAAAAGAGAATTGGTTCCATCTCGATTTTTATAAAATTATTAAATTTGGTAGTATCAATAAAAGAGGAATTGGTAAAGTTAAAAAAATATCAAGACACTTCTATTGAATTAAGGTATTTTTCTTTAATTGTACTTCAAGTATTTAAAGAGATACAAAAATAAAATAATGTCATTTGGGGGCTTCCCTGGTGGCACAGTGGTTGAGGGTCCGCCTGCCGATGCAGGGGACACGGGTTCGTGCCCCGGTCTGGGAAGATCCCACATGCCGCAGAGCGGCTGGGCCCGTGAGCCACGGACACTGAGCCTGCATGTCTGGAGCCTGTGCTCCGCGACGGGAGAGGCCACGACAGTGAGAGGCTCACATACCGTAAAAAAAAAAAAAAAAAAAAAAAAAGTCATTTGGGATAAAATACATTTCAAAATGTATTTAAAATAATTAGTCCTAGAAATAATCAGAATTCTATAGAAAGAAGAGATCATGATAACTGTAGTTAGTGCCTGAATGGTATTCTGACTCTCCTCTGACAAAGTATATAATATACCCATACTTGATAACATTTTACTAGCACTAATTAATAATACAACTTTACTTCCTTTCAATAAAGAAGGACAATGTCATCTTAAAAAGAATATTCTGTGTTCCCTAAACTATAGCCTTAATCTAACAATACCTGCTAATCAACTGTAGAGGCCCAATTATTTATTTATTACTGAATTGAAGAGTTATTTCAACAAAACCTCAGAAGCTGATTTTGCTCAGTGCACAATGTTCAAGTGGCTATACTCAAATCTCTATTTTGTCCAGATGCATTGAGACCATCAATCAACTTTCCTACTTACAATGTATGAAGTTAACCCCAAATTTTAATGAAATGGCTATTTATTTCATGTCTTTACAGATGAGTTCAGGTCAGATTAAACCCAGTAACCCCTTCAGTCTCCCATTTCATGTTTCCTGTTGATGGCTGTGCTTAGGACCAGGGACCATATAGTACTGGTGGTTCTTTTAGTGGATAGATTTTAGGTACTATTCACCTCCAAACTCCCAGTCACAGAGATGTGATTACCAGTGTGAAAACTTTACAAAATGAACCAGCAAGTGAATCTATAAGATCCACATCCTTGCCACCAATTTTTTTGTGGGGCACTACATCTAAACATTTTGTATGCATTGTGAGAGACAAAGCTATGAGTTAAGTTTTAATCCCGGTGCTGTGGCAGTTTTCTCTTCAAACTCACAGGCATCACCTTTTTCCTACCCAGAATGAGAACAGACTTTTTTTTTCAATGATGCTTTAAATTTTCATCATATCATCTGACAGGAACGTGTGCAAGTGTGACAATGTGCCTGGCAGGTGTTGTTTGGTGATGAAGAGCACAGGCTCTGGTGTCTAACTAACTGCATTTGCATCAAGTTCTAGATGTATCCATCAGCTTTTAGTAGGTTTGGTGCAGTAACAGCCATTACAACCTCTCAGTTGCCTATAAAGCAAAGGTCTGTTTCTCCCTCAAGCTACGTGCCTTTGCTGGTCAGTGTGACTGCCCTTAAGTGTCTTCTTCACTCTGGAATCCAGACTGAAGGACCAGTCTGACCTGGGACTTTCCATTCCAGTATCAGAGGGAAAGGAGAATGCCAAATTAAGCAATAGCTTTTAAAAGTCCTGCTAAGATATGACATAAGTTATCCACTCACATTCCGTTGACCCAAAACAAGTCACTTGTCACACCAATGCCAATGGTCAATGACATGTATATTTCTCCCACAGTGGGGCACTGCAAGTCACATAACAATAGGTGGAGACATATAATCTTCCTACAGAAAAAAGAAGTGAATAACTGGGGATGCTGATACAATCCACGACACTAATTGGGTGACCTTGCTCAACTTCAAGTTCTTGGTTTGCCTATCTGTAAAATGAAAATAATAATAATGTCTACTCCGGAGATGTTATGAGGATTAATGTGATAATGAGGTTCTTAGCACGATGTCCAGCACAAAGTTGGCACTTTATAAATAGTAGATGCTATTATTTATTTGTTATAATGTGTCATTAAGTTCGGTCCTCAATGAGGCTATGTGAACTCTATTAATTAGGTAGCTGATGCAACAGAAAATCCCTACATTTCAGCAGTTTAGCAAAACAGAAGATTATTTTTCATCCCTATAAGTCTACTTGGCTGATGCCATACCAGCACCCAGGCTGACGGACACTTATTCATCTTAACATCTGGCTTCCATGATCTCCTTAGAGTTGATATGCAGTTGGCAGATAGGGTAAGAGGGAGTAGATGATTATGCAGGAGATTTTCAGTGATACAAGCCTGGAAGTAATTATATCAATCTTGCCCATATTCTATGGCCACACCTAACTGCAAGGGTAGCTGGAAATTGTAGTTTAGCTCTATGCCCAGGAGGAAGGCAAACTGGTAGGGTGAACACACTTGAGTCTTTGGCATATATACCCAATGTTAAGCTTGCAAATTTGACTACTTTAATATACATGTCTGGCGTCAAAGAAATACAGTTAGTGTGGGTCAGCAATAGAGTGGGGCAAAGCAAATGATTTGTCCCAATGGTGAAAAGATCCCCAGTTGGACTAGTATTTTGTTGAGCTCTTGAATCATTCTCCAGTGGTGTATTTTTTTTTTTTTTTTTTGCGGTACGCGGGCCTCTCACTGTTGTGGCCTCTCCCGTTGCGGAGCACAGGCTCCGGACGCGCAGGCTCAGTGGCCATGGCTCACGGGCCCAGCCGCTCTGCGGCATAGTGGGATCTTCCCAGACCAGGGCACGAACCCGTGTTCCCTGCGTCGGCAGGCGGACTCTCAACCACTGCGCCACCAGGGAAGCCCCCAGTGGTGTATTTTTTTAAATAAGTTAGTTGGGAACCTTTTGACTTTAGGAGTAGGCATATGTGATGCCTACGAAAGAGATGCAAATCTATATTGTTTGACTTCTGGTAGCTGAACCATTAAAGTAGACACAAAGAAGAGCTGACTTCACAACCCAAGCTTGGGAGCAAGTTTCCAATCCTGACAATTACACCCACATTGTGTCTAAGAAGCCTGAAGCATTAGATGCTGTCTCCCAGTATCTAGTACTTGCTGTTGACTAGCAATTTGCATTTTGTTTTGAATAGCATATAGGTTAGACACATGCTCTAAGTTTAGGTTAAATTAATCTAACAATAGTCAAGCGTTCTTTTGAAAATAGACCATGTAATTTGGAAGTAGTCTTTGAGAACTCCTGCCTGCCTCAAGGAGAGCAGGTACCCTTGGAAACTAAAATCTATACCTTTTCATTAGAAGGGAGAGATCAGCCTTAATGCCAAATATACATTTAGAAAAGAGAAATGTCAGGAGGAGATATATGAGAAAGCTATGAGAGAAAGAGCCAGAAGAAATGTAGTGGTGATCCATAATGCTTCCAGCCTCTTATGTCATTCCACTCCTCCAACTTAGGTGCCAAAGCCCTGGCCCATTCATGCAGGGCCCAATGTTGCCAGCCTGAAACAGTGAACACCTACCACTAATGTGTGTTCATCCTTCCATGGTGCAGTTATACTGGATTAGAGACCCCTTGAACACTTTAAATATCTTGTCATTCCAAAGTGAATAACATCTCATAGTGGAGCTTCTGTTTAATGAAGAGAGTTGTTTTGAAGAGAGGGTGTATTTCACTGCCACCTCCTGACATTTCAACCTAGAAGGGATATAACTCAACTCAGTCTCATGCAGAAGGGACCAATTAGGATAGTAGGTAAGTCCAAACCATGTAGTATAAGAGGTAGATGAAGGAATTGGGGTTATTTACCCTAGAGAATTCTTGACAGGAGGGAAAGATCATTGTTTTCAGGTGTCTTAAT
Organism: Monodon monoceros; assembly: GCF_005190385.1. NCBI lineage: Eukaryota > Metazoa > Chordata > Mammalia > Artiodactyla > Monodontidae > Monodon > Monodon monoceros. The sequence goes on from NW_021703767.1 coordinate 7,446,154, forward strand.
ATTTGAAGATGAAGGATAGATTAGAGTTGTTCTGATGGACTCTAAGGAATACAACTAGCATCTAGTGGTAGAAGTTACAAAGCGACACTTTTCTGTTTCATATAAGAAAGAATGTTCTGTAGTCAGAGCTGAGCAGGGCTTATATGATCTGTCCTCTCCATTTGCATAGCTCTGAATTCCCCATCGCTGGAAGGCACAAAGAAGTTGGAGGAGCTAAGAAATAGGGCTGAAGTGCATGTGTTTTAAAGTCTCTACCAACACAAAGAGCTTCCAAGTCCTAAGAGGGCAGTGATGACCTACAGTTTCAGCCAACAAATCAGACTGGACCTCTATGAGGTCCATAGAGTAGGCTATGATGGACTGAGGTCATCATTTTATGAGGGAACCATCATTTCTCTATGAGAGAAATGAGTCATATTTCACCAAAATGACACCTCAGTCCATATACAAAATGTGTGGTCAGTGAGAGCAGGTCTGGAATGCAGGGACCACATGACCAGGCTGCATCTACAGGATTCATCACTCAAGGAAAACACTTACCCTGCTGCTTTATGTTGTCCATACCTCTCTATCTTCCATCAATAGATAGGGCATGAAATACCCCTTTGGAAGTTTCTCATGGCACCCTGAACCTTCTTATTTGTAAAAAGCCCCAAGTTGCTTTCAGAGTCAGGACTCCATGACATATCAGCCAGAGTACATTTCAGACTTGCAGACATTTCTTTTGTGCAGAATATGGTGTGAATAAGATAAAATTCCTACTCTTAAGGAATCCAATTTCAATAATAGCAAAGAAGGAATGGACCCCTTCCGTTTCAGCTGTATCCTGAAGACTCACCAGTGAATACCCTAAATATATATTCACCCTCCTGGGGTGACCAGACCCATTGTAGTGAGGCATATACAGAGAGAGGACACAAAGAGAGAAGCAAATAAAGAATCTGTTATAGATGTGCTGTCATAAAAGGGATTGCTTCATTGAGGAGACTGAATTAGGTGACCCTCTGTCTCCCCAGCAGCTGAGGAGTGTTAAGCCCCAAGCCAGGCCCTCTCATGGCTCCTTGCTGGCCACAGGTAGATCTCTGTGAGCAGAAGGAAGCATCAGAGCTCACAGAAGTCAGCTTAGGTCAATGGTTCCCAAACTGTGTCCCTGAACCAGTAGCAATGGTATCACCAGGGCAACTGGTTACAAAGGCTAATTCTCAAGCCTACCCCAGACCCACTAAATCAGAAACTCTGGGGATGGAGCAACCCATCTGCCTATCTCCTCCAGGAATTCGAATGCACACTAAATTTTGGGAACGACTGGCTTAGGTTCTTCTCAAATGCAGCCCCTCTAGTAGGCTTCCTCCTGTAGTGAAGACCTCCAAGTGTCTGCTCACTTGAGAGCCATGCAAAGTCACAGCTGGAGATGGAATGCCTGTCTTTATCTTCTACTGCATGTGCAGATCTAACCTGGTCTCAATGCCCAGGGGAAAAAGACAAAAACAAAAGGCTTTTGTTCCAACAGATAAAACATGCACAATCGTACTAAGTGGGGAAAAGTATGGCAAGCAAGGGCTTCTCTCTCGCTCTCTTCATGTAAATAAACTGCTTAGTCTTTTGGAATTCCAGATAATCCATCCAGAAGGGTTTTAGTTCTTATTTTAAATTAATAGTCTCATCTATTATCCTTTAAATAAAAGACGCTATCAGGAAATAAGAACGGTGTACTCTGGAGAAAAGCCACATTACAAGAATTGAATAACGGGCTTATCGTCGCAAACCTTCATGCAACCAAGTGAAGAATAATTATATAACATTCACTTTTGTTTAAAACATCTCTTGACCATCAGCACATTTCCAGAAATTGACCTTTAATAGCTACCCCCTGTATCATCATAGCTCCTTGAACCAGTCAGTCAACAAATCTTTAAGAGCAACTGCTATATAAAGAAGACAAAGGAGGAAAAAGAAAATGCACCCTCATTTCAGCCTTCAGAGGCATTAGACTTTACGAAAATGAGTATCGGTGAAACAATAATGCACAAGACAAAGAAGCATAGCATTAAACAAGAAAGTGCTAGGCTTTGAGTAAAGAAGGGGGATGTTAAAAAGGACTGGTGTCAGTAGGAAACATCAAAGCATATGGTGGAAGGTAAAGGAATCTTGGAAGAAGTAGGGTTTTGATGGGGAAATGGGGAAGAGAGTGCTATTCAAATGAGAAATCAGTCTGCATGGAGGGAGCATTGGCAATGAGGATTGGTCAGGCAGGGGTATTGGTGTACCTCACCATGGAGAAAATGGAGTCCAGGCATCAGTATGGAATTTGAGTCTTCAATCTCAAATAATGGCTTTGGTTGGGGGCAAAGGAGAGGATACACAGATTTTATTCTGCCATTTTAATCTGGCAGCCTTGGGCAAGGGAGACTAGGAAGAGAGGAAAAACTGGGATCAGGAGATAGCCAGACATTGATAGGAAGGGAAGAAGACCTAAGTATGCTCAGAGTTGTAAACCAGCAACAGAAAAATGGTCCCATTTGAGTGCCTTCATTAGTCCTGGAATTAGATCACTCATGAGCGGAGAGACCAGGCTGGGGTAGATTCAGCCCAAAGAAAACTCCAACGTCGTGCGCTCCGTGAGCACGAGGGATTGCACGTGGCCGCTGTCCAGGTGTGGAGTGTTGAGGTCATTCCAGTGAATAAATAACACGACTGGGAAGGAGGCTGAGCGAGGGCTGCAGTTAGAGCTGAGGTTAGATTTGTGGCTCGATGGTCCATTATCACCTTCACGTGCAAACACTGGGCTGCAGCATTCCAAAATGTGTCTTTGGGGATTTGTTGTTCCTGAGGCACCATGGGGACAAGTATGTGCAGGGTTATGAATGGGAGATTTGTTAATCCTTCAGGTGGTGGGACCGTGTTATTTTGTGATGCAGAGCAGAGAGAAGAAAGAACTCCTTTAACTCCTTTCTTGTTTGCAAAACCAGTGCTGCTTGAGATTCATCCATAGTCATCCCTACTTATGTATGTCGGACTCCTACTTTTTCTCTGCCCGTGGAGTAAAACTCACTGAAGACTTTATGGAAGTCACTGGGGATTTAGTCTGGCTCTGAACAGCATGAATGGAGCCCCCAGGAAACATGGAGTTTTAGGATATATCCTACCAGTGCCTGCCACTAACCCAGGGCTCCCACTGAGCTGTCACCAAAGAGTAAATATAAAATGGACCCACCATCATCTGGAATAACCTAAATGGCATGGCCCCCTTTGGCATGGGTCAGATCCACCACTGCAAAATGAGTAAAGATCTTTTTTACAAGACCTCAAAATAATAAAAATAGTGAACTAAAATATGTTTCTTTCAGTGAATTTTATTTTTCAGGGAAATAGTTTATTTGGTCTACACTCTGGAGATAAGAGTCTTGATCCTCCATTCCTGTTGTGTACAGAAGTGGAGTTTATTTTAAATTAGCAATGCTGAATCTTTTGTGAGATTTGGCTTTCATGGGGAGAACAAAAAGTCCCGGATTTTAGAGCAACTCGTAGAGAAAAATGACATTGTGGTGACACACAAAACTAGTCTGGGAGAGGAAAATTTCATTAAAATCCACCGATCATTTTCAAATAAACCTCTAATTTCTGTTATTTATTTAATAATATTTTCTTAAAGAAAGTAATTATTAAACTATACAAACCTTTTCTTGGTTACCCCAACCAATCCAAAGTGTGTCTTTTTGTGGCAAAAGAAGTGTCAGAATGCTATTAGCACTGAGACTGGAGCCTGGGTGTCCTTGTGAGAAATTGTAATCCTCGTTTGACTGCTCAAGCTCTTGCAATATGCAAGTATTGTTCTAGTTTATTCCTTTACTCATGTAAGGAATCTGGACTCAAGTTACTTCTTTCCCTGTTAAGTTTCCAGATGAACTGTTGGTATTGCTAGAATAATAAACCCTGGAAACATGAGGTAGGCGAGCAGGGCAGTCACTTAAGTGACAAACCCTCCATACCATCCTGGCTTCTTCCCATGCCCAGTTCCAGACATAGAGGAACTGGTTGAATCATGTGTGCCTCGGATTCTAACCACAAAACAGATCACTCTGTGCACTTAGAGCATCCCCAAATTTCATAAATGTTCAATTACATGAGAAAAGACAAGAGAAATCCCATTCAGTTGGCAAAGAAAGCAAAACTGCCAACTAGGGCCTTGAAGCCCTGAGCACAAGAGAAGGAATCTCAGGCAGTGGGAGGGGGAATGGGCAGTGGTTTCTAATAAGCAGAGAGAGAAAATGGGCCTGAGATCTATGCAAGGTGGACTTGCTGGAGCCAGAGGTTCTGACACCCTAAAAATGCTTTAAAAGGAAAGGATGGAAATTTCTGTGCTGTCATCTGAGAAATCAAAATGATAAACTAGGCAACGTCTTAAGTTCAGTGTCCAGGTCACTAAATTTAAGATGTCAATTAGAGTATATTGGAAGATACCACCGAAATTCAAAGTTGGGCTCTCATGCTTGAGCCTTCTCCTCTCACCGTGGGTACCATTCCATGGGCATCGTTCCGTGGCCACTGTTCCGTGAGCACTGTTCCGTGGGCCTTGTCCTGCAGCCACTTCATGGGCTGCTGCGTACCTGCATGCTCTACTGCTCTGCCAGGCTCGAACCTCCTTGCCAACGAGGGCCAGACTTAGACATCACTGCACCCCCTCTGTGTTTCTCCCTAAGAGTTTCATGGAAGAGCAATTCAATATGTGGTATTTGAATAACATTTCTATGATGCCTAAAGTTTTCTGATTCCAATAGACAGATTAGAAACTGTTAAAACTATTTAAAAATAGCTCTCCTTGGAAGATGAATACAGCTTGTGTCAGTCCATGTAGTCAGATTGTAGCCATCTCCAAAAGTTCAGTAAAGACCACCCAAACAAGAAATAAAACACCCAAATTTTGTATACGGAGGCCAGAGGGGAGACATAAGGGAGAAAGATCATCTTCTTCCCTTAGTAATTTGTATGTCTGTTTTGGATGTCCCTCAAACACAGTATGTGAATGATGAGGAAAAGGGATGAGTGTGGGTTTCAGATGAGACAAGGTGAGTAACACTCTCACTTCTCTCAGCCATATAAAAATCGAAGCTCAGTCATTTCCAGGTCATTGGTTTCTGACATGTCTGTGCTGGTCTAAGCGCTGTTAACCATAACACACTTCCTTTCAAGAAGCCTGAGAGATTGGTGTTAACATTGAGGCATGTGGTTTATAGAATGAGCTTTGACAGATACCAAGCTCTGTTAGATGAGTTATTGAACTTCTTTCTCTGTCAGGTTTCCCAGCTATAGAGTAGGGATAATTCAGGGAAATAAACGCAATAGATTAGTGAGCTATTTTTCCCATACCTTGCTTCTGAGAGGGTATGGAAAATTATAATGAGCCATTTAATGATTTTACACTTTTTTTTAATGCCAAGTGAATATGTTCAGGAGGGAGATGCTACTCACAGCTTCATTATAGGCCTCTGAAGGTGAAATAAGTTTATGGGTAGGATAATGCCCCAGATACACTGTGGGAACCCACATCATCAAAGACTGAACTGTGCCCAGCCTTGCACAGTCACCAACACAGGGAAGTGAGCTCATGGGCTAGAAAGACGTTTAACAACTGAATTTGAAATCCTAGGAACCATCGGTTGAAATTCTCTTCATTCCTGGGTGGAAGAGATAATCCAGGTAATTCACTTAAACCAGACAACCCCATTCCTGAAGCACTTTCAATCAACGAAGTTTTACAGCAAAGTCAATACTGAATCTTGTGAGTACAAATGAGTTTCAAAATGTATATAAGCCTATGTGTGGATCAGGAAAGCTCTTCACATTTGTACCTATATAACCGTATAACCTGTATAACAATTTTTTGTGTGGTTTCCATAGAGGTGGCACTTTTTGGCACTACCCTGGTGAAACTTCTACCAATGGAAGTATAGAGAACTTGTATCTTGGGTGTGGCCAGACTTGTGGAAACCAAACTTCTCTTTCCCTGAGATAACACTCACCTTTAAAGTAACTGGACAATTTGAACCCCCCCCCATTGTTTGAACATTTCTACAAAGCCAGGAATGTTTATAGATGATTCCGAAAACTAAACAAATTTTGAGAGTAATGAAACCTGTGCTCAGACAGCTTGACTAAAGACAATAAAATACAGTCAATTTATTTTACCTGGGCATTTCTCCCTTATTCATTGTACCAGTAAGTTACATTCAATGAAGAAAACTGGAATGATTCAAATAAGCTTAAAAAAAAAAAAAAAAGGAAGTCAGGAAAGCAGCAAGCAGGAAGGAAGGGGGGAAGGAGAAAGGAAAGAGGGAAGGAAATAGCACATACGGTAAATATATGAGTTTACTTGTGTTTGTAACTCAAGCCCATCACTGCTTTTAGTGTACACTATTTTGCTGTGCTCTTTTCTTACCTGGTGATACATCATCAGCTTCTTCCCAAGTCAGTAACTAGGAGCAGGTTGTAGATGCCTTTGACCTTGCTCCCTTCTGCTGTGGGACTCAGTCCCCGCACTTTAACCACCTTGCCGACGGCCCACCCGGCTATCCCTTTAACATGATGGGTAGTTGCCTGAGAACCAAGGGAGCTGATAATGTGCATCTTAATCTGAACTCAGGATAAGATGGAATGAGATCTTCCAATCAAGCAGTGAGGCGGGGAAAACAGGGGCAAATTCCTTCTTTCTCCACCTTTTGTTACCTTCAGGCCTTTAATGGGTTGGATGATGTCTACCACGTCGAGTGGGGAGGGCAATCTACTTTGCTGAGGCCACTGACTCAAATGTAAATCTCATCCCAAAACAACCCCCCAGACACACCCAGATATAACGTTTGATCTGGGCACCTCCTGGCGCAGTCAAGTTGATGCATAAAATTAACCACTGCATTGGCACATCCTTAGCATCACAAGCACTGCCCAGCACATAATAGGTACGCAATATTGTTGAATAAATATATAGTTGTGACGGCTACATTGTAAGTAATTCTAAAACTTATTTACTGTGAATTTTTTTTCATCTTTATTTTGGGCATTTGGGTTGTTTTCCTTTTTGTGTTGTCAACACTACTATTATAAGCATTTTTGTACACACCAGTTGAGAATGCTTCTTTAGCATAAATTATTAGAAATGTAATTGCTGGGTAAAAGGGTCCACATTTTTTTTTTAAAGCTCTTACAACATTCAACCAAATTGCCATCCAGAAAGACTGCCCCTATTTACATTCTACCAGAGGTCCAATCCACTGATCCACTGACCGCATAAGCAACCGAACCAGATGCAAGGTCATTTAAAGAATTGGACCAGGTCTTTCTCAGCTGCCAGAACCTGCGACCCCTTGAGCCATTCGGCCACATGACTGGGCCAGTTAGAAAGAAGGAACTAATATCAGACATTGGGCAAAAACTTTCCTAGGGTGGAACTCAGATGATTGATACAATTTTCAGAGATAATATCCCAATCATTAAGCCAATTGATCCTCACAAGAACCCACCAAGGAATGGCACACACTGTTGACCCATTGGTAGATGGCGAACCAAACCCAAGTTCACACGGGTAGGTGATCACCACGATTTGTAATCAGAGTCAGGATTCCAGGCCTCTGGCCTTGAACTCTTTCCCCCTTTGCTCTTTCAACATCCAAGATCCACTCTTCAATCCACATTCACACTGGCCAGGAATGTCCAAGATAGGTCCTTTAGAAGTGATTTTAAGAGATTCAGCAACACTGTAGTAGTATATTAACTTATTGAAATACTTTTATAATTTGTAGACTTGAGGGATGGGGAGAAAGGGGAGTTGGTGGGGAGAGAGGGAGAAAGAGAGAAGAACAATCCAGCTAAGGGCAGTTTCTTAGCAATAGCTTTTGTAGTCTACTTGGCCATAGTAGATTACCATGGCTCTGAGTTTTTCCCTCTGAGTTCATAAACTGTTATTAGTTTCACATGTGTAAGAATATCATTAAAGAGATGCCATGATTTCTGCTGATATTATATACAAAAGATAAAAATCCCTTACTCCAGGGACTTCCCTGGAAGTCCAGTGGTTAGGACTCCACACTTCCACTGTAGGGGGCAAGTGTTTGATCCTTGGCCCTGTGAACTGATTCTGCAAGCCGTGGGGCACAGCCAAAAAAAAAAATCCCTTCCTCTTGCCCCCATCATTCCACTCCAACCCAGGAGCAAGTCAGCATAATATATCTCAGTAGATGGAGTCATGTCTCCCTTTATTAGCTGATATCCCCCTTAAAACCTAAGAAAAGTATACTCATTTGAGGGCTGAAGTTTTTTGCTTTTTAACAGAAGGAAAAATTTTTTTTTTACTATGTGAGATCTTTACCTGTCTTATTTTAAAACATTGAAAAATGCTTTCTTATCAAAACAGGATATTTAAAAGTTTTGTATGCATTCGAAACTTCAACTGAGAAATAGCGAAAAGATAACAATTGTCATCAACATCTGTAAATTATGTGTAAGCTAATAGAAAAAGAAATCTCTTTCCCTGGCTATGTCTTTCATTTTTAAAAATACAATTTCATAGATATTTTAACAATTCAGTTTCTCCAGTGTCTCTGATATCTAGTGACTTACCCACATTTTACAGATGGTAAGACTGGGGCTTAGAAGGAAATATCTTCTCCATCCACCATGCTTTTCTAGAGCAAAAAAACAAAAACAGAAAAAAAAAAACAACTAGTAGCACATTATTGACATTTTTTAAATTTAAAAGAAATGAAATCCACTGGGAACAACTCTCAAAAGGCATTTTGCAGTGGCTGATCTGGAGTGGAATTTTCCATGACCAGTAAAGAATCTGGAGCAAATCTGATGACCATTCAAAGGAAAGACAACAGAACCAGGCTTGAATCAGCAGCCAAAGATACTCGAACAAGCGATGCTCTGGACAACCCTGGCCATCCAGCCACACAGATTCAACAGGTCTGTGGTGCACGTGCGCACACGCACGCACGCGCATGCGCACACACACGTACCACTTCAGAGCCTCCCAAATGATTTTAAAGGGCAGCCAGGGTGAAGAACCCACAACAGCCAGTGCACATAGCCCAGCATTCAAGGTTCACTCTATGACAATAATAGGAATCTTCCCTTAAACTTTCTCATGAGCTCCAGCACAGGAAGTGGTTTCCCATCTACAATCTCGTTTGATCGTCACTCCCTCAGCGAACAGGGATTGGGTCCTACTGGGTCCTAGGTGCTGCAGTACCACTCAAGGGCTTTTCCTACTAAGGGGAGGAGAGAATATGACAGCTATAGTGCTGGTGGGTGTGGGATCCCTGTCCCCGAGATGAGTGAGGGGCAGTTGTGAAAGACCTCTGATGGAGCCCAGCATAGGAGCCAAGCTTTCCCCCCTATGAACTCGGGAAATCAGAGGTGGCCGTGGGGAAGGACAGGGGCTTGGCAGGATGAGGGAGCCAGGGGAGAGGATTGAAGACGGGGTGAAGGGCCAAACCACAGGGACCCGGTGTGCCACCAGAAGCACCTTAGTTTTCATCCCAGAGGCAACTGAAAGCCAAAGCAAGATTTTAGACAAGGCAGCAGAAGGGACAAATTTGCTTCTAGAAAAACGATACTTGTGTTTATCTAAAGGCAATATCAGTAGCAATACTTAATTTGTCAGTGAGACGGGCAATTGTGAGGAATAACAGAGCTTATTTTTAGATCCACCATTTCCTGGTGCCCCGAGCTGACCCCACTTCCGCCAAAACCACACCCTGAAGGCCGTTTCCATGTGATCTACATCTCAGGGCTTCTCACCAGGCATGAGAGTGGACGTGAAATCTATGCGTGTGAGTTCCAGGTGAGCAGGCCCTTGGCTGATGTGGCAGGTCATCCCTCCTCGCTGGGCAGCCCCTTGGGGATGGTTGAACACAGAGACAGGGTGGGGGCCCACACCCCAGCCAGAGGTCTGCAAGGTAACAGCAGACCAGGCTTCCTTGCAGGGCTGCCTTCAAAAGATTTTCCAGCCCAAATCAGCTTCCTAGAGTGGAGAGAACCCCGTTCTCTCCAAATCTGTCTTCCCAGCATTTAGAAATACGGTTTAAATCCCTTAGCAAGATGAAGGAGCCAGTGTGAGTTCCTGCAGGCAAATCTTGGGCTTTCACACGAACCAGCTCCCTGCTGGCTTTGTGATTCATCCCAGCCTGCTGTCCCTTCCTCGGAGAGAGCCTGGGCAGGAGATGAATTCCCAGCGGTCCTGGCACCAGACACTTGCCTCTTCTCTTCCTTTTTAAAGGGCAAATCCTGTGCTCCAGGCACTGCCTTTGCACGCCTCTGTTTTTGGCAGGGATGTGTCTGCCAGCATGGTATCCCCACTGCCTCTGGGACCCTGGTTGATTCTCCCCGAAGGCTGTCAGCTTTTCTGTTCCCCTGACAGACACCAGCTCCTGCCAGAGAGAAACCCTGAGTGTTCCCACAAGGCTTCGGAGAATTTGTTCACCTCCGGTCCACATGCCACCCTTGAGTCTCCTCCAGGACATGGGAGGGCAGGGTACGCACCAGGCCCCACCCAACAGAGGCACGACCACAACCAAACCCACAGTCAGGCTGGTAAGAAGCCCCAAGACCCCCACGAGCTTTATTCTTTCAAGTGAAAACAGATGTGTGACATCACTGGCCATCCCAAAGGACTTTGGAAATGTCAGCAGTTTTTACGGACCAACAGGAACTTCTCTGACATTTGAGAGAAATGGTCCATTTTTTTTTTTTTAATTTTTATTTTATTTTTATTTATTTTATTTTTTTAATTTTTATTGGAGTATAGTAGATTTACAATGTTGTGTTAGTTTCTGCTGTACAGTGAATCAGTTATACATATACACATATCTACTCTTTTTTAGATTCTTTTCCCATATGCAGAGTATTGAGTAGGTTTCCCTGTGCTATACAGTAGGTCCTTATTAGTTATCTATTTTATATATAGTAGTGTGTATATGCCAATCCTAATCTCCCAATTTATCTCTCCCCCCACCTTACGCCCTCTACAAAACAGAAATAGAGTTACAGATGCAGAAAACAAACTTATGGAAACAGTCCTGGTTTTAGGGGTATGACTTTACCCTGAGAAACTTCAAGATTCTACACTGAGACTTCACCCTGAGTTTCCATCTTTCAAAATAGGGAACTGGGGGCTTCCCTAGTGGCACAGTGGTTGAAAGTCCACCTGCCGATGCAGGGGACACGGGTTCATGCCCCGGTCCGGGAGGATCCCACATGCTGCGGAGCGGCTGGGCCCGTGAGCCATGGCCACTGAGCCTGCGCGTCCGGAGCCTGTGCTCTGCAATGGGAGAGGCCACAACGGTGAGAGGCCCGCGTACCTCAAAAAAAAAAAAAAATAGGGAACTGGAAGAGGGTACCACTTTCGGGCTTAGGGTGGGTCTCTGACGCTCTTGGTCTCCGCCTCACAGCCCCTCTGTCCCTGATCCCCTCCCTCCAACAACTCCCCCTGCCTTCACGGAGCCATTGGAGGATGGATGATGTTACAGGGCGATGGGAGAGATGGAAGCAGAGAGGGCTGTGCATTGTTAACCACAGACACTGTCCAAAGAATGACCTCCAGGAGGGGGGAAGGTCAGCACCTCAGGAAGGTTGTGGGAGGCGGGAGTGGGGATAGAGATGCTGAGTCCTGGGGAGGAGGTGTGGGGACAGGGGTTGCTGTCTTCAAAGCAGGGATGCTGTCTTCGGGAGAAACAAAGCCTGCTCTAGTTAAGAGTGCTAATGCTTCTGCAGTAGGAGCAGACATCCTGAAAGAGCTATTAGTGGGATCTTATTAAGATGGCCAGGTTCCCACTCTATCCTGGCTGATTCTAGGTTCTTCCCATTTTGCGGCAGCTGAACTTGTGGTTCTTGATCTTGTGGGTCTTTGGGGAGAAAGCCATGTTGCCTCATGAACCTTTAAGAAAATCCCTTCTCTTCCTCATGTCTAAATGCCAGGACCGTTAACTCGGGATTCAGAAAGAAGCTGATTTGGCATAATTCGAAGTTGTGTGTGTTTCTCTTCCTTATTTGGCATATGTAATTTTAGTTAGAAAATAGTAAACAGGATACTGTGAACACAGTTTTAAAATAAAGTGATATTCTCTAGGTTCTTTTGAAAAACATGCAATGGGAATCATCGCTCCAGTGTTAACAAAAGAAAGTTGGAGAAAATGTCGATATATTGCTGCTTTATTTTCCTTAAACTACTTAAGAATGGTCTCGAAAGTTGTAAGCCAGATTTTCTAGGCAGTTAAATTAATATTGCCCATGGGAGTCAAGGGGTCCAAGTGTTGAGTCTGTGTGATGGGTTCATGTTTCTCAAACTTTAATGTGCTCAGGAACCATCTGGGTCTCTTATTAAAATACAGATTCTGATTCAGTAGGTCTGGGCTGGAGCCTGGGGTCCTACATTTCTGACAAGCTCCCTGGTGATGCTGATGCTGCAAGGCTCTGAGTAACTTCCACTGATTCGCCGAGTGCCTTGTTCCCTTTATGAGTTTAGACGGACATCAAGGAAGGATGAATAATCCGCTTCTAGAACCAGGCTTCCCAGGTCATCTCCTTTATGTCTTTGGGTTTTGTTCTGTTTTCTTTTGTTTTGTTTCTGAGTGGTTAAGCAAGAATCACAAGGCTTCCTGAAGTTAAAAAGTGGTAAAGGATGACAGGGTTTTGATTACACTATAGTTTAACAGATCAGTTTAAGATTTTGGAGAGCATGATGTTGAAGAGGATCCGAGAGGAGAAAGAGACAGGAAGAGGCCAGCTCTGCTTCTTTACGTCTATTTTGGACACGGTTCTGGGTTATTCATATAGCGTGTCTCTGCCAAAGGGAGTTAGAGAAACTTGGAAGAGGTTATTTATTGAAGTATTTTAGAAGTAAATTCTACCCTTTACAATCTTTTTAAAATAAACATCTCTAAATGGAAGGACCAAGGAAACTTCAGTTGCTATCCTAGGAATATAATCCAGAACCCAAGGTAGTACTTGTTGGAAAGAAATGTCAAAAGGCATATGGAAGGGCAGTCAGCAGAGCGGAGCAAAGAAAGCCCTCCCTCTGCCATGGGGCACAGACCACACAAGTAGCCAGTTACACAAGGGCGTATTGGTGCAGGTTTTGAACAAAGAAATCACCATGTTTCTGCAAAAAGGGGGACAAGATCAAAAGAATACCCAGGAACTTGGTGAAAAGCTGTGGAAGGAACCAGATGAGTGACAAAGAAAGGGAAAATTCTTGGGAATGCCCACTTTCCTGAACTGTAATTTCTTCTTAAAAAAACTCTTTAATAAAAATATCGTGGGCTTCCCTGGTGGCGCAGTGGTTGAGAGTCCGCCTGCCGATGCAGGGGACACGGGTTCGTGCCCCGGTCCGGCAAGATCCCACTTGCCGTGGAGCGGCTGGGCCCGTGAGCCATGGCCGCTGAGCCTGCGCGTCCGGAGCCTGTGCTCTGCAACGGGAGAGGCCACACAACAGTGAGAGGCCCGCATACCGAAAAAAAAAAAAAAATGTAAGCCATTGTTAGGACCAGCAGTAGACAAACTGGAGGTTGCCTTAGACATCCTAAGCCTCAGGCCCATCCTGCACCCCTTTTCTCATCTTGTCTCCCCATCTTTGCCCAGCCTTTAGTCTCTACCATTGCCTCTACGCAGTTTCCTGACTTATACTAAAATAGAAGGGCTCTAAATGAGCAGCATGGCTTCTAAGTACATTTGCCCAAATATATTCCACATTTTTCAATCCATTCATACTTACCAGATATTTTTTAAAAGCCACATTTTCAAAACTGATACAGAAGAAATATTGCAGAATACTAATATCCATTATTAAATCTGAAGTGAGAGCTTGGTTATTCTGTGTCCTTTCCTAAATTTTTTTTAAATTTATTAATTTATTTTTATTTTTGGCTGCGTTGGGTCTTTGTTGCTGCATGCGGGATTTTCTCTAGTTTTGGCGAGTGGGGGCTACTCTTCATTGCGGTGCACGGGCTTCTCATTGCAGTGGCTTCTCTTGTTGTGAAACATGGGCTTTAAGCGCGTGGGCTTCAGTAGTTGTGGCACGCAGGCTCAGTCTTTGTGGCTCATGGGCTCTAGAGCGCAAGCTCATCCCAGACCAGGGCTCGAACCCGTGTCCCCTGCATTGGCAGGCAGATTCTTAACCACTGCGCCAACCAGAGAAGTCCCATCCTAAATTTTTATAATATCTTATAGTAAATAATAAGAAATGAAGTTATACTTCAATAAAAAAAGAGAAATGAAGTGGGTGGCTTTATTATTGAACAGTTAGACAACAAGCTTGTTCCTTCAGAGGAGGTAGCACCACCTGAGTCCCCCTCTCTGTTACCTGCGCCTGATTGGGATGCTCTGTTTGACCTGCAGTGGTTCAACACCCCGTGTGCACATCAACATCTCCCGAGGAGATTTAAAAATATATCCACATCTGTTCCTCACCCCAAACTAGTTAAATCAGAATCACAGCGGGGAGCAGCCTCTGCGTTGTATGTTTTCAAAGCTCCCCACATGCTTTTACTGGGCAGCCAGGGTTGAGAACCATTAGTTTAAAGAATAACCATCAGATGCCTTCAAAACATACCTGAAAATTATTAAGCATTTAAACTCCCAACGTGAAAATCTTTTACCTTTTTCTTATTGCCTAGAACCATTTAAAAGTCATGTGATGGATATCCCCCTTCCCCCCACCCACTATCTCCTCCCCATCCCACAGCATCACCATCCCTTATCATCACCACCACCACTGACAACAGCAAAAAGGTCAAAATACAGAGCTAAGGCACTTATCTTAAATTATCAGCTTTTGTATTTGGATATTCAAACCTTTAAAATGCGTAAAGTAGCGGCCATGGAAGGAGGTGGTAGCTGGGAGCATAAAAAAAACATTGCAACCTGGGCCCCCAAGGGTATTTCTAGCTTTCATTGGGTATAAGAAACTGTGAAAACAGTTTCTCTTATCCAAACAGCATACAAGTAATCGATCTATCAATCTCCCTTTTTACAAAATTAAAATATGCATTAAAGCTTTTTATTTGTAACTTTTAGAGACACATTTGTAAGTGATGCTTAAAAATCCTTGGTTTTCCAACTAGTATGAATCTTTGATAAGTCAGAGGCCAAATTTTGATCAATATATAAAAGGTATTTTTGCTACAACTAAAATGACATACTGTGCAGAGTGGACAGAGAAAGAGAGAGAGAGGGGGAGAGAAACTGTGTGTGTGGATGTGAGTTCCCTTAACCTACTAACTTGCTTTAGTAAAAGCGATGTTCACCTTTTAATCTCTTCAGTATCCTGCTGAGAGGTCCAGCCTATGAAACTATTCTATAAAAACAAAAAAGGAGAAAAATCTCCTGCCCTGCGCTTTCCATTCCTCTTATTCTGTCTATAACTCACCTTTCTAGGATAATTGAACATTATTTACTTAGGGTCAAGAGATCAGGGTATACCCTCAGAATTCCTTGTGTTTAACTTAAGGAAGAAATTTCTCGAATTTCTCACCAGACTTTCAATACACATTATTTTACAGGAAACATTTTTATGAAGTTGCCCCCGTACGCCATCTTGCTATATTCGATTTTGCAAAGCTTTGGGGGGAAAAGGCAGTAGGTTCCAGCTTCACGTGGGGTTTGTTTTGTTTGCTGCCTCGCTTGCTGCTCCCTGGAGTGTGGAGGAGGTGGGTAGAATTACAGTTGGCGTTCTCCTGAATTATACCAACGTGGTGTGCTTGCCATGTCGGTGGGGCGTGCAGGGGAAACCTTTTGACGCAAAGAGTTGCCACCTGTTATGCATGGTTCTTTTCAGCCCCCAGAAATCAGAAGTCTCAGGGTGAGTTTCACTTACAGGAGGTGTGAGCCCAATCATGGGTGGGTGTGCTGTACAGACCTGCACATCTCACCAGGTCAGGATTCTAGAGCCACAGCGGCTGCCTAGAAGCAGAAGGATTGTGTGCTGTCAGTTCCTTACTCTCAGAAAGAAATGGGCCTTTCCTGAAGAGTTTATGAACAGATTTACAGGTCTCAACTCTTTGCCTTAGAAATGTGAATAGATTATAAAACACCTTTGAGAAAGATATAAGTTCTGCCATCTGATTTCTCTAAACCCAGCATCCGACCAGGAAGCCAACAAAACAAATGGGTTTCTGCAACCTAATTCACTACTGTGAATTGAATTGTATCCCTCACAAGAAACATGCAGACGTCCTAACCCTGGTACCTGTGAATGTGGCCTTATTTGGAAATAGCTTTTGCAGACATAATCAAGTCAAAATGAGGTCATTAGGATGGCCCTAATCCAATATGAGAGGTGTCGTTATAAGAACAGAGAAAGTGATGTGATGGCAGGGAGGGAAGAGGCCGTGTGAAGATGGAGGCTGAGACTGAAGTGATGTGTCTACAGCCCAAGGGACGCCAAGAATGGCCGGCAACACCAGAAGCTGAGAGAGAGGCATAGAACAAATTCTCCCCTAGAGCATTCAGTTGGCTCTGCCAATGCCTGGATTTTGGGCTTCTGGCCTCCACAACTATTAGGGATTTAAGGTTTTAAGCCATAAGGTTTTAGGTTTCTGTGGTTTTAAGCCATCCCAGCTTGTGGTACTTTGTTACAGCAGCCCCCTAGGAAACAGATACACTATCCAAGAACCTTCCTCTCAGGAGTCAGCCAGCCCTGAGCAAAACTGTATCTCTCACAGCTCTGCCCCCATCCTGCTCTGGCCCTTCCTTCTGCGTTAGACCACCTTCTCCAAGGACCCTGACATGGGTATTCCAGCGAGCTTGTCACCCACTGAGCCTTATTTCTCTTGGTGAAATGGAAGGCTCTTCTGCCTGTTGAAATAATCTGTAAGAAATTGCAATAAGGATCTCACAATCATAAAACTTAAAGTGGACTTCCCTGGTGGCGCAGTGGTTAAGAATCTGCCAGCCAGTGCAGGGGGCATGGGTTCAAGCCCTGGTCCGGGAAGATCCCACATGCCGCGGAGCAACTAAGCCCGTGCACCACAACTACTGAGCCTGCACTCTAGAGCCCGCAAGCCACAACTACTGAGCCCATGTGCCACAACTACTGAAGCCCGTGTGCCTACAGCCCGTGCTCCGCAACAAGAGAAGCAACAGCAATGAGAAGCCCGCGCACCGCAACAGAATAGCCCCCGCTCGCCGCAACTAGAGAAAGCCCACGGACAGCAACGAAGACCCAACGCAGCCAAAAATTAATTAATTAATTAATTAAACTTAAAGCGTTCAGAGGAGAAAGTCCACTCCCCTAGACCTGAGCCCACACGAGTCCCCGTGAATGGGAAGTAGCAGGAAAACTCTTGCCAATTGACAGTAAACTCAGTCCCTTATGATTTACGTCTGTGCAGGGGCCTGAGCCCACATGCTGCTCCCCCCCTCCCTTGCAGAGCATGTGGGCTTGGCGGGGGGAGTGGGGCTGTTGGCACAGCGATGCCCTAGGTCTCAACTCCATCTGCTGCCTGGTCCCCACAGGACCTGGGTCCTCCTCCTAGCCCTGTGGTCTCTGCTAGCCCACACGCCTCTGGACCGTCCAACTCCCAATGCTGGTCTAGGTCTAGATGCCAGGATCTCAAACAGGTTTGCAATTCCCTGGGTCAAACATGAGCAAGCTAGCTGCAAGTCTCCTCTGCACTGTGGTCCCCAAACTCATCCTCTGTCCCCTCCAGGCATCCAGCTTCAAGGAGACAGCTGGGGGGCAACCCCACACTCTCCTCTCACCTGGCCAAGTCTTCCCACCTTCCCCCCCACCGCCAGTGTAAGGTTTCTTGTCTCCTATTGGGAGACAGAACAGCTGCTCTGTCATCACATCTTCTCTCCTCTTCAGGAGTGTATAGGCTTTATGCTCTCCCAGGCTCCCCAGTCTCTGTGCCCAGTATCTGAAGCCAAACTTGGGAGAACTCACAAAAAGAAGTCTGTCTGGCCCTTGAATTCCAAAACCCTGGCTCCCAAGACTGTTCTGGACGTCAAAGCCAAGAATGCCACCATTTGACTTGCAGTGTTCTTTTCTGTCACCCTTCCCTGGGCTGAGGAGCCTTCTTCACCTGTGGATTGAAGGGTGGGAAAGCTAAGGGCAAAAAGGAATTATGAGGGTGCCAGAGTGGGGGGGCATCAGGAGCTGGGAGGGAATGATGTGTTTAGAGGGGATCACAAAAGTTTACCGGCACCCTAAAATCTCACCTTGTAGAGAAGCTGCCTGCAACACTTTCACCATCCCCAGCATCAACACTGCTGAGTCAGAGAAGCCAGCCCTGTCCTCACAGGCCTGTCACAAGAGGAGTGCAAACTGCCTATCCCAGTTTCCGTGGACCCCACCAAGCCCTTCCCCAGACTCTCTGCTCAGTCCTCAGACATCCAGCCATGGTAGCAACAAGACGAACACTTGCTCTGGCTGGCCCAGCCCCACACAGCTCCGAAACACCAACTGCCTAGCTGGGGCTACCATTTATGGTCAAATAAGTGGAGGACTCTAACCTTCCTCACAACTGCCTTCCTTTGCTTTATCCCAGTTCAGCTGACTTTCCTCCTATATTTCCAGGGGGAAAGAAAAGAGAAGCTGTATCCAAATCATCAATGCATTAAGGTGGTGAAGTGCTTGAAGTCAAGCTACTTCTAACCTCAGGTCCTTTGCACTTACTGTTCTCTCTGCCTACATCATTTCCGCCCCCCCCCCAAGGAAATGTGCATCTTATTTCTTCTCAAAGAAATGTGCTTTCTATCTCATCAGAGAGGGAATCCCACCCTAAAACTACCCCATTACTCTTAATCTTCTTACACCCTTTAATTTATAGCACATACTATCTCCTGAAATTTACACCTATAATATGCAGCTATTAGTTCCTGCTTTGATCTCCCACCAAAATGTAAGTTCCATGAGGGTAGGACTCTGTCTTGCTCATTGCTGTGTTCCCAGGACCTGGAACAGTAACTGACATAGAGTAGGTACTTAAGAAAGACTTGATAAGTGAATGGTGACAGCATCCACTGGAAAGTATAACCAAACTTGAATGGGGCTTGGTTTCGCAACAAGACAACCTGTGATTAATAATTGAGGGAGAGGTTGTCTTAGTAAACACAGGATCCCATGCTGACTCAGGGGTAAGGCATGATTATAAAACAGGATAATCCTACTGTAGCCCTACAAAGTTGGCCTAAGAGTTCTTTCACCTTGGAAGCTTCCCACACACAGAACTTCCGCAAGTAGCTGGGCCGTGGGCGTCAGAAACTCCTCGGTCAAAAGGAGACCACGCTGAGCCCTCAAACAAGCTCAGGAATGTGAGAGTATTCATTCAAGAGGGTGGGCATGGAGGAAACTGCTTTGTGGGTGAGGGTGATTGGGGGTGGGGCTGGTCCTTGCTCCTGTCCATCAAGCTGGACAGAGAGAGAGTAGAATTTAGGAAAGAATCAGAAGCCCAAGGTTGGATCTGGCAGGGGAAAAAAATTAGTGAATTTTAACTAATTAAATCAACATACCATGAGGCTTTCTTTTTGTGCCGGCACAGTGCTGGGACTGGGAATAAGACCCCCAAAAGTCACAGTTCCAGCCCTCAAGGAGCATAAGCCAGAGGTTCTAGAAATGGCTGTGAGACCAGAGTGAGAGCTAGACTTTGAAGGAGGCTGAACTGCAGCAAAGTGGCAACAGTGGAACGGCCGGCAGCTCCGCCTCTGCTGGGACAGGTTCTCGATTCCAGCTTCCTCCAGTGGGTATCTCCTCAGACTTAATCATAGGTTATATTTAAAAGTAGCCTGCATGTGTGAAGCCTTATTAAAAGTGCCTTTCACTGACTATTTTTAGAGGATATTAATCATGTTGGCTTTGGATTTGAAATCGAGGCAGGTTAGCTCTAATTACACGAGATTCTTCAAGAAGCTTGAAAAGACCCAGATGATCCACCCCCAAGACCACATTATCCCTGACCCTGTGCTCTTGTTCTCAGGGAAAAGCCACTGGTCAGAGGCAGGGTGGGAACACTAGGGATGGTGCCCAGGTGTCACCACCCAGGACTGGGGAACAAAGGCTATCGCAGTAAGCAGGTGGGCAACCACACATCCTAGTCCATTATTTAAAACATAACCTTGTCTCTGATGTAGACTTTGTTTCCCTTGAAGCTCTTGATAAAAAAGATAAAGAGTCTTTTTTTATTTAACTTTTCTGTTCAGTTTTTCTGAGGATTGCAGCCAACACGTTAGGAATTTTGGCAGCAGGTTGCAAAAAGAGTTCTTAGAATGTACCTAGGATCCCCTTTCCTTCCACCCCACTCTGTTCTGGAGAATGTCTCATCCATAACAAAACTTGCCGCTCTTGTCATTTCATCTGCCAGGAGATGGCAGCCCTGCCAGGACTTCCTGAGCCTGGCGGGGGAAGAGTATTAATAAACCACAAAGGAAATGGTTTTGAGAAAGTGTGTTTTGGAGAGGAGAAAGCATGCAGTAGTCCTGTTGCAATTAACAAATTACCACAAACCGTGAGGCTTTCATGTCACTCCTTTATTATACCATGGTTTCCGGGGGTCGGACGTCAGGTGCAGCCTAGTGGGGTACTCTGCTCAGGGTTCCACAAGGCTGCAATCAAGGTGTCTGCAGGGCTTGCAGTCCTTTCTGGGTCCTCTTGTAAACTCACATGGTTGTTGACAGGATTTGGTTCCTTGAGGTTTTAGGACTGTTGGTTGCAGGCCCAGGACTGGGCTCAGCTCCTAAAGGCTGCCCACAGTTCCTTGCCATGTAGCCCTGTCCATGCGCCCTCTCAGCCTTGAATCCTTCTCTTGTTTCGAATCTCTCCTGTAAGGAGGAGCCCAATCTCTATTAAGTGCTCACCTGATTAGTTCAGACCCACCCAGGATCATCTCCCTCCCTTAAGGTCAACTGATTTCAGATCTTAATTACATCTGCAAGATCCCTTCACAGAAGCATCTAGGTTAGCATTTGAATGGATCACTGGGAGGAGGTGTGTGGGCACCAGAGTGTAGGGATCTGGGGGACCACCATGGAATTCTGCCAACCACAAGACACTGGCACCTTTGTCCATGTCTTTAAGATTTCAGTGGTATATCAACCCACTGTGCCTGTTTTAAAACTTTCCCTCCGCTCCCCACCGGTCCCACCCTGAAAGTAGGACTCAGTAAGCCTTGCTGTGTGTGTGGAAGGGACCTTTTCTAAGAACCAGGTCTCAACTCAGAATTAATTCTGATCCATCCCTCCACCAAGCTGTCCAGGTGCAGTCAGGTTGGGGATGGGACAGGCAGGATGAGTGGATGTGCTGGATGGATGGAATCCAACACATGGCATCCTCTGCTGTGCTCAGGGACCCAGGGATGAACTGGAATTGGAAGAAGGGTTCTCTGAGGATGAGAAAGTCTAGGCCCACATGGAAGAATAACAAAGAGAAAAGAGGGCAGGAAGCTGTGCTGCAGCAGGAGGCTGAGAGGCAAGAGGGCGCATGGTGTAGTTTGGGTTATTTGCCATTTGTGACCTAGGGACTTCCCTGGTGGTCCAGTGGTTAAGACCCCATGCTTCCAGTGCAGGAGGTGGGTTCGATCCCTGGTCAGGGAACTAAGATCCCATATGCCGTGTGGCATGGCGGGGGCGGGAGCGGGGAACCTCTGTAATTAATGGCCTGCACTATTATTCTGGCTCTTGAAGTAACACGCATTGTCATTTAGCAAATTCAAGGGCTGATGAGGCTAGCTGGGTTTGAGCAGGCTTCCTGGAGGCTGTGGTTCTCAGCCCAGTAACTGGGCCCAGTTCTGACCAATTGAACCCAGGCACCAGGCATGAGATCCAGACATTTTTATTTTTGACGACTTTCTGAGATAAAAATAAAGACGCAGATGGGAGACTAGGAGAGGATAGACGTCTGGGTTTTAGTGAAGTTGGGGTTTTGCTTTTGGCTTTGGGAAGTTGTGAAGTTTTTCTGAGTAAAGGAAAACTTGTGATATCAGTGAGCAAACTGCCACCTTTGGAAGGTTAATCTGGCAACAGGGCAGACACTTGGGTCTCTGCCCAAAGAGGAAAGAGGAAGGAAGAGAGCTGATGCTCCCCGAGGACACAAGCAGGCAGAGATGGGAGAGGAGATCAGGGAGGGGGGCACGGGATAGAGATCAAGACTCGGTCACGGGTAACTCTGGGTCTGTCCAGAGAGCCTGTGAACTTGAGGGCAGTAACAAGTGAGTGCCTGGGTCCACCTCCAGAGCCACATTGCCATCATGCACTTCCAGAGGCTTTCTTAGGAGAGATGCAGATACATTCATTGAGCCTGGACGATATGCCCACGGTGTCTGGCTCTGACACCTCGAGCCCACGCTCAGCCAACACACGCTGGGAATCAAGAATCCTGCAAGCGGTTCCCTGAGCAGAAAGCTTTCTCTGCCTGCAAAGCAGCAACGTGGCCCCAGGGAGGGAGACGCAAGAGGGAAGAGATATGGGAACATATGTATATGTATAACTGATTCACTTTGTTATAAAGCAGAAATTAATACACCATTGTAAAGCAATTATACTCCAATAAAGATGTAAAAAAAACCAAATAGACATTTTAAATAGATGCCAACGTTGAGGGAAATCTTTCTACCACGGACAACCCATGAATCACAAAGACAAAGACAGGTGGACCAAGGAGCAGGGATGGCTGTGAGGACCACAGCTCGACCTCCAGCAGATGGGCAGCTTCCTTCAGGCCGGTGTCCTGAGGCCAGGCCTGGACCACGGGCAAGGGCTCCCTGGGGCTGCAGTGTGGGAGGGACTGGACAAGCTGTGTTTAGCTACAAGGGAACTCAAAACACCCTGCTCTCAAGCAGCACTAAGGGTAAATTTCACGATTTCATATCCAGAAGGAATCTGAACAGTTTCAAACACAGTTACCCAAGCAACCAGAGAAGTGAACTGACCTGGGCAAAGCCATACAGTTAGGGAGCAAAGTGAGGATTCAACCCTCCCTCCAGAAACAGAGGCAGAGTGTGTCAGCCTCCCGGCCCCTGAATCAGAGCTGTGTCCCCACCACCTTGTATTGACCGCTTGGTCAAATGGGAGCATCGGATGACAACCTCTGCAGGAGGGTGAAACATCTACCTTGGCAGCAACCGATTCACTGGGCCAGGGGAGCCGGCCGTGCTGGAGCTGAAAGGGGTCATCTACAGGGTCCTGCAGCTATGCCAGGCCACACTACCACCTCTTTTTACAAGGCCTGAGCTCAGAGTGGCTTTTACAGTTTTGAAAAGTTGAGGGAAAAAAAGAACATTCAACGGAAACTACGTGTGCCTTGTGAAGAATAATATACTTAACAGCTGGCCCTTTCCAGAAAAAGCTTGCCAACCCCTAGATTCCGGGGCAAGCCTACATTTCCAAGAATTGCCAATGACCAAGGGAGGTGGAGAGACTCCTGGAAGGTGACCCAGCTATTTGGAGACAGAGCTGGAAACCAGGACCCAAGCAGTTTATTTCTACTACCTAGAGGGAGGGCCTACATGGGTGTAAAACATGTGAACACACACACTCACGTGCACATACAGACACACATATATAGTCACGCATGGGTGCACATGTATACACAAACTTGCACACATGCACACACAAATGTCCACACAATCATGCACATACCATATACTCACGCACACACATGAATGCACACACGACCTACTCATGTACACACTCAGGCTCCAGAGATGCCCTGAGGACTTTGCATCAGGACCTATGATTCAGGAATAATGATACTACTTTTTCTTTTCTTTTTTTTTTTTTTTTAATGTTTTCTCGTCTTTTTTTTTTTTTATTGGAGCACAGTTGATTAATAAGGTTGTGTTAGTTTCAGGTGTACAGCAAAGTGATTCCGTTATACATATACGTGTATCTATTCTTTTTCAGATTCTTTTCCCATTTAGGTTATTACAGAATATTGAGCAGAGTTCCCTGTGCTATACAGTAGGTCCTCGTTTGTTATCCATCTCAACTATAGCAGTGTGATACTACTTTTTCTTTCTGGCCTGCAAAACATTCCATCCATAAAGGCAGTTTGCAAACTCTGAAACACAAAGTGGTGTCTTATTTACAAAGCATCTCAAGCATGATGCTCAGCTCCTGGTACAGACTCACTCAAGTAACTCAAACTTTCATGAACTGTCGTGGCTTTAAATCTTCTTCCTCATTGGTGTCAATAGAGCGAGATTCTCATGTTAAAACCCTTCCTCCTTCCTGAGCCACCTCTGCTCATGGGCTCTTCTCCATAAATTCTCTGAATTCCTTTTTGGGGGGAGGTAATGACTCTATTAATACATGTATCACAAATGCTTACAATATCAATGCATTCTTGTTGGTATGCAAGACAGAGATATTATTTTTAAAGATCTTTAAAAAATATTTTGACCTTTGTCCTCCCTTCACACTCATTTTGTAATTGATTTAATGAGGTCCTTGATGTCTGTAATGTCAGTGCAAAGAAAAAATATAGAAAGAAGTTTGCCTTCTTAGAAAACTTAGAGCCAGTTCTCACTCTGTTTTCCTTAGAGCACATGGTCTGTGAGCTCTCAGTGTTTCCCACCAAAAAGATTTCAGAGTCGAACCAGCTTGGGAAACACTCCACAAGTGGAAAGGCCCAAGTAAAAACACTTATTTCATTGAA
The DNA here is from genome assembly GCF_005190385.1 of Monodon monoceros. NCBI lineage: Eukaryota > Metazoa > Chordata > Mammalia > Artiodactyla > Monodontidae > Monodon > Monodon monoceros. The sequence goes on from NW_021703767.1 coordinate 7,470,794, forward strand.
CCCAGAATTATCTAAATATATTTGCTCAAAAAAACTTGTTGCAGACAACTTTGAAGGACTAACGGAACGTGGAACTCAAAACCCTTGCTTAATTCTGCACTTCCTTCTTCTTCCTTCACTATTGCAAACCTTCAGCTGACAGAATCACATTCCATGAAGCTCCCAATCAAGCCTACTTTTGGGGGAAGAATTAAAATCCAGAGGACCATCCTCCCCACCTTCCCCACTTCCCTTGAGTGGTAAGAAGATGATGACCTTGACCGGTAGCCCTGGAGTGGCCCAAGCCCTTCCTGTATAGCAGACTCTGAGTTTCCCCCAAACCAAGACTTTCATTGTTTCTCTCCAGAAGTGGCAGGTGGTATACAAGGTGCTTGACAAATTCTGGTGTGACCCCTTTTTCATGGACAATGCCTATATTTTTTCCTTTTGAAATGGAAAGCTATAAATTTCAGAACCCCCAAGAAGCCCATACATCAGTCAAAACATTATTCTGCTGCTGCTTCGAGTTCTACAAAACCCAGATCACCTTCAAATCCAAGCCTGGGAGAGTTCTACTTCTTTTTGAACATGGTTTTATCCAACCTGGAACTACTGACTGTGTCTCCTCCCAACCCAACAAGTGTGCATGCACACACACACACACACACACACACCTCTTTGTAAGGCAGGCACTGATTTTTCACAACAGCTGGGACTCTGCTTTGAGCTCTCTGATGTCACTTTGTCTGTGATGCTAAACTATAAGCAACGGAGCCCAGACTTTAGGAGGGGGGAAGAAGATGTTATTTTGGACCATAGGTCTTTCCCTGTACCTGGAAATGACCTTGGGTGAACCCAAGGCACAATAAGCTTAAAACTGTCCTGTCCTTAACTGACCCAGTGGTGGAGTCAGAGCAGCCAATGTTTGTCACAGCTGACCCCTCACCACCGCCACTAAGCTGCCTTGTTCCGGTGCAGGGAAGACTCATAATTAAGAGCTTAGTATTAAACAGAGGATCACTAGATAGCCATTGAGAATGCAAGTGCTGTTGCAGCCTGAAAATGCAGCCCAACTTTGTTCTGGGGACATCGCACACTGCCTTGTCCCCAGAGGAAGCTGTAGTCAACACCCTGACTTGTACACATTTTCTGTGGAGCTGGTCATAAACCTGCTATGACCCTATCCGGACTGTGACCAATTTGAGGGGCGGAACGGTGTCTTGTTCTTGTTCTCCTCCCATCTCTCAGCACTCAGCCAACCCTCAGTAGCCGATCCACCCACAGCAGGAGGTAATCGACGTTTGTTGAATTGACTTGCTGTGAAGAACAGATTCCTTTTGCTTTCTCAGTCATTCCTTCTACAAACCTTACCGAAGAGCCATATGTGAGCATGAGAGATGGTCAATAGACAGTGCCTGTCCTCAAGGAGTTTACAGTCTAGCACTGAATTCAGGCGTAGGTGGTATGCAAGACACAACTAAGCATATCAGGACATCGTGGAGGGTCGCCATTGTCAGAGTGGGAGCCTGAGAAAGAAAACAACCCTGCAATGGGGTCAGTGCTGGCCCTCCCTATTCCCTTGACCTCCTCCCAACATGCCACTTCGGCCTTCCTTTTCTTCCTACCCCATGACCCCCATCTTACTCACCTTTACTTTTCCCTCTGTGACTCAGTGGTGGGCATAGTTTACTCGATACTCTAGGTGCCCTGATACGATTTCACCTGAGCAAAGATACAAGCAAACAAACATGATTGGAACAAACAGGTTCCCCAGTTTCTGATGCTGGGCACAGCTCTCGGCAAGGGTCTGATGCTAACACCTTCCATCACCCTGGCCAGTCCTGGCTCCTGACTGTGGGGCTGAGCTGTACTGAAGGAGGAGACTGGTTGACCAGCAAGCCTGCTGGAGGGAAGGCTGACCCATTCAGGAATTTCTTGAGAGTTTATGTATCGAACTTGCTTTGCCACTCACCCAACTCACAATGCCGCTAAATAAATCGTTGCCATCCCACAAAGCTATTTGCTTGGAATTTCAAGTCACAGTTCAAGGAAAGAGGTAGAAGATGAGCATATTATAAGAAATACTTATTAGCTCTGTTCCTCTTTAAGGAAGGTAATTTTAAAAAAAAATCCCTCTAAACGCAGCAATAGTCACAATGCGATGTGACATTATAACTTCAGGCACAGGAATAATTCAATTATCCTTGAAGGTTACTTAGTTTTAAACTAGCATTTTGCTGCGTTTTGTTTCTCAAGCCTCAGCTGTTCAAAGCTGAATGCTTTTTGTTCTCACAATGCAGATTGATAGCAGACAGGAAATCCCAAAAGGAGCTCAGTCCCTAAATGAAACCATTTAGCCATCACTCCTATTGAGGATATTGTCAGATGTAAGTCATTTTTTTTTGACTTATGCTTTCTTTAAGAAAATCTCATGATCCCCTTTCTTTCTTTGAGTTTCTCTTCTCCAACTTGTGTTTTATCTTGCAAAATGTCAAACAAATTAAGTTTATGAACTTCTGGTGCATTCCAGAGAAAGAGACAGACAATACACATCCACATTTGTTCTGAAACCTGGTATTCTTTTAAGTTCAAACTAAAACCAGTGTCTAAATCCACAGTCCCAGGAAATAAGGCCTCTGGACAGGGAGAGTAAGGGGGGCAAGCAGCCTCAGAGCACACCTCTAGACGCCCCAGCTGGGGATGGGTGGAAACACAGGGGGTCCAGCAACATTTCTCTGTTTCACCTTCCAGAAGGAAGAGCAAAGTCACCTGTGGGTTTAAATCTCAATGGTCTTTTAGCCTAACCAGAATTTCTCATGTCACTCACTCCACATTAGGTTTGATGACTTCATAAAACATCCCGGCTCTTTCCCTTAATTTGGAAAGCAAATTATTCAGCTGGATTTTAAACTTGAGCCTCAAGTTTTCCTGTTTAGAGGGGAAGAGGCATCTCTTGGATCAGTGATGTTTTTCCCATACACATCCTGCAGAGAGATGTGTTGACGCCATTAGATAAAAACCACAGGAATATTCTCATGCAGTTGCTTCTCCTAACAACACTTGACTGGTGTAGAAATTCCAGATTAATGCCAGTAAGCTATCTGCAGGGAAGAAGGGTAGTCCTGCTTCAGGCTTTCTGAGTTGTCACGAGAAACCTGGAAAGGAAATGTGAAGGGGACTGGCTAGGACAAGGGGCGGCAGGGAGGGGGGTGGTCCATGATTTAATCATCATGATTGAATCAGTTGCTGTTTCCAAACCAGTTGTTGTCTTTTTATTTAACCTTCCACCATGGATTCACTGTTTTGGGTACAGCATGTGCAAATAGTGTTTGAATGGCACCCGGGTGCAAAACAGTTTCTATCAAGCCATCAACTCGAGAGCTGAGCACTTTGAAACATGACTCTGAAGAATAAAAACGTTAAGTTTCCTTGACCTTGGACCACATAAGATAAACTGAACAGTGGAGCTACGGGCATTTACAGGTGGGCTGGTCGAGCTTCAAGCACTTCCACTGGATGATTTCTTAGGTAGTTGAACTGAGGTTGCCTCGGGTCTGATATCTTTGGGCTCTTGTTTGGTCTTTCCAAAATATGTGATTTCATGAATTCAATTATCCAAAACGCTGCTCTGAGCTTTGGCTTGGCCACCTTATCCATTTGCTGCTGGGTTATCCAGACTGAGTCCATTTGGGTCCACCATGTACATTTCTTACTGTGTTTGTTCAACTATCAACCCATAGACATGTGAAACTGTGACTGGGGTTTTTGGTTTTCTTTATTAATTTTTTTAAATTTTTATACAATTTTTAAAGGTTACACTCCATTTATAGTTTTCAAAATATTGACTATATTCCCCATATTGTACAATATATCCTTGAGCGCCTCTTATACTCAATAGTGTGTACCTCCCACTCCTCCTGTATCTGTGTCTCCCCTGTATCTCCCCTCCCTCCCCTCCCCACTGGTAACCAACCACTAGTTTGTTCTCTGTATCTGTGAGTCTGCTTTTTTTGTTTGTTTTTCTCACCAGTTTGTTGTATTTTTTAGGTTCTACATATAAGTGATATCATACAGTATTTGTCTTTCTCTGTCTGACTTATTTCACTTAGCATAAACTCTCTAAGTCCATCCATGTTGCTGCAAATGGCAAAATTTCTTTTTTATGGCTGAATAGTATTCCATTGAGTATATATACCACATCTTCTTTATCCATTCGTTCATCAGTGGACACTTAGATTGTTTCAATATCTTGACTATTATAAATAATGATGCTAAGAACAGTGGGGTACATGGATCTCTTTGAACTGGTGTTTTTGTTTTATTTTAGATATATGCTCAGGGTGGAATTGCTTTATCACATGGTAGTTTTCATATATAGACAGATAGCTGTCACTTTGAAGATTGTTGCTCTGGGTTCACTGCCTAGAATTGAACCCTGGCTCTCCTGATTATTAGTTGGGTTGGGTGACTTTGGGCAAGTAACTTAACCTCTAAAAAGCCTCAGTTTGTTCATCTGTAAAATGGAAATAAGAGAAGTTTTTCTCTTGAAGGGTTTTGGGGAGAATGAAGTATGGACCCTCAAGGCTTACATGGTCGGTGCCCAGTCACGGGCCACATCCTGTGAATTTACACAGGGCCTGGTGCTCAGAAGGGCCCTATGCTTAGTTTACCACTCTGCTGTCATCATGAAATTCTTCATTTTTAATCAAGGAGCCCGGCATTTTCATTTTGCACTGAGCCCCGCAAATTCTGCAGCCTGTCCTGAGCCCAGTAAATGTTAGTTGATATTATCAATCATCCCTACTGGTACTTCATTATTTCCAAGTTCAACACACAGTCAAAACCACAGATCTTTACTAATTACCTTTTAATTATATAAACCATCCAGCAATGTCATTAGGGCTCTGAATTATTTAGTAATTAAAAAATAAGTTAGAACCCAAGCGGTCTGCCAGACGTGTCCTTGCACTGAAGCGTCTACAAGCAAACATGGGGAGGATGGGGCACAGTCTGCTGGCAGGCACCAGCCCTGAGGTGGCTGTCCTGGAAAGGGCCAAGGTTATCCTTCGTAATATGGAAAAATCAAAACAATGGGCCGTTAGCAGCCGCGTGTGCAGCAGCAACCTCAGATGCACAAAGCCTCCAGCAGTGAAAGCCAAGGAAGCCCAGAGCAGAAGGTGGGAGACCCCAGTGGCCTGGTCCCTCGGGGGGGTTCCTGGCCACTTGCTCTTCTATCTACCCTCACTCCCCACCGCAGACTCTCCAGGTCAGCTCGGGGACAAAAGCACTGGGCTGGAGAAAGAAGAGGACACAGGATGGGGGATTTGGTATTTGGAATTCCTAGGAAAGGTGCAGATGCCCCACTGAGAGCTGGGCTTGGGGAATCAGAGTCAGGCAGCCACAGTTCCAGTTCTTGGAAGGCAGATTTCTGCTTTCAGCTTCCTTTTTCTTTTAAGAAGATTTTTTTTCTTTACAAAAATAATGCCTGTTCATTGGAGAGAGTACTGATTCACCCTGGAAGTGGTGACCATGTCCAGAAAGGGCACCACAAACCCTGCACCTTCATTTCTAGAATCAGTGGTGGAGATGGAGCCACCCCCTGAGCCTGCCCTGGGCTGAGGGTAGTGGGGGGAGCCCATGTCCACCATCAGGTGGTCCCTGCTCACCGGGACCTCAGGAAGGGGAGTGCAGGCCTTAGTGTGACGTTGGCATTGTTGAGAGAAGGGAAGAGGAGGGTTTTGAGCAGAGGAGTGCCAGGACCCACCTTATGTTTTGAAAGGACCACTGTGTTGAGAATATATTTTCAGGGACATGATGGATGCAGAGAGGTTGGTCATGAAGCTGCTGCAGAGATGGTGGCGTAACCCAGGAGGGAGGTGGCGGTAGAGCTGAGACTGTCAGATATGTGAGTCTGGAGTTCAAGGGAAGACCAGGTGGAGACCTGGGAGGTCCAGGTGGTCCTGACTGTGTGCTGATTTGGCTATCATCAGCACACAGTCAGGTATTTAAATCCAGAGTGAGAATGGAGAGGAGAACAGGTCTGAGGGCTGAGCCCTGGGGTATCCTAAATAATGAGGAACCAGCCAAGGAAAGAAAGAAAAAGCGCGACAATAGCAATGAGAAGCCAAGTGAAGAGGATGTGTCAGTTGGGGGGGGGGGCGGGGGGGGGCAGGGCTGTGATCAAATGTGCCACCTGCCACGGATGGCTCGGCAGGTGGGCCAGTGGTGGCGTCCACCAGGCAGGAGCAGCTCACAAGGGAAGGGAGAGGGCAACCCCCAAGTGGAATGAGTTTAAGAGAGATGGAGGGCGAAGTAAGAGTAGGTCTTCTAAGGAGTTTGCCGTAAAAGTGAGCAGAGAAATGGTGGTAGAGGTTAACGGGGGAAGGGGACAAGAAAAGATTTTCTTTTTAGGATAAGTAATGACAGAAGATGGGAAGAAGCTGAAAATGCTAAGAAAGAAGAGAAATGCTGAGCCATGGTGTCTGTTAGAAGGCAAAAGGGAAGGGGGGGGGGGATCCGAAGTACAGTGTGGGGATGGGCTGCCTAGGATGGGAGCCTGGGCAGTTCCTGGCTAGTGACAGGACCGAGGGCAGAGGAGATAGGCAAGGATGCGGGCAGGTGGGCGGGTGGCACCTGTTAACCTGTGGGCGTTTCCCTATGAGGGCATCAGCTTTCTCAGTCGAAGAGGAAGCGAGTGAGGATGGAGAGAAGGGCTGGAGGTTTGAGGAGAGAGGAAAAAGAGAGTGGGAAAGTGCATCATTGCTCATCTTACTATCTCTAGTCCCTACATAATGGGCTCTTTTTTTTTTTTAATGAAAATGGGAATGTTTCTTTTTTTTATATATAAATTTATTTATTTTTGGCTGTGTTGGGTCTTCGTTGTTGCGCACGGGCTTTCTCTAGTTGTGGTAAGCTTGGGCTACTCCTCATTGCAGTGCACGGGCTTCTCACTGTGGTGGCTTCTCTTGTTGCGGAGCACAGGCTCTAGGCATGCGGGCTTCAGTAGTTGTGGCATGTGGGCTCAGTAGTTGTGGCTCACGGGCTCTAGAACGCGGGCTCAGTAGTTGTGGAGCACGAGCTTAGTTGCTCCACAGCATGTGGGATCTTCCTGGACCAGGGATCAAACCTGTGTCCCCTTCATTGGCAGGTGGATTCTTAACCACTGCACCACCAGGAAAGTTCCCATAATGGGTTTTTTTTTTTTTTTTTTTTTTTGCGGTATGCGGGCCTCTCACTGTTGTGACCTCTCCCATTGAGGAGCACAGGCTCCGGACGCGCAGGCCTAGTGGCCATGGCTCACGGGCCCAGCCACTCCGTGGCATGTGGGATCCTCCTGGACCGGGGCACGAACCCGTGTCCCCTGCATCGGCAGGCAGACTCTCAACCACTGCGCCACCAGGGAAGCCCCTCCCATAATGGGTTTTTAATGAAGGTTCTTGAATTCACAAACACTTATAAATCAAGGTTAATTAAATGACATCAGTCCAGACAGGTCTGCAAACCCTAACATGCTCTCCTGTCTGTTTAGGCCTGGTATGTTTCCTGAGCTAGTTTAGGAGGTCAGTCAGTGTATGGTTGGACACATGGACTCTGCACTGCCCTGGCTGACCTCAGTCCAAGCATCCCCACTGACTGTTAGCTATGTGATTTTTGGAAAAATCATTTGTTTGATTTACTCTCAGTTTTCTCGACTGTAAACTACGACTGATACTAGTCCCATAGAACCACTTTGAGGATTTACTGGAAGGATTCATGTAAGGTGCATGGCACATGATAAGCCAGGAAAGAACGGTAGGCATCATCATCACTCTCGGTATAATTACATTACTAAGAAATGACTGCAGTGCGTGCACAGCTGGGATGGTGATATTGTCCTGGACGAGCCTGGCGAGTGATGACTGGAGTTATTGCCGTGTTCCAGGGCCTGGCCCTCAGGCCCCAAGAGCAGCAACTTGACTTTGTCAGGTTTGTAGAGAATGTTGAGCTCAGGGAGCCAAACTCACATGAACTAAACTCACAGAAGACTGATGTATAAACCAGAAAGCCAACTTAGGAAACATCACTGCCAGGAGAAAAATCTACTGAGGGAGCCAAGTTATAATCAGAAGGCTGTTCAAAGAGTCTGGTTGAGTAACGTGAATGAACGAATGTCATCAGGATGCAATAATTACTCATCCACCCTTTGTCTCTACAGATTGGGTCTCTTGGGTGGAACAACAACTTTCTGCCAGGAGCCAGGGCGCCCTGTTCCCTAACTGATGCCAGTGACACAAAGGAAGACTTGCCCTTTGAGGTTCACAGGTCCAGACTCTAGACAATCCTCTTACTTAGGTTTATCCACATATTTTCTCCAGGAACCGTAAGAGCTGTGGTCCCTTTCACATCCAGGTAGCCTTGATGAGACTTCTAGGCCTGGGTTGTGCCTAAAAGAAGCCCTTAGGGTATCCATGCCTTACAAATATTTATTCTGATTTGCATGTAAACCTTTGTTTAATAAACTCCCCCCACCCAATAAAAAAAAAAGCTAAACTCTATTTTCATGGGGAATTTTATTTTAAAATTCATACATTCAATTTAAGAAAAATGAAATCCATATGTTTCCAACTTATTTATTCTAAATCCATCAAAACATATTAACAGTAGCCTAATGCCCAAGAATCATTTTGATGTCTCTTAATAGGTTTTTAAAAAGCTTTTCTTTAAAAAATACAAGAAGAAACAGGTGGTTAAACTTTGTGAGTCGGAAATATATCCAAACACCAAACTTCTGTTGCTTTGGACACATTTTACTCTACAGGCTCACCTTTTTCCATCTCTGTTTATCTACAGTCCCCCCATCTGTCTGCCAGTTTACTCATCTGTCTGAAGAAACACATTGTTTTTTTTTTGGAGGGGGGCGTTTTGGCTGCATTGGGTCTTTGTTGCTGTGCACGGGCTTTTTCTAGTTGCGGTGAACGGGGGCTACTCTTTGTTGCGGTGCGCAGGCTTCTCACTGCGGTGGCTTCTCTTGTTGCGGAGCACAGCCTCTAGGTGCGTGGGCTCAGTGGTTCCGGCTCACAGGCTCAGTTGCTCCACGGTGTATGGGATCTTCCCGGATCAGGGCTCAAACCCATGTCCCCTGCACTGGCAGGCAGATTCTTAACCACTGCGCCACCAGGGAAGTCCAGCACATTGTTCTTTGAATGACTTCTTCCGGATTTGAGGATGGAGCCATGAGTCACATGTGAAGAATATCTAAGAGTATAAATCCTGCTGTTATTCAGGAAAAAGTCTCAGAGCCCAGCATGTGACTGTGCCCAGACCCCTGTCCTCTTGTCAAGGGTAGAATTGGCCTCTGACTCTCACCTGGCCCTCCACCTGGACATTCTGCTAGGAAGGTGGGTGGGAGTGCACAGGGACCACATCAGCCTTGCATTTCACTTCTCAATTCCCATCCACCCAGAACTCTCAGCCCCAGACTTTGGTTTGAGCTCCTGCATTCATCTGAGGTTATGGCACAAGGCAGAGCAGAGCAGCAGGGTCAGATGAATGTACACAACTCACATCCAATGACAATCATGGCTGTGAGGTCCCCCAAGCTATTTCCTCAGTCCAGGACCCACAGCTTGGCTGAGTCCACCCACCCTGCCCTTCCCTGTGTTAGTTCTCATCCACTCAGGACTCTCCCCTCCACTGTTATTCAGCTCATGTGTCAGTGGACAGCCAGTGCCAGACACTGGAGCCCTCGAGGACAGAAGGGGAAATAAAAATGGGGAATGGAAGGCAGTGGGTGAGAAAGAAGAGTTGGCAAAGTAGAAATAAGCCTTGAGCCTGACAAAAAAAAATCTGGAGTGACAGAGATAATGGTGCATCCCCCAGTGGAACTGGTGTCTGAGTCTACGAGATGGACAAAGAATTCCCCAGTTCCTACTACGAGGTTCTCATGAGTGCCCAGGCCAAGCTGTAGTGCCAGAAGCAGAACCCAGCCAAGCATCAGGTGAAGTTCATGTAGGGACACAAAGAACCACAATGGACAATGGCATCATCAGACCACCTTTGGATCACCTTTTAGATTGGACCCTGGAAGGGTCACTCCAGAATTTACAAATTTCTTCATCAAATATAAACATCTGAAAATAAGAAACCAAAACATTCAGGCATACATTGTACTGTGTACGCATTCTCTCTGAAATGATTTATAACTCATTTAAATCCCTTCCCAAGAGCTAATTTTGAAAACAAAACAAGACAAATAATTCTTGAATTGTTTCCATTTTCTAATGCACTATCTGGAATAGCTCAGAATTATTCTAACAGACCTCTGAAATCCAGAGAGACAGCTTTCAATTCTGGCCATCTGGAGTTTTTAGATCCCAAGGGGCAACTCTGGGGATAGGTTTGGGTCCTTGCCAGCTAGGTACTTGGGCCTGAGCCAAAGAGATAAATACTAGGCCGCAAGTAAAACAGATGCTCAACTGGTCTGTTCCATTCCTGAGATCTCTGTTTAAAGGAGGCTGTTGCTGACATTATTCTTAAATTTTTAAGTTATCTAAGCAGACTTATAATGCCACATGTCCTCCCGTGTTTCCGCAGGCCTGAGAAACTCCATCAATTGTGTGGCCTCCTAGTTATTGCAACACACATGAGAAACAGAAAAGGGATAACTCAGCATCCAGTGAGGGCTCCTGCCTCCCATGCTTCCAGGATGTAAGACATGGCTATGTAAGAAGCTCACTTTGGAGAACTGTGATCTCGTTTTCTTTCTTCCCAATATTCTCCCAGAGATCTGTACCATTCGCTGCCTGGCTTGCCTCTGCCTGTTCTGGTGCTTTGCTTTCCAACTCCTACTATCCATAACACCTCACCCCTCAAGTCTGACCTCAGGAGAATTCAGTCCCTCGTTTAAATTGCCATGTCCTGGAACCCAGACTTTATGACTTAGTGCCTAGTAAAGGTGCCGCAGCCATCTGGTCAACCAGCATGCTAATGGAAGAAGATGAGCTGGCTTTCCAAGCTCATCCTTTAAAGAGTCCTAAATAGGACTTTGCTGCCTTATTTGTAAGTATGAACAACATAATAGCTTTAAAACATATAGAAGGATAAAGATGCCATGTTACCTGAATGGTGGGAGAAGCTACAAAGGGAAAGATAGAACGTATTTACTTCCTTTAAATCACTACAAGTCACCAACCCCCTGCATCTATAAATTCTTCCAACTCCTGACAGGACTTAAAATTAGCAGAGTAAGCTAAACTCAAATTATACAAACATGTGAAAGCCTGAGGCAAATGTTCCCATCAGAATCCTGCTTAAGCAGATCCAAGAATTATTGAACCTGACAACACAAGGAAATGGTTATACGTTTAAAACACAAACTGTAGCTAACTTACCTGATGAGTTTTTCCACTCTAGTCTGTAAAAACACCTCCCGGATTGTTTCTATGAATTAATACATGGAAAGAAATGCCTGGCACATAGTAGGTGCTCAATAAATGTTAGCCATTACTAAGATTAGAAGAGGGGTCACCAGTATGAAGAATGTGCTTTGGAGGCTCCGGATATGTCAATAGCAGGCCTGTGTCAATAGTAGCTCATCACACTCAGGAAACCCTATTCCTTCCCTGTCCTCACAGCATGTGATTCATTATTTACTCCCAGACCCTCCAGGGGACTGACTCAGGCTGCTTTGATAATCCCAAGAAACAATTCACTGCCCCGTGCTCAGCTCAGGGATCTGCAAAGTCTGGTTCCCCCCTCCCCCAACCCAGGGCCACTGTGAATTTCTTGCACAACCTGCAAAAGACCTCATTCGTACCTACTTTCCTTTTTCACTCTTACAAACACACAGCCTGAGAACCATGTTTTAAAACTGTCACTCACATAAAAGACGTCCAAGCATTTTCTGTACTATGAATTCTGAGGAACATTTTAGTTTTATTTGAAAATTGCCAGGTCCTATTTCTTGCTCACCCCATTCCTGACCATGGTGGGAGCCCAGTGTAACTATTCTTAGGATATGACACAGGTTTTGAGCTACGTGGATCCACACAGAGATTTCATTTCCAGGGCTCTGAGGCTGGTCCTCTTAATTTTCCAACCACATTTACATCCAACTCCCTCTTCCCTTGCTGAAAACACATGCACTGCTGCTGCCTCTGGACTTTTCCAGTTCTGTCTGTATTTTCCCCACATATCCCAGGGAGATGTTCTTCCTCTTTTGTCTGGAGTTCAGCTTTAGTCTAGATCCGTCTCTTAACAGCAGTCCCTAGATAGAGTGTTAATATATTATCTCAGTTTCCCAAATGTTTTTCTTGATAAAATGTGTAATTTACCTCCTGAGGCACACAATATTTTCATTGACACGCATTCAATTTAATTCTATGATATTTTCCTTAAAAAGACCTTTAGGAAAGTATTTAGAATTACATTCCAGACAGTATAAATCTCCATACTCACTGATCTCATACAATTCACCTTGAAATTTGCAGTCATTATCTCTCTCAGCACAACGACATCTATTAAGAAAATAGTAGAAAGTGCCCCCCTCTGCTCCATTTACTGCATTGTTTACGGAGTGCTCATCGACCCTTGCCATTGCCATCCCCACCATCACCATGGTGCTGGAGACAGCATGGCGGACAGGACACCGGCCAAGTGGGAGACTTGTGCTCCAATGTTCCAATGATGTCTTAGGGCAGGGATGGTCCCTATCCCTGCTCCAGTGTATCCATTCAGAGGGGAGAATTAGCAATGTCTGCTGCTGCCCCAGGCCTGCACTCTTCTGCCCCCGCCCCCACCTGCAAATGGAAGGCCAAGTGTTCTTGAAAGTGAAACCACACTTGGCTCTTCGGAGACTGTTGACATAAATCCAACCTGCAACGTACCTTAATATCTCAGACCTGGTGACCGTGGGTGATCCCCTCCCTCCTCATCTTTTACTTTCTGTTCATCAGTCTCATTAGCTGCCTGCCTGTTGTTATGATATATTTACCATGTAGCCTTCTGTTATTTTTATCATATGGTTTCTCACCATCTGCTCTGTGGTCCTGCAGATGACATTGCTCTTTGTAAGGTGAGGTCTGGCCTGCTAGACCATCTATTATTCTTTCTCCTTTTACCCTCTGCTCCACTTCAAATGTGGTTTCTGGAAGCAGGTAAGATAGAAATCACACCTACATAAACAAATGTGTATATAAATATGAAACACAGAGGACGCATTTAACTCTCCTTCTAAAAACTATAAAAGCATCTCTTGATGTTAATCTCAAAGGGAAGGATAAAGGATCTGAATTTTACCCTAATTTAAAAAGAAATATTAAAAAGTTTACTTTTGTTTACATTGTCTGTGCTGCAAGCATGACTGCATGGGCCTTTCTGGGGCCTGGTGACCCTTCAGCTTCCCTCAAACATAAAATGAACACAGACCAAATATTGCATTTAACTCATTAATTAAACAAGGAAATCATACAGATGTTACAACAGGTTCAAAGAAGTCAAACCACAAATTTATATGGAGTAAAGTAATGTTGAAATGTTTTTTCCCATCAGGAAAGAGATTGATTGAACCTCCTCCTGGCAGAATTTATTTGTAGGTCTATATACAAGAATTGTTTGATTGGTAATTATAACTGCATTGCAATCAGTTCTCTACCATTTACAAATTATAAAAACATCTCCACGGCAATGAACAGCTCAAATCAGAAAACCCAGAAGGGTGTGCTCTAAATAATGCATAGTTTTCCACTGGAAACACCCAGTTATCTTCATTGCTTATTCCTAAATTTCCACACCCAAAGTCTGGCTTCCTGTTCTCCATCTTCCCTTGTCTTTCTCGCAGCCGTTGGCTGTCTTAAGCTCATCTTGTGACCTCTCATCTTGACCATGACCTGGTGGCAGGCAAATCTGCTCATGCTCTGTTTTCCTAAGAATCACCAATGGATCATTCCAACTCCTTTCTGTCAGTTTCTGATCTACACTTCTCTTGCCCTCTCTCCCTCTTCCCACCAGTGCCTGGTAGGTGTGAACCAATGTCCATCAGTCTTTATATCAGAATGCAATCTGGACCTCAATGTCCCAGAAGGGCCAGGTCTTCTTCTGCAGCAAGAGTTGCACAAAAGCATATGAACAATCAGGCTTCTGGTTCCATGAAGTAAGAATAAGTGAGCTGTGGCCATTCAAGGCTTTTCCTTCTCTTTCCATCCATATATGGAAACCTCATGAGATGCTCCCAGCACATCAGATCCACTTTTGGGTTTTTTTGGGCTGTGCCGCCGCACGGCTTGTGGGATCTTAGTTCCCCAACCAGGGATCAAACCCATGCCCCCTGCAATGGAAGCGTGGAGTTCTAACCACTGGACCACCAGGGAATTCCCCATCAGATCCAGTTTTTAACTACAATTGCTCTCTTGGCGTACTGTCAAGGTTCAATCAGAGAATCAGGACCAGCAGGAGATATATATTAAGAGATTTATTGGAAGGAATTGGCTTCCATGATTAAGAGGCTGGTTGGTCATGTCAGAAATCCCTAGGGCAGGCTGTCAAGAAGGGAAGACAGAGGGCTTCCCTGGTGCCACAGTGGTTGAGAGTCCGCCTGCCAATGCGGGGGACACGGGTTCGTGCCCCGGTCCGGGAAGATCCCACATGCCACAGAGCGACTGGGCCCGTGAGTCATGGCTGCTGAGCCTGCGCGTCCGGAGCCTGTGCTCTGCAACGGGAGAGGCCACAACAGTGAGAGGCCCGCATACCACAAAAAAAAAAAAAAAAAAGAAGGGAAGACAGAAGCTCTCAGGCAGCAGCTGAACCTGTCATCCACAGGGAGAATTTCTTCTCTGAAGGAAGCCTCAACCCTCCCCTTTGGGCCTTTCAACTGATCGAGTCAGGCCCACACAGGTAACATAGGATCAAGTCAACTGATTACGTCCATGAAATACTCTCATAGCACCACCTCCATTAGTGATGAGTGAGTAGCCAGGAACTGTAGCCCAGCCAAACTAACACACCACTTGGGAAATGAACAAGTGTGTCAGTGACACAAGTCAGGTTATGCTGTGGCAAAAAAGAAAAACACACACTTGATTTATAGTTGTCACAAACCCTGGGCTCTAGACCTGTCTCTGTCACTGGAGCCACTCAGGCTCCATGTACATCCACTCCTTCCCTTGTAAAATGGTCAGATCTGGTCTGGGTAGGATTCCTGGTCTACTGAGCTAGTCAGGGCGTGATGTTTTATATTTGTGAGGGGTTGTTACTAATATGCTTCTAGGTAACTAATTGGAAACACTGCGTATGTCTTCTGGTTTACTCTCAATAAGACAACTTCAAGTTTTAACAAATTACCTTAGTGTAACCTGTCGCATAGTGGGAGTGGAATAGCAGAGGAAACCTTGCCTTTAGACCTGGCAGGAAGGACAAGAACCAGAAGACCAACAGTAAGTGCATTTTATTTCTTTGTCCTTTGACATGTTCAGAGTCAGAACAATGAGTGCTATGTGGAGTTAGGAAGAAAACTCTAAACCCCAGTTTGTGTTAGCTTGCTTTGTGGTATGCAAATACCTACCAAGCAGAGAGAGAAGTTTACTGCCCATTTCCCCTACTTTGAAGCTCAAAGACTATGAAGATGAGCCCCCTAAGAAGGGGAATTGGTAGACCCTCAATTTGGAGAATTTGCATGTTACAAACTTTGTCTTTCACACAGTTGAGTTGGAGAGATTTTTTGTTTTCCTTCCAGTTCTTTAATCATGAAAAATTAGAGCTCACACTTCCGTCATATGGTTCTATTCACCTCATCAGGCTGCAAAGAGGAGGGACTGGGGCTTGATCAAATTGGAGGATATTCACTGGTTCATCTCTAAGGTGTTAAAAAAATCCATTGTTGAAATAAGTCCTAGCTTGAAAAAATTCACTTACTCTCAACATAAAACTCATCACTCCCTTCAACATAGACCCTTGGTTTTTAACTCCATCACCAAATTATAAGACCTACCATTAAGACCTAAGAAACAAGGAATGGGGCCAAGGTCCTCAGTTATTGTATGTTAAAGTGTCAGCAAGAGCATAGCTCTGTGAAGGGAAGTCCCAGCTAACTCTCAACTTCTTTCTAAGCTGGCTCCCACACTTACAGAATGATTAAATTGGTCAGCTGACGTTGATGGTTCTACTTCTGGCTTTCCAGCAGAGGAGCTGAAATCCGCATTCCACGGAAGGAGAGATGCGAGTTCTGAAAGGTCAGACACATTGCTCCTCCCCGACCCTGTGCCTTTCTCTCTCTTCTTCTCTTCTTGTGCCCTGCAAAATGGCCAAGAACTGCAGGTAGACATGAGTGGCACGTGGGTATCAAAAAACAACATCCAATTATCTGACCATGTTTGCAGGAGGCCTCTTCCACTTTTCTTTCTGTACCACGGTCACTTCTATTTTTCATGTCAACTGAAGTAGAATATGTCTTAGCTATTTCAGTATCACATGGAAGATACAGCTGTCTTTCACCTGGTACAAAAACAACAGTTTGAACATGTATTTGAATTCAAATATTCAAATTATATGCAAATCACCTGGCCAAAGGTGACTCCAGCTTTTCCTGCACTCCCATCGAGTTCTCTTGCACAAGTTAAGTTTGAGGTTAGGCCTAGGGCTCTGTATCCAGGAGACACTTGGGATCTAGTTCTAAGAAATGAACACAAGGAAACCAACATCCTTGAAGCTTCATGGGCCTGGAGAATGTCTTTTCCTGTGCTTGACTTTTCTGTTTGTTTATTTGGGGGAGACTGTAGGCTGATGGAATCATGGGTGTGCTAAAGACCCCCAAATCACTCCTTGTTACCATCACTTCAGTAGAAGTAAAATAAAGTGTCATCTCCATTTTGAGAGGGGGCATTGGTAAGGCGTATATTTGCTGGAAACAAGTGCCTTTTTAGAGACACTCCCTGACAGTCCAAATTAGGGCAATTCAATCACATGACCTCAGCAGAAGGGCCTGACACCCTCCCACCCCTGAGCCCCAGTCATATTTTTTTCATGAGTTAATGATGCCTTTAATTCAAATAGGACTACAGGATTATTACTTATTTTTTAATTTATTGTATTGAAGTATAGTTGATTTACAATGTTGTGTTAATTTCTGCTGTACAGCAAAGTGACTCAGTTATACACATACATACATTCTTTTTCATGTTCTTTTCCATATGGTTTATCACAGGATATTGAATACAGTTCTCTGTTCTACACAATAGGACCTTGTTGTCTATCCATTCTCTATATAATAGTTTGCATCTGCTAATCCCAAACTCCCAGTCCATCCCTCCCCCCCACCCCCTTGGCAACCACAAGTCTGTTCTCTATGTCTATGAGTCTGTTTCTGTTTCTTAGATAAGTTATTTGTGTCATATTTTAGATTCCACATATAAGCGATGTCAAATGGTATTTGTCTTTGTCCTTCTGCCCAGTCATGTTTTTAAATCTTCATATTTTAAGGTACCTAACCACAAACAGAGCTTACAAGTCTGGGTAAACTGTTGTTTACTTCTGTTTAGGTTTTATCTCTTCCCTGACTCATCTTGCAATGTGTTGAAAAATGGCGAGTAAATATTTAATTTGAATGCTGACATTTTAAGAAGAAAAACTATTAAAGAGTGGAAAGTTCCTTTCCACGCCTGTATCAAACATCAGGTGTGGATTGATGCATCGACGCAGACAGCTTTCGCACCAGCCTCAGCCCTACAACCTGGCCCAATGACACACTGGCCATAAAAAGCGAACATTTTCAAAGGATTTCTCTGAGAGTCCAGTCATTTCAAGCAGTTTAAGCTGAAGCTCCAAGCTGCCAATATAGTGTAAGCTCTTCCCTCTCTGCTGCCCTGCCACAAAAAATACCAAGCTCCATATTTTTTAGTTGCTTCAAGAGATAATACAAAACGATAAGACTTTGGTAATCTATAGAACAACTTGTTTCTTACACAAGTCACAGCAAGTCATGTAAGTACAAGCTGAACATTATTTTAGAAGTGGAGCTTTTATGTATAATGGGCTTATAAACCCATTCGCTCCTAAATCCTGCTAATTATGCATTTTGTCACAAATAGCCAAGCGCCTGTGAAAACCTAGTTTAATAATATTTTAATAATGTCATTTCTTTATGCACAAAAATTGATTTTAGATGTTAACCGCACATTGTGAATAAAGCAAAATTGAGTCCAAAACATTAAAAATAAGAATGTCGGGCACCAGATGTACTTCTTCTGAAGAATAAACTCTCAAGGACACAATTATAAAATAGACACAGGCTTTTTCTCTGCACCCACTCTAAACCAGGTCTTCAATAAATCCAAGCTGGTACTACTGGTGATACAGCCATCAAAATGAAGAAGTTAGGGGCATAGCATATGGCCAAAGAGCCATTCAGTTTCTCCTTATCATCAGATATCACTGTCTTGTTTACTTTTGAAGGCACAGTCCAGCCATAATAACCTCTGAATTTCAAAATCTTTGAACCTAAAAGAGTATTAATTCAAAATCAGTAAATTCTAACTAATTGAAATGAAGAGAACCTAACAGATAAGGAATTATTTCTCTAAAATATTAATGAATCAAATAATACAAAATAAAACACATTTTTTGAAGAAAAGAATTCAAAACATGTTTTGCCTCACCCCTCAGTTTTCCTGGATTGATTCATCAACAATTTCTTCCCAGCTCTTAATGTCAAGTGTCTGAATTCCTCAAGGGGACTGCTCTGCTGTTCATTGTCTTGAACTCACCTTGTCAGAATCTTTTTTCCTTTTTAAGAGTCTGTTCTATGTCCTGGAAAATCTCCCAGCTGTGGTTATTCTTGTGTAAATCTGACCCCTTCAACTTTGCCTCAATTCTGCTTTTTTTTAATAGTGGCAACAAAGAATGCCACATGCCAGTCTAGATGCCTGCCCTAACTTTCCAATTAAACCCCGAGGCTGTCTATGAGAATGACTCAGCAACTTACATTTTTAGGGCCTTTATACTCTTTCACAAAACCACCAAAATATGTTCAACTAAATCACCCTACCAGACAGCAC
The DNA here is from genome assembly GCF_005190385.1 of Monodon monoceros. Taxonomy (NCBI): domain Eukaryota; kingdom Metazoa; phylum Chordata; class Mammalia; order Artiodactyla; family Monodontidae; genus Monodon; species Monodon monoceros. The sequence goes on from NW_021703767.1 coordinate 7,489,795, forward strand.
AAATATAAGAGGAGAAAACCTAATATTTCACATTCCCCTGACCATCCATACCTGGTAACTACAGTCCCTGTAGCTTCTATTTCAAAGTCAAAATGTACAGGTTGGTGCCCAGAGTAAAGCAGGATCCCCAAAGCTGACAGATGCTGTCTTTAGGGTTCCTGTGGTATTTTGGCTTAAACTAGGATCATAATTTTTTCTGCAGTTTGAACTACTTAATAAAGCCTTCCTGTTTTGGACCTGATTTAGATACCAGGTCCTTACAGAGGTAAGGCAAAAATGTATGTGTGTGTGTGTGTGTGTGTGTGTGT